>NC_066375.1:17398348-17708787 GCF_013377495.2 Cygnus atratus
GCTAGCTCCCCTCTTACCCATGGGACAAGCCCAGGGTAATCACCCTGCACAACAGGGACCATGCATAGTTTCATGTGCAGTGAGATTACTAATGCTGAAAGAGAGAAGCAGAACCTTCAGCCTAGCTTTTGTGGGTTCTGATTCAATTTTGGGGTAGCATTTAAAGGAAACTATAGACCTACAGTTGCAGCAGAGATATCCCACTTCCCCCCATCATCCTTTGAATCCCCCAGCCTTCTGAATGAGATGCTAATCAACTCAATTTCCAAGCAGATGCAATGTTTTTGACACGGAGTGCTTCAACGGGAGAAAACTACCTCCTTAGCCAAGATGTTGGTGGATTTGGGCTGTTTGTTTCTTTATTTTATTCAAAATCAGAAGGCAGTGGCCACTGTCTTTGAAGAGGGAATGTCTCTCTCATCCCGCATTTCCTAGGAGATGTCACAGCTGTGACAAGGAGGGGTTTATAATGCCACAGTTCGGTGCCTTCATAATTTATTCTCTCTGATTTTATGCTCTTTTAGTCTCCTGCTCAACCATCCACTAACAAGCAGTGATATTAGCCAATAAATCAAAGACGTCTGCTTGTCACCACCAGATGCTTGGTCACATTGCAGCCGATTATGAGATGTACAAAAGGACAATTTCATGTAGAGAGCTCAGTGGAGGTGTTCCACCGATATTCTGTTTGATAGGAAACCAGCGTGAGGTGAATGTAGTATAACTCAGTAACTTTTATGCCTCATGGCAATGGAGAACTAAACTGAAATAAAAATTGGAAGTAAATTAGAACCTCACCTTTATGACTACCCTTTTATGATACTGCATCTATTCCTCCAGTACACTGACACAAGTTAGCATAAAAATAAATCTTTTAATTTGTCCATCTTGCACTGTGCTGGGTACAGAAAAAGCAGCTACTTTAATTGTCAAGAAGGGCAGGAGAGGTGCTCAATATCAATTGTTACAAAGTGCATCAATTTTTCATGTGGCACTCTTGCAAAAAATAATCCATTAGCCTTATCAGTCAAATGTAACATACCCAGTGCAAAGATACTCTTTGATCTTTCTTTTTCTCTCTAATTTATTGTAACAAACACCATTAATAATGAGAGGCAGGGACTATTCTGCAGAACGGCAAAGGAGAGCTAAACCCTTTTGAAGCAATGCTATTGTAGCTTTCTTCTCAAACTTAAATACTATAATCTAATACTACACCATAATATTGTTACAAAAGATTAGGGATTATTCTGATGTGCTATAAATAAAATCCATAGGAAAAACAGACTTTTGGATCAGGTTTGCCAACTCAAAACTGCGTATCTTGGGATACATGGACAAAGAGTCCTAAAATGAAACACAGCATTTGCTGATTGCTCTCTGCAGAGGACCCCTCTTTCCAAAACCTATCTAAGAGGCTGAATAGCTTTATAATCCTGAGTCACATGCTGAAAGGAGATTCAGCCAAGCTTTCTGAATGTCATCATGCTTCTTTTCACTAGGTTCATTCTTTTATAGTCTTTAAGCTTTATGAAGTTACCTGTCTTTTCTACAGCATCTTTGACACACACAATGTGGATGTTACCAGCCACTAAGGCTTTTTACTCACTCATCGTTGTATTTTAAAATATCAATAGCTTTAAACAGGGACAAAATTGAGCACTGTTCAGGTGGGTTCAGCTTTACAGACCTCTCATTACATATTCTGGTTTAATTTCTGCCTCTGCAAATCTCAGATTTGAATGTCTGAGAGTTTCTTTTACTGGACATGGGTTTGGCCTCAGGCCATCCTGGTTCTTAGCGATTCAGTTGTGAGGACAATGACACTTGGAAAAGGATTTGTGTTGTGATGTCAACACAACAAACCCAGCCAGCGGCTTGCCTTCAGCTAATTGGGACATTAACTACTGTACTTGGTTATTCAATAGCTAGAAAATGTGAGCATATGAAAGATGTGGTATTACAACATATATGCTATATACTAATGAACCATGTTTCAAACACAACTCCAGCCAGAAGCATTTTATAGTGAAATGACAGCTTTATCAGTTGTATGGCTTGAATTCTCACTATAGTGGCACTAGAAAAAAAAATAAAATTTTGTTCGATTCCCTGGTAGCAAATGATTGACATATAGCTTTTGTTTTAAGAAGCACTTACCAATGGCAGTTCTCTTCCTATCTTATTGTTTGCAGTAGATTTACAGGTCAAGTCAAATGACCTACAGAAAAAGAAGAGCAGAATTATGCACAAGGTACAACATCAGGAAAAGCAATAGAGTGCTTGACTGTTTAACAGAAAGTAAAGCAGATAGATAGTACAGAAAACTGCCAGGGACCAGCTTTACCTAGCATGTTTGATGAGTCATCTCATGCAGTCCCCCAGTATTAGATCTGTGCTATTCTGCGCTGCTTTACATGGGTGAATTATTCTAGAAGTTGCAATTTAAAATGAGCCTCAAAGCTTAATTAGCTTTTCCAGTTGAACTGAGGAATGTTAGAGAAGCACCAAAGAGTTATGCCCCATGTCCTTTTAGGGCCATGGTGTTTGTGAAGAGCATAGAGCACATAAAACAAGAGTGTCCTATTAAGGCCCTGATACGTTCATTATGAAACACAGCTTCTTTGATGCATCCCCTTTCGAAGCCAAAAAGACATCCTTCTGCTATTGAATGATGGAATTATAGCTAATAAATGACCTTCCAATTTCCAAATATACTCCAAGGAATAGATATGTAGAAATATTTACATTTAAAATTACAGTTAACAGCTCTTTGCTGGCTAGTCATACACTTTTTTCTGAGATGCATTATGCTCTCCTTTCAACAGCATTAGACAAGCACCTAGCTTTCATTGATTTCCTCAGTTCAAAACATGACTGCATTCACCCCTCTTTTTCTTGATAATAGTTTCAGGAGAATTTATAGGAAAATATTTAGAATATGAAGTTAAATTCTTAAAATAATTATATAATTCAGAACAATGAATTAGTTTTGTTGTAACTGATCCAATTTGATGCCTTAACACAGGCACAAAGCAAAAAGCTTTGGAAGTAGTCTCAAAACAAGAGTGTACATTGCTGGTAAAATGAAAAGTGTAGTATAAAAGAAATCACTGATAATCCACATCAAGCACAATATATATGATAAGAAATCGTCTTTCTAAGGTGAAAGGTTAGAAACCTACAGAATGGACTTAAGCATGTCACCTATTTATGAAAAAAGAAATTTCTCAAATATCTTGTTCCTAAAGCCTGAGGTATACACTACAAATGTACCATCAGGGGGGATTATGAACCTTATCAACCTTGTATGGTATTAAAATAAAAATCAGCGTCAATTCAACCAGTCATAAACCACAGAAGTGTTGCTGATTCAGAGCAGCACCTTGACACGCTGAGCAATGAAGCCTTATGTGTGGCTGTCCTGGACTAAAACCTAGTCCTAGTTATATTAACAAGAAACTCAGCCCACTGCATTCAGTGAAGTAGCCTAGGAGGAAAATTGCAGATATTGTTGGAAGTGAATGTTTTTATTTATGGCTTAATTGCACGTTTACAATAAATTTAAGTTTTCATGAGTGCTTTTTCTTTTTCCAGGAGAGTACTTCGTGAAACTCCTCTTACTTTTCCTCAAATCAATCTCTCTCTCTTTTTTTTTTTTTTTCTGAAGATACACTTCTCAGAATTAAAAACTGATTTATTAATTCACCAGGAAAAAATATTTAAAAGGTCTGTTTTGTATAACTGACAGCTCTGTCTGTAATTAGAGCACTGTCTTTCCAAAATTATTCATTTTCACTAATTTTCAGATTTTTTTTCCAAAGTACTAGTAATCTCCTTTGAGAAAAGGAAACAATATATTTTTTTTGAATTCTTGTTTGCTGATATCAAGAGCTTTCTCAGAAAGATAAAAGCCCTTTTGAAAAGTCTAGTTCTCCACACAAATAGTATAAAGATGCTTGCTTATTAAGGCCATGAATAGCTGCAACGAATTCCATGGGATATAGCAGCTATATTTAATCATATGTACGAGTCATTAAGTATCAGGCGCCAAGATCAAATGAGAATTGTGACAAAGGTCTCTTTTCTTTCTTCATGACCTGAGATTGCCATTGCTGTCATGGGTTAAAGAAATTTTTTTTTTTTTCCTAAGAGCTGAGTATGCTTCAAAGCATCTCAATTTTAGCTTATTCAGAAAACACTTCTTAAAATTCTGATGTCACTTGTAAGCAAAGTGCTTGGAATTAAATATGATCCCTTACGATAATAACGGAATTCAGTGTGGGTTATTTGAATAGGTCCAGATACCCTGAACATAGTCTTTAAGTAGGCAACCTGTTGTGCAGATTTCAATTGATCTGTTCATGTTTGAACTTAAGCACATGGCCAAAGTGAATGCAGTAGTAAGATCTGCAAAGGCTAAAGAATTAGCTTAAAATGAGACTTAGAAAGAATGGATTCATCATGAACACGTCCTCCTACTGCATGGTGGGTATACTGCCAATAATTGGAGACAAAAGATTAGATTCTCTGACTTTAAAATACTGGCCAGATAAGGCTATTGTAAAATGAATTGGAGGAGTGAGGTGGTTTAATGGCTTTTTAATGATCCTAATGTTTTCAGTTTTAATGAGTCATTTTACATCAGCTTTAATCATTTTATGAGTCTGAAGAATGGCTGAAAAATGGCTGGCATTAGTTTGGTTTTCTGTTCAATCTTCCCACAAGCCATTATGGAATAGTGGCTAATGGGAGTCAACTTTCGTAAGTGGAAGCATAGACAATAGAATAACTTAAATTTATTAGAGAAACTGGTACATTAACTAGCAATACAGGCGATGATATATTTTTTCAAAGATCCAAGGAAACATATTTTACTGCAGTGCAGGTAAAAAATAACTTAAAAGAATTAAATATTCTGCACCCTTTAATACTGTTTAATTAAATTAAATCTTGCTTTTTATTATTATATACATTTAACATAAGTGTCTTTATGTATTCAAAAAGACAAGTTGCTTAATCTTTTGAAATTCACACGTAATATAATTTCATGTCATACAAGAAAATTCCAAAATAGATCATCTACACTAGCTCAGCAGGATCTCTCTCTTCTGCAGTAGCTTTAGCAGGTCTGCTCAAGTGCTTTTTGTCCTCCAAGGAAGTGCTTGGAGCAGACAGTGGAGCGCAATCACTGATGTGTGGACACGCGTGGACAAAAAGCGGGGAGGAGAAGCCAAGATCCTAGCGTGCCCACGCTGCTTGTTTTAGTGATGCACTCCCAGGTGGTCTGCTGGATTTAGTGGTGGCAGCTGAAGGCACAGACGCCCGCCCTTGGTTACCCTACAGCAGCCGAGCACACACAGTTCTGCTGGCTGTTGTGCACAAGTAGCTATCTCTGGCAGCTTAGCCCGAGACAGAGATGTCCTCATTCCTTGTAGTAAGAGTACACAGGGCTTATGGCTCTCCTACAGCTCGGCTGAATGGATTAATACAAGATTACTCTGAGCTCAACTATCTCCCTGTATCCTCATTCTCCAGTTTTGACCAACAAATAAATCCTGGTTCTACTAAACTTTTTTTTTTTTTTTTCCTATATTTGGCCCTACAGATTTCAACAAGAAGTTTAGATGGAATATGCATTATTGTGGAAAAAAATATTTTTAAATTCTTAACCATATTAACTTTACCAATATTTCCTGAAACCTGAAGTGAAATGAAATTAAAATCACATACAGGATGCTTAAATTCTGCTCTCAGGTAAAACAAAAACCAATTATAGTGGAGTCAAACTATTAAAAAACCACAACTGTTGCTCACAAAAGTTCGATTCTGTGTCTCTCAGACATTGAATACGCACCTAAAACAAAAATTTATTTCAGTAATGGCAGCAGCATCAAATCAAGCTATTTGCTAATTTCCATTTGTACTATTATAGATATAAATTACTCAGTATTATCATTGGTTGAGTGGGACCTCAGCTAATGGTAAAGATGGTATGTATTCAATATCCTGGTAGTTCCTGTGTTCCTGTTCTGTACATCATCACAGGGATATTTGTCTAGTAAACAAAACCAGAAAGTCCTTTTTTAAAATGAGTTTGCACTGTATTTAGAAAAAAAAAAAAAAGAAAAAAAAATGTTCTAGAGCCAGTGTAACCAAGGGACGGGAAACTGATTATGGCCTATACAAGCTAACCTAGCTTTGTCAGAGCAGCTGTCCTATAAAACGACCGCCATAGGAAGCTGAGATATAGTGGCTTGTTGTTTGCACTTCCTCTGAGGAGAGCTTGACCTTCAGAGGTGACTAAAAGGCTTATTTCTCATGAAAATGCCTGTCGGAAGTATTCATGTTAGAAATTTCTTTTCCTAGAGGTTCATCATTTGGAATGCTGAACTGATTAAAAAAAGAGAATGACAGAGGCCCACAAGTAAAAGGTGAATGGAAACAGCATACAATAAATGTGAATGAATAATACATACGAATTTAGGTGATGCATTTGAAGCAACATATAAAAGCAATATGATGCTTTTTATAAACAATAGATGGTTTTATATGAATCTTTGTCTGAGATACTGTAAAATTACCCCCAGGTAAACAAAAGGTGTTATGATACCCATAACAAAACTGTGAATGTGGTTTAGCTGTGCCTAGACAAGAATGACATATTGTAATTTCATCCAGTATGAGAAGACAGAATGAATACCCAAGGTAGTTCAGTAGAGAGAGAGAGAAAAAAATCAGATATTGCAAGAATTTTTCTTAATTCAAACATGCTATTAGTGATTGTTTCGTTGTTCTCCCTACTTTAAAAGGACAGCTGATAGCCTATATTTTGCTAGTATTACAAGAAAAATATTGTATTGTAGCTTGCCTCAGAATACATTTCCAGCTTTGTACCAAAGACAATTGGCTTCTCAGCTCAGCTAGCCACTTTCACCACATCGTCTCCCAGTTAGTCTCAGAGATGAGGTATATGAGTTTTCTGACCTAGTGCTGTGCTCTTTTCCCTGCTCACCCATGTACCATGCATATTCATGGCCTCCATGTGAGAATATACCAATCACTGCCTTATGTCAATCATTTCATGTACTCCAGCGAGAAAAGTTTGGTGTCATTAAATGCTCTGGTTGTCAGAGGTCCTCTAGCAACGAAGAAGCTGCAGTTTCTCTCCACTTTACATTATTCTATGCAAGAGGTAAATATTCTTTTCTCAGCATAGTAAGGATTTTTCTAATGTTCAGAAACAGAGACTCTTTTTACTTCCCATTCGGTTTAGAATGAATCAATCACCACAGGTAAAATCTCTTTGGCTTCTATAGATCAAAGAGAGCACCAGAAAATAAAAATAATAAAAATAAAAAAATAAAATAAAAAAGTTGGTTCCGAAGGGAGAAATCATATCCTAAAATTATTTCTCTTGGCCATCTGCTCTCTCTTTTTTTCCCCATTATTCCTTAGAGAATGATGCTACTGATCCCCTTCGTCGCCTCATTTTTTTTTTCTTTCAGATAGAAATAAATAGTGGAGAGGACATACCAGAAGAGCTTCTCCAATGCCCTTTCTATATTTACATATCATGCAGAGTTAGAAGGGAACTTCTAGAATGCCAAAATGGGTTTGAGGACAAATATTATTAGTCTTACTTCATTTCTTTCTGTTGATTTCTGGGTTTACAACTTCTAAAACTCAGTTTTTCAAACTCTTCCATCCTGAAGACAAATCTCATGTGTTTTTTTGGTAAACAAAAGAACTGTGGTTACCTAGCCTCAGGTATTGCAAGATCTTTAATAAAATAATGAACAGACAGATAATAACTTTGGGTGGGGGAATTGTTGTTAGCAGGAGGAGTATTCTGAATTCTGAAATGCTTTTCTACGAGGAATCACTGACAGATCCATTCCTTATTGCCATGGACATTGCCATGGAGTTTCATTCAAAATACATCTTCCATTACAGTATTTTTACAAAGCAGGAAAACATAGTTTTGGTTTCTTCTACCTTTGTGTATTCACTTGTCAAAGCACAATTAACAGAAGCCAAAAAAAAAAAAGTTGACTAATATAGAAAACTTCAAACAAAAATTCAAACAAAGTAATATTTATGTGCATACTTGGAAGTATCAGAAACCATGTGTGTCTCTTTGGAGAATAATTATGAATATTACAGCATGTACACATTCAATCAGCTGTGAAAGTTTAAGACATAACAGAGTTTACAGAGTTTTCATTGTCTCTGAAAAAAAAAAAAATTTTCAATGCAGTTCCAACTACACAGAAGTGCCCCCATCCCTCCCTCCCAGCACTTTTTTGGTGCAATAGTCAAAGCCTAATTCATTAGTAATAGAAAATAAGGAGAAATAGTTGTATGTTAGAGCTGACAGTGTCTTAGGGAAAAATACTAGGCTTTGTTACAGAGAAATCAGGCTGAAAGTTGCCAGCTGGAGGGAGCAGTGAATATGAACCGACAGCCCCTTATAAGCCTTACTGGAAGCAAAGAGAGCCCAGGGATGAAAAGAACACTCTTCAAACGTGTGGAACGGCCTTTGGAAGAAATGTGGGAAGCAAATCAATCAGAACAACTTTGGGGAATTGTGGGCTTAATAGAAACACTGAGGAAGCAGAATGAGGAAGGTACAGGGGGAAATTCTGCTTTAGTGAAAGCGGACAAGAACAGCACTGGAGCTGCAGGAGTGGCTGCTCTCTCTGTACGCATCTTGTCCAGAGCTATAACACCTTGGCTGTGTGGAACACCTCTTCCTGCGTGCTGCAAGTGGAAATTTTGGGAGCTTTTAAAGACCAGACCCTGCAGAGGTGGCAGAGCCCACTGGAAATGATGACAACTGCAGCCAGCTCATCCTCTCCTCTCCATGTGAGTAATCTCACAGAGTTCGTCTGAAACCAATTTTCTCACTTCATTAAGATTACTTGGTGATTTGGCCCCCACCATGTTTTTGGTGACAAGGCATGTCATACACACTGGACATGCAGGACTGGACATAAGTTGTATTAAATCTTGGAGATGACAGCAGGCTTTAGGGGATGAGGCAATGTATTTTATTAATGATGAGTTTATTTCATTAATTGACTTAGTAATTGGCTTGATTAAGTACTTTCTGCATTTCTCAGTTCCCAAGAGCAACCATTTCCAAGAATCTAAACATCATCTGTGACAACTGCATGTTTAATTTTAAACTGCTATAGGTGAGAAAGAAATTAATCTCCTGGCATGACGTCACAAAATAACTCACAATCTTTATAAACCAGTGTATTTCAAAAGGAGTAAAATGTAGCTTTCAAGCAAAATATTTTTATCTATATTGTTAATTTCATTCATCATTGTCAGACCTCAGTTATTATTATCCTTGGCTTTTGCTACAGAAAATCCTGGAACCTATATAATCTTTTATGTTATCGCAAATAATCCATTCAATTGGGAAAATCAGAAAGTATCATTTTCACAGTTCTGTATTCATCAAAATCTTTAGACGTGTTTTAGTATCAGGGCACTGCATATACCTTTGCTCTTTTTTGCAGGAAGGAAATAAAAAATGTAGTGTTCTCAAGAGAATATTTGTATAAGTACTCTTGTTTATCTAAGTGATATCTCAGTTGGATTGAAATGATGGACAAATTAAAATGGACAGTTCTCCATCTGCTTTTTTTTTAGCTCATTTCTGAGGATACAGAAAGTATAGCAAGGTAATGGACAACTTATTTATTGGTCTAATTTTTAATATTTGGATTATGCACCAGGTCTCTGAAAGAAAACAAATGATTTTCTTGACAAATGCTTCAACAAATAAAACTGCAGTGAAGAAACTGGCTCACATTTTAGCAAGAACGGTCATAAAATGCAGACTTAAGAAAGCAACGCAACCACTGACAACTGTGCAAGGGAGTGTTTTTAGTCAGTGGAAATAAGCAGGCCTGTTCTAGCTCTAATTGCCAAACGCATCATCATCTTTTTTTTTACAACCTTACAATATCTCAAATCAGATTTCTTCTGGAAACTCTGTTTCCTGCCAAGAAAAATAATGGCAGGCAAAAAAGAAAATCTTGTCTTAAAGGTGAGCGGCAATAAATTGTCTTTGATTTTAAGTATAGTTACATAGATCTGTTATCTGCATGTGCTGAAAGCAGGCATCAGCAAATATAATTACATCATCAAACGCAGATAGCTAGGTAATGCTCTCATTGAACTATTGAACCCAATTCTGTCATGTACCCAGATACATTTACAGTTTTCATACACTGGTTTCTATTTGCATGGAATTATGTTATTTAGTTGCATCTTGTGCTTTAATGTTTATTACTTTATTTTCAGAATCTCTCTAACACAAATCACTTGGTTTAGTGCCACAAACAGAATATTTTTAAAACATATACTGCAGAATCTATAGTGGGAAAAAAATTAAGCATGTCTTCCCTGGAGATCTTAATCCACCAAATACATTTTGATAACACTCTCACTTAGGATTCCAAAATTTGCATTCTATATTCACTATTATGGACATGAAATATGTTGTTCTGCAAACGATCTCAGCAATAAGCTCATTCAGACAACGTATTTCTGAAAAAGAATCAAAATAGATACACCCATAACCAAAAGAAATTCCATTTTATTCCATTATTCACTGGTACCTAATATTCAAAGACTTTTTTTGATTGTTGTCAGTTTTCAAACACCATCTGATATGATCTTCCCAGTGGAACAAAAAAGAGGACTCAGGAACAGCCAGGATTATGTCATAATCACTTGTTATTAGCATTATGCCCCTCTTTTTATCCAAAATAAGAAACAAAATTCTGCAAATGACCACTTACTTGCTTCTCCTATCTTCCACCAAGACATCCCCATCCACAAACAAAGGGGACTGTGTTTTTATGGAGTTGGGTAAATGCTGTTTGGTAGGCACTGAAGTGAGTTTCCTAGGACGAAATCCGAGTATATAGGAATCATCTGATGTTCTCGTAGGGCCTGACAATTCAACACTTAGCAGTATTTAAATGATCAATGGTGATGATTTAAATTAACCTAGCAGTAAATGTCTCAATAACTGCAAATATCTAAAAAAGAAAACCAGAAATGTAAATATGACTGAACAGCCTGTTCTTACAAGGACACTCATCTGTTAGGCTTCAGTTTCCTACACCAGAAAGGAGGAGGTGAGCAGTCACGGACATGACAATTTTTCCAGCGTACCATTTCATTAGTGCAGTACTGCAATATCATTGACCTAGTCCCTTACACAATGCACACAGGAAGCTATGACAAGTCCTCTGAATGATTTTGGTAATGGACCAAGGTCTCAAAATCTGTGAAATGTAATCACCTCATCAATCTTTCACAAAGATTATTATTTTTATATCTTCCATAAAAGGAAATGAGAGGTTAGAATCTAAAACTACATATCCCGTTTTTTTTTCTGCCTCACACAGCATTAACAAGCACTAACAAATGGCACACCAGCATCTTCTGAACCAGTGACACAAGTGCAGTGATAAGCCATATAAAATATTCATAACCGGAACTTTAGATGTAGGCAGATGCACAACAACAGCATACAAGCTTTGTCAGGAATTGCTGAGAGATTGAAAGCATACTTAAAGGATTTATTAAAGCAATCAGAAGAAACCTCTACTCAGTCACCATGATTGCAAGGAGTTTATGGCCACGTATTTAATCTTCCTACTCTGTAATAGATAAGTTATGCTTTCCTGTGATTTGTGCACAAAGAGTTTTCTCAATCTTTTCCAGCAATATAAAGAACAGAAGTACCATTTCTGTCTTGCTAAGTGAAGCATTAATAGGAATGTCAGCAGCAAGATGGAACATGTAATAAATATTAAGGTTTAACATTTTAAAGATTTATACTACAGAGAATACAGTCCTAGATTATGAGATAAGATTATTATCTTTTGTTATATGAAATGATGAGAAAATGGTTTGATGACAGGGATTTCTTTTTACAGTGTTATATTCAGGGAGACCTGAGTTCAACAAAGAATGGGAAGTATAAAACAACATTAACGATAACTAACTAAACAGAGAACCAGAAATAACAGAAGTTGCTAACAAATATCAGTTCATCATTTACAGAGAAGAATATGAACAAATGATTTTTTTGTTCATAAAGAAATAGGCTTATTTCCAAGGTCAACTAGCAAACAGGAAAACTTCTCTAAGGGAGATGAAAAAGCAATTGTTACTCAAAGCTAAAGAAGCTGATAAGTATACCTAAACACATATATGTATATATATACACATATATAATACAAATACATATTACATTTTTGTATATGAAAACTTGCATTACTTTTGCAAGATATTAACTCTCTTCTTGTTTTGACACTGACCATTATAAGCCCTGAATAGCTGAGCTTGTTAACATCGACAAACAAGTGAAAGAATATACTTTTTTTTTTTCCTATAATTTTGACTTATGCCTACAGTGTCTTTTAGATTGCATTGACCTTTCCTTAAGGAAGCCTTCGAAACATTAGCTGTGCTTTGGAGCTATTCAAAATATTTCACATGCAGAATAGAGCTGACAGACCTTGGCTCCCTGCTGAGTTTGCAAGAACAATTGAAAAACTCCTTTTCAGTTTTCTCTTCAATGAAATCGGTTTGTGTGCAATAGCAGTATGCACACAAGCAGCTTTGGAGAGTTTTATGGCAGAAAGAAAACAGCATTGCTTCACTGTAGAGGCAAAACTACAAGGAGTGCAGGATCTATTACTGTAACTGGATCGTATGTTCCTTCTTTTCTTAATCTAGGGAACAGGCTCAATTTCCAGTTCTAAGTGGGAATTATTGGCAAAATTTTCTTTTTTATTATTATTTTATTTTTTATTATTATTATTTACAAATAGGTACGTGAGTTTTGCATGCTTAGCATAAGAGTTGGCACCTTCCTCACCCATGCAAGAACTCTTCAGCAGACAGATACACCACCATTTTAAAGATATTTTTGTCCAATGACTCTGTTCAGGAAAATTGCATAGAAAATAAATTTAACTGCTTAAACTTACTCTGAGAACTTTTCCTCATCTCACAAACTTCAGTACACTGGTAATCTTAATCCAGTCAGACCACATGACTTGCCTGCCAATAGTGGATTTGGCATTCATCTCCATTCCCATTCTTACCATGTTACAGCTTTGTTATAACACAAAGGAAGCAAGGTCTGGCCTGATCAAGGGAGGGTGTCACACACTTGCTGAAATGAGCACTTCTCTTGCAACAGCTCTTGCATAGTATCCTATGCAAGGATTATAGTATCCTATGTAGTATCCCGAAGATTATAGTATCCTATGCAAATTCTATAAAGATTTTACCTATGATATAGACTCAGTCATACAGAATCATTTCATATACTTTACTATATCTGTTATATACCGGTTCTAAATGCTGTGATGCGTCCAAAATATCCCTAGGCATTTAGTATTGTAAGAAAAGCAAACCACTTCTTCTGAACCATTTAAAGACCATTGTCATTATCAGTGTCCTTCTGAATTTATGTTCTTTCTTCTTCATTCACATTAAAACTCACACTGATCAAATGTTTTGCCATGTAGTATTTTTTTCCTATGAAAAAATCATCAGAAGAACTTACAAACTTAGGTAGTCAATAGGACCCCTCTCAGTCTCAGTGAAATGAAAACTTCACACTTCAGTTAATATCTTGTCTACATGAATATTACATATGAGAGCAATGCTGATTTTCTTCATCAGCAAAAGTCACACATATGAATTAAAATCTGAACACCTTTCTTCCATTCCGTTCTCTTTACCTTCAGTTGGAAACAAGAATAATCTCTTTCCCACATACCTCTCTAACAAAAATGTAATCCTCTAGGAAATTCCAAGATCTTGGTGACCAAGAATTTCCTTTAGAGTCCTTTTCAACAGAAACAGAAAGCAAAATGCACAAAAAGGAGAATGAGGAATGAAATTATGGTTTGAAACAGCTTACAGTTTGTTTTCAGTTTTGCAGATGTGCATGGTTTCTAATCTTACAATACAGATCTGTTGTTTTGGTTTTTCTGGATTCAAAATCTATAATCTCATTCTAAAGTCTGAAACACAATAAAACAAGGTCAAAGAGCAACTCAGACACAGTCCAAGAATTTTATAGCCTCCTTCTGAATGTAAAAAGCAATCAAGATTTGCTAAATTTGCTGTACATGGAAAAATATGCATCTGCTCCTCAGAGTTCTCAAACAAAAATCCACCTTCAGCTACCAACCTCCTAACAGAGATATACAAATTAAACTAGAGTCTCTTAACCCGTGTCTAACATATACCTAAGTGTATACTGCTCAGTGAATTTAGAAGCTTAATAAAGAAGTTGGAAGAGTTAAACTGTGTCTTAGAGTCATTTTCACATTCTTACAAAAACCTCAACCTCTTTTACTTTTTAACTGTAGCCCATACTGGAAGATTTTATTTCAAATCAGAATTCTGTACCTAACAGAAAAATTGTTATATGAAGACAAGTTTTCATGCTAAATGAATAATAAATTATAGGTTATGTGTCTCTTTGATTTTAGAGGATGCATAATTCACAACAATAAATAATTAACATATCAAAGGATTCTAATTTAACTGATGCCTTCAGCATCAGCACAGCCAAAGTACAAAGCCTTCTGTTTGGTTCTTAAAATCCATCTTTGTGGTGGTGATGAGCAATTGCTTTGTATAAGTAGTTATTATGTTTTCCAATAAGTAATTTTTGCTTATCACTTAAAAGTATTAGTAAATATCAGAAAGTTCAACTTCTGACATGTGATCTGTAAGCGTGCTGTGGCAGAATACAAAAGGCAAGTACAATTAGCAGTATGCAGTTACAAACAGTATTTCAGCTACAAATACATCATGCAAGCTTTAGTTTCAAATGGTATTAGAGTTTTTCTTACAGACAGCTTGTAGTACAAGCCAAAAAAAAAAAAAAAACACAAAAAAACAGAGAAAATAGCCCCACAATAGCCCATCTCTAGCTAAAAGACAATTTCTGTAAAAAAGAGATAAAACTAAGTTTATTTCTAGCACTTTTCTGTAATTATCAATAATGTTCATGGCTACACCAAAACCATCTGAAACAAGAGAATGACATAAAAGCCTATCATCCTCAGTAGCCCATCACTCCAGTGAGGTGGGTGCGAGTTGCTGTGATGCAGCTCCGTGCCAGGAGGTGGACATTGCTGGGGAGGAAACAGGGCTGCACTAGGAGCTGGGCAGCAGTGACTGCTAATACCACTCAATCCAAGTGAACAACTATGGATTCTGCGAGGAGAGCACGCTGAGGCTGGCCGTTCATGATATGAGTACAACATGGGTGAGAAAGCAAGCCTTGAGCCACAGTCATCTCCTGAAGCACTACAAACTGAAGACAAACTTGGGGCTTACAATCAACAGACAGTGTAGCCCTGCCCTACATCAGCTAGGGGATTCATGGGTTAACCTTTAGCACATGTGAAGAAATGATTATTTCCTCAAAGAGTTCATGATGAGGTTATCATCCTGCAAATGGGCTGCTGGAAAGGGAGCGATGGTTATTCAGTTCCATTCTTATCAGGCTGAGCCCTATTTTCAGGTTATAGCCAATCCCAATAATAATATTGCTGTGTAAAACAGTAACTTGTAGCTTTGGTGGAGATGCAATCAAATTCTTTTGGTTTGCTTCCTTCGCATGTTTGTTTGTTTTCTTTTACTTTTCCATTGTTTTTTGTTTGTTTGTTTTTATGATTGGCTTACCTAGGAGAGAATCATTTTGGAAACTATGATAGAAACAGCTGTTATGTAGTCTTCAATGTCTTTTAATTCTTCTCTTTTACTAGGCTGTAAGAAGCATCAAGAGTGTTTCTTATAATCAGTTAGAATCCATTTTAAATAAATCAAAATGCTTAAATCCAAAAGGATGTCAACTTACCATGTGAAAGTGCAATGGCTGAAAAAAACTAACCAGTTCTTCAGAAACCCCATGCTATTCTGATATTGATAGCTAATTCATCAGCAGTTAGTGTTGCCTGAATGTGACCCATAAAAGCAAGTGCTTACAAAGACAGCAGGACTGACTCACTTTTCTCCTTTTCTCCTTGAAAATAGTAACCGTACAAACATGCCTGTCAAGAAACAAACAGCTCACACCTTGGGGGCTAACATTTAAGCAAGGAAGTTCAAGTTCTTCACTTGAAAAACATTTAGTTTTATTTCAAGTTTAAACATCTTTTCACCCAATGCATGTATGCTCCCCCCGCAGACATGCAGAGCTTTAGATCACTTAAGCCTTGGTCCACAGCATTTGTTATTCTCCAGCTGGAAAGCCTGGGCTGTTACACCCTCATTGCCACCCTGCCTGGTCCGGCTATAATACAGTTAATTCAGGTGTGTGTCATCTCTGCGCTGCTTTGCATGCGTATCTCAAGAATCTGTTATTTAAAGCCAAAAAGTGCCAGCAGGCCAGTGTGAGTGCAGCCAGGTAAGAGCAGGATGCAGCCCGCAGCCCCGAGCAGCCTCTTGCCCCCTCTGCTCTGCAACCTCTCAGTGCAGACCTGAGAATTTATCTCAGCCAATTTCCCTTAAGAGCCAAGGAACCTGTATTTTTCATCACATATAGAGGGAAAAGTGACTGAATAGTTAGAGTCCTGCATTTGTCAAAGTCCTTGATAGTGAATATCAGCTTCTGTGAGGCTGCAGGATGAATAAAAATTGTACAAAAGATTGGGGAAAAAAAATAAAGTACAATATATTACATATATATATGTACATGCATACACAATTTCTAAAAAGTATTTGTATTGAAATTCAGAAAGCATTTGATTTGCTTGATTCTCTTTCTTAGAGTATGATTTGTATTTGGAATGAAAAGTGCTGGTCACTGCAAACGGCTGCAAAGGAGAGAAATGAAACCCAAGTACTCAAGATAAAAAGATAAATGTAATTTTGAGCCCAGCAAAAATCAGTTAAAATATTTATGTAGATGCCAATGGAAGAAAGATTCCATCAAAAGTGCTTGCATGGAGACACATTTAATTACAACTAGTTTAAGGAAGCTACCTCCGCAGTAAGAATGTCATCACAAAGACCATTATGAAATACAGATTTCAGAAGGCAATTTAAAAGGTTTTGCTCTGACATAAACTTATTAGCAGATATTTATGATCAGATTTACATTCTAAAGCACTGATTTTTTTTCTTTTTTGGTCTTTTTAGTCCCTCAATTCCTTTGTCTGTACAATACTTCTGATTTATCCCAAAATAGACAGAAAAATTATATTGAGGGACAGAGAAAATGTGTATTTCCTGAGATGATGCTACTGAAAAATTGGGTCATGAAAATATACCTATATAGGAGATTTATGGCTGGATTAGAAATCAGTCTGGCATTTTTCAACAATTCTTTAGCTCGTTTCTTATGTAGAAAATAATAATAAAAATCTACCGTACAATTTGTGAGATTTAGCTTAAAAATAATGAAAATTGTTTTTTGCATATTTTCTGACAAAATTCTTTATTACTGTAAACTTTTTTCTATCTGATTAAATATTCTATATGGTGGGAATTGACTTGCTTTCTCCCAGTAAGTTTAACACTAGTAGCATGTTATAGCCAACTGCAAATTGGGACATGCATGCAGATAAAATAAAAACCAGTTACTAAGGTCTAGGTTTCAATAAATTGTCATTTTATAATCATATTTGCAAAATAAATAAACAAACAAATATATAAATAAATAATTTGACACTTGTCTTGTTAATAGTATTACATTGACATGGTTAACCTGTATGGCTCTTCCTTTTATCTTCCAACTGTTCTTCATTTTGGCATGCAATAGCTGAAGCAAAAAATAGCTGACTGAAGACTATCTAGGTAATTTCTTCAAATTTAACAAAAATTTTACATAATTTTAATAGATTGCTTTATAAAAATCTATTTTCATTCAGCCAGCAATTCCAGTATTTTGAAATAAGATTTTCTCAAACCAGAAAAAAAAAAGTCTAAATGTTATTTTTTGAGTAAAATAGAAAATAAATATTGAATAAATTCAGAAAATTAAATTTAAAATGTTGCATTTTCCTTAAATTTATATTTCGGCTAAATTGATGGATCTGACTGACAGCTCTGAAAAGCAAACAATTTTATTTTTCTGCATCTGGAACAGTTATGGTTCAGTTAATAGGTTTGTGTTAAAATGCTTCAGATTGACTCCAGAATTATAATCCATTTCCTCTTTAAGCACACACAACTCTTGACTTTACCATATATATTTTAAAAGAAGAAAAGTTAGTTATATCAGGGCAACCACTTTTCACCTTTATAATTCAATTCCTTGGAAAACATTTCAATGAATTAAAAATTAAGGTGGACTTGAAAATACAAATCTGGTAATTTTTGACCAGTAATTTATGACTGCACATTTAGTTGATATTTAATAATAAGGGGTCATTAAATACTTCCTATATGTATAACCACAAGCACACATGAATGGTGATTTTGCTTTTGTCACAGGTCTGATGGCTGAGCAGCAGCTAGCTGACAGGTTCTTTCAGCAAAAGAATTTGGCCTTGTAGGAAGAAAAAAATCAGGATATAAGCCACACTCAGGTTCTATACAGTTGCCCTAAAAACACGTTTTAGACACCAGCATTCAAAGTAAACTGAACAGGAGTGCATGTCCATGTACCATACCACGATGCATACAGAAGAACACAAGCTATTCTTCAACGAAGATTTTTGTTTGTTTGTTTCTAGTGACATGTAGTTCAGTGCAAAGCTCTTTGTCTGAACAGAATCAGTTCTGATCCCCAAGATTTCAGCAGCTGAGTGAATCTGCTAGGCTATTGCAGCACACTTCCCTTGGCTGGAATGACAGCTCTGACTACTCAGCATGCCCTTTATCTTTGAAGATTCTTATTTGTCTACCGTTTCACAGCAAGCAGTTCTGATGAATGGTGCAATTAACCTTCCTGTTATTAAAACAATTAATTGCAAAAATTAAAGACATGACAAGGGCTAAATACTAATGCATAAATTATTAGGTTCATGAATTGTAATTATTAATCTATGTACACTAATTGTGAAATAAACAAAGAGGACAAATTGTAAGCAAAAGTCAGTGCTAGAACTGATGGCCATTTGTTTTCTCTATGAAAAGAGAAATGCACCATTTTTCTCTTGGCATAAAGAATTAATCATGCCAAGCCTTAAACTGGAATGATTTTTTCACTTGTGAATCCAAAGATTTCTTAAGTTTTGTTTTGTTTCTCGAGCAATATAAGCTTAAATCAAAGAAATCTTTAAATTGCTTGGCAATGAACTAAATTCACATGCCAAAAAAAATTACACTTCAGTGTAAAAATATCTGTCTCAACTGTACCTACAATGAACCTGCACTAAATTTTCACTTCATGTAGCCAGAATGCTGCCAAGCATTGCAGAATTCCTATAACAATGTGGTGTGGAAACGTTGCAACATACTATAGAGAAGAAGAAATGTTGATCAGTGATATGGCTGTGCGACATTGCAGCATTTCACTTACAGAAGTGTCTGCCTTATAAACATACGGGCAGATGTGCTGCTCAATAATACATCTGCTACGGAAGTGATGTGAATAGATCAAGTCAATAAGTGATTTTTTTTTCTTTTTGAGATTTCAACAGTTTTGTAATTTTTTTACCTAAAAGTTAATTGGTGTATAGCCGTGAAGACTCTAAATTTATCCTGCAGCTTTGTGCTGTAGGTAATGGAACAATGATCAACACTCATTTTAAACCATCCTTTGTCTTCTGCCTTCTAGCAGTTTTCCCATTTACTTCTTCTCCTTCTTCAGCAGCTCTACACCCCCTCCAAGTCACTCTATCTGAGAGCAGGGCCCTCTTCCTTGGGGTTTTGGGTCACTGCCTTAAAATCCACAGCAGGACTGGAACAGCTGAGCAATGGTCTCATGACACAATGTTAATATAATGTTCAGGCACTGCATGCAGAAACACGCTAGAACCCTGAAGCCTGACAGAGCTGCCTCCTTCTTTCCATATTTACTGTCAATAGTGGGTTGTGTATAACAAGTTCCAAGTGGTTTTTATCAAAACAGCACCTGTAAAGGCACAGTTCTCAACAAAAATCTGCTACATAGTTGTCCCTACAAAGTATCTACCATGCAGGTGATGTATAAAGGTTTTACTATGTTGATCTTTGAGATTCAAAAGTTTGATAACGGTACGATAATGGTATGATAATGATAATGACCATAAGACCCACAGTGTCAAAGACCTTTTGCAAGAGAAGAAAAAATAAAGAACAGTCTGTATGCTGAAGTAAGGACATTTTGCTCTTGACTTGACCATCCTCAGAGTTCTAGAAAAAAAAGCAGACTTTTCTCCTCGTAACCAGGTTTCACTTCACGTATTTATTTCTGCAGATGACCTTTGGTACTACGTGCAACTCCACTTTCAATGACTGGATTACTCGTAGCTCACTGAAACCATGCTAACTATGTAGAAAATGAGTGAAGATTTGCTGTCAGACAATCACCAGTCTGCTCAGCACCTGGCCATGCGGTTGGACAACTGGAGGATTTCAAACCTGATAACAATATGGCCTGCTTAAATAATCAGTTTAACACCCAGCTTTGCCCTCAGAGAGGTCTCAAAGCCATAAATAAATAAATAAATAAATAAATAAATAAAGCTTTGGATTTCAATTAGCTTTTCAAATGCTTGCATCATGGAACTTCTTTGAATGTATAGTTATTGCATAGCATAAAACAAACAAACAGAAAAAGAAAACAAGGCATTTCAATTCATTCTGAAAATATGTATTAAGCTTTATTTTGGCCTGTATCTTATGTGACATGGACTTTCAGTATGTCAGTGTATCATTTCTCCTTTATAAGACATATTTATTCAAACAAGTTATGGTATCTTGTGCAATGGATTATTGAGAATGACTTTCATTCCGATTATTTGGTTATGAGGTGAACAAGTGACTGTATATCACCTTAAGATTCTGTTTTTACAGCAATATAATTCATCCACCCTTAATTTCAGCACTGTTGTGATTTCTCTCTCATTCTTATACACTCCATCTAGGATCCTAAATGCATCATCACTGAGGTGCGAAGAGTTCAGGTGCTGCAATGAAGGTGAAGGATGGAAAGGCATGGGGAGCAGCTGAGTGTGTCTCGGAATTCAGGACAATTTTTGGATCATCTTTACTCTGACATCTGTTTTTGCTCTTATTTTTGAAACCTTATTTCACAAACTGCCATGTTTTTGGCTGGAATATATTAATGAGAAAACTACTCAAAATCATTGGTGTCTTAAGAAGTTTCAAGGTGTAGATGGCCATGTATGGTAGTTTCAAAACTACTCATGATCTTGGTAAAGCAGCACAACCACCATAAAAAATAACAAGAAAAACCCTGCCACCCTTTCAGAGGCAATACATGGGACCACTAAATGGCTTTGTGTTTATAATTACCTTTTCACAAGGACAATATCACAGAAAACATTAATTGATAATAAGTTCTCAATTATGAAACCAAAGTTCTGGCAAATCCTCTCTCATACCTTCTCATTCATTCAATTTCTTTGTTCTCTGTACACCATTAAAATTTGTGCATTTATTCATGCTAAAGATAGAGCTAAAAAGGGCAACGGTACAATACACATTCTGAAAACAGCTATATCACTCATAACAAGGTACAGCTTAGGCATATTCCCACATTTAATTATAAATGTTTGTGCTTGAATGTCAATGCAAGAAAACATAATCTTGTTACAATATAAAAAGTTATTATACAATGGCCTTTCCTAAAATACAGTTTACTAGAGCATAGCAGGTGGCAGACAAGAGGCTGAAAACTGTAACAAGCAATTACATTACAGATTTTTTCCCTTCAGTTTTATTAGCTAAATTTCTTCATAGTTTAATCTGATCTTTTTAATAACTTGTCAGGACTGACACCCCAGTGGACATGAAGCTCAGAACGGTCATGGTTGAATGAATTCATCTATTTAATTTTTCTCTTCAACCAGTTTTAAAAAATTAATTTATCTGATTGCTCAGGCTATTATATAAAATTTGTTGAATTTTGTATATTACTAATAGGCACCTTCCTTGTATTTCTGATCACTATGCCTAGATGAACTTTTTCTAATATTTGCTGATGGCTGATTACAGAAATAATGAAACAGTGACAAAAGTCAATTCTGCATAGCTCCCATGAGGCTTCAAACAGATTTGGAGTTAAGTGCAGATGTGTGGGAAATACCCCAGAAATCTTTTCACCACAAATAATTAAATAGCCTTGAATAGCACAGCTACATGTGTAGAATTCTGCTCTCTTATTTTTGAGATGTGTTTGGATTTATACTTTATAACACATCCTGAAACTTGAGAACCATCTGGAGCTAAATCTTAGGGAATTAAATTCGTTTCTTGCAATAGAGATCAGATCAGGGTAAAATATGAAAATATTTGTTACATTTTTTTTTCAATGAAAATTTATATAAAAAGTCAGTGATAATTCTTAAATGTCTTGATGTAAATTCCTAAAAATTTTTGCAGGATCTGGTAAGGTTTTTTTTGAGAGAACTAGGAAAAAAAAACTAACAAAATGAAGCATCTCTCCTCAATTTTTTTGTTGTTGTTGCTGTTTTTCATTTAATATTTTGAGCTCTTTGTTTAATGTCTCAAACTCTGTATGTATTTTGCATCCAAAGATACTTGGCAGGGGAATAAAATGGAGAGACTTCTATTGGGGAATTGAAATTTTTAGAGATACTATTTACCCATTGGTGAAATCCTTGACAAGCATTTAGACAATCTTATTTTAATCCCAAAATATGTCCAGTCTAGTTATGCTGAAGAGAATGAATTTTCAGTATTAAATGAATGAATGGATAATCAGAAGCGAACTTTGTTTTTCAGAGTTGTTTAAAGAAACCCTAATAGAGACATTCCTGGCTGCTAAGAATTAATTCCCTAACTGCTAGGGCTTGCTGTAGTCAAGAGAATTAGTCACTAGACAGATCAGAGGTCTTGGTTAATTTTGAAAAGAACATCCACTCTTCACCTTTTACACTTTGGATGTGATATACTTCTCTTTCATTGACGATTAGTAATGTCCTAAGTTTCATGCAAATGTGTGGTAATAATTAACACTGAACTATTTCATTTATCTCTCTCAAGATACCCTAAGACTGATGAATTCAAATATGCAAATATTTTGGGTCCATAAGTTAATTGCAGTGTTATCATGTGATAACGTGTTAATAAATGTGTTTAACCCAAGTGTGCCATGACTGCTCTTCTTGATGCAAAGAATTCTTGGCCTCTTGAGGGCTGTGTAATTTACTAAGTATAGCTCACTGTACAGAAGATGATGTAAAAAGAGATAAGTTATGGTAGATATACTCTAGCAACTCCACATTTTTTCCTTTACATTCCAAAAGTAGATCAGTTCCTGAGCTGTACAAGTTATAGATAAGGATGGACTAAAACTTTTACATTTCACATTTGCGTAACACAATATAATGCCTTTCAAATCACTAAGCCTTGCCTAGAGACTATCAGTCACTTAAGACTTGCCCAAAACTCAAGTAAATTATGAATCTGAAGAGATTACAACTGTCATCTTCATCTTTTACACTGGTAAAAGATTTATATTTCAATTCTTGGTTATCTTTGCATACAGTTCAATGTTATATTGTCCTGCCACCTACTAATCAAGATTTGGGGAAAAGATGAATCTCCCAAAGCCAAACATATATTTTTCTCTTATCACACCAGCACAGTTTGCACCCGTTAAGGAGACAATGCTGCCATTAAAAGAAATTTAATTTCCAAGGAGATATGTAAGTTGTCCATAAAGTTTTGCTCTAGAATGAAATTTACAATGAAAGGTTATCAGGTCATAAACTTTTTTTTCCCTTCCTTTCAGAGGTACTATTTAGAAAGAAACAAAACAAAAATGAACATTCAGTGCTGACATTTGAGACATCTCCTTCTTTGGAATCAAAAGGTTTTCCTTTCTTAAACTATAACATTTTCAGTTGTTAGTTCATATACAGTTCTGTTTGCTAATTGTTAAACAAAACTCCCTCATATATGTGAACAATAGACAACTTTAATTATATTTAATGATATATTAATATTTCAACATGTTAAAAATTAACATGTTAAAATGCCAATAAAAATGGGGCTCTGGTAGTGTAACACATTCCCCAACTTCTGTGGATAACTCAGAATTCCATTTTTTAATTCCCAGTCCTGATGATACTACCTTAGCACTTAATCCATTCTTTTGCTTCTTCTCATTGCATTAATTAAGAAAGACTATAAGATTAGTGAGAATGTGAAGTAGAGTAAAAAAACTAAAAAAGCCAAATATTCAGCATTTCATTGTCTTCCCCGATTTAGTTAAGTAATGCCTATTCCTAAGCGTGCGCGCACTTGCTTTACTGCTTCCTTTCCCTTGTTGCCAGAATCAGATTAGTTTTTGTCGTTTCCTCTCCCTTCCCTTGCTACAACTCTTGCAGATCCCTGTTCTCCCCCTTCCCTCCCCATAGTCTTGCCCTGGGTCAGAAGGGAGCTCTCAGCCCTACATTTGAGTCAGTCAAGCCATGCCCAAGTTCTCTGTGACAAAGACCAGACTGAGCAGAGTGGCAGCTACAGCCTAGAGCAGACCCAGATTCCTTCCTCCTTGGATAAGGAACACACAGAATAAATCCTGACCCACCATCAACCCTGGAGGCCAGGTGGCACTTCAAGTCCTGGTCTACCAGGATGTACAGGCAGGGTTGCAACATCATGCTGAGGAGGAAGCTCACTGTGATAACATTTATTCCTGAATCTAAGCCAGTGCAAGCAGATTGAGAGGGAAAGAAAAGAATGTCTTCACCTCTTATTGCCAGGATCATCACTCTGGTTAGTTTGGGGTATTGTTTTAGAAGCACAATAAAGCAACAATAGAACTCCTCTTCTGAAAAGCTTTCAAAGGCTCCATTGTCCTACCAACACCTGTTGAGATCAGAATTGCACTTCTGACGGTTAATATCCTAGCTAACTTTGAAAAGCCACCTGAGCAACAAGCTTTTGCCTTCTAACTGATGCTTTGTTTCCCTTACCTCTATACTTTCTCCCTCCTGTAGAAGAGAGAACATTTTTTTCTGCTTAAATTCTTTTCTGAATAACAGAAAATATTTTCAGTCTTGAATTATTTATAAATGAAACAAGGAGGAAGACTAGAGCTTGTGTACACTTGATACTGTTATACATGAAAAAAACCTAAGTAACTGATGTTCCAAAAACAAACAAACAAAAAAAAAACAGTACAGCTTGACATAGTGGACATCTTCCACTTGCTTTCATATCCTGAGACAGCGTTTACAGGCCATCCATACAGTACACTGTTGCAAAGCTCAATTTTTCATATATTTACCTATAGATTCTCTGTTCTAAAAGTTAAAATGCGTGCACACAGAACAAAAACAACAGCAAATAGGCAGAGGAGAAGTTAGTTGAAAGCAATTCTCCCTAGAAGAAGGAACTAATTATGCATCATTATTCAGTGGTAGGCTTTCTTCTGACTTTATCTTCAGTGCTAAACTGAAAGCCAGGACAACTTTCAGCTGCCCTTTTCAACATATTAGCCCCAATTCCATTTTCCAAATATGTTATCAATATGGTAATTCCACACTTTCCGTTCTGTAGACAGTCTACTCATCATAAAGGTAGCATTATTACTACAAATATACTGGGGGGAAACTATTTCAATTACTAGGAGACTATGCAACTCCAAGTCTATTTATTTCAATTTATTCAACTGTCTTGATATATTCGTGCATAGAACTTTTATAAAGAATGAATAAATTCACCTTGAAATTGTACCAATTGACTTTGGCTGGGCTGCGTGATGGAATCAGAATCACTTTTGAAATAAGCCCTGACAATACTGATCAAAACAAAGTGGCTACTCATTTATTAAACTGACAGCTCAGCAATGGTTTCAAGCTAAGGGATGACGAGGCCTGGGGTGTTAGCTATGGCCTGCGGTGATGGCTGTGGCCAGAAGCTTTTTTGCCAGTTGCACACTGTGAAGCTGCATCTGACGGAGTGACATATCCTAGGGCTCCTGCACCTGCCTGGATGTCAAGCAGCTGGTGTCAGCGCTGTCACCCATTTCAGATTGTTATTCTATGAGTGACAAGTTTGCCCTGAGACTACATACATGAAATTGATCCTGTTTCTCTTTGCTATGAGCAATCCTGTCGTGGATAAAGCATCTTGGGTAAGGCACATGTGTAAAATACGCAATAGATTGTAATTTTACATATTTATCATACAAGCTATCAACAACTGAAATGAAGCATCACAGAAAATAGAAAATAGAAAATAGAAAAGCTGCGAGGTGTTTGAAATTTTCAGGCTAAGAACTTGAGTTCCTAGCATTTACAAAGCAATAGGCTTAGTGGTGTTCTTTCCGAATGTTCAGGTAAAGGACTTCTATAGCAACCTACATCCTGCTTAAAATCAATAGCAATTCAAGCAAGGCAAGCTGTACCACTGCAACAAGTAGGAATGTGCTCGCTCGGTTCACTGGAGGTGTTGCTTCAATGGAAGTTTAAGTTACAGGAGGAATCAGAAAGTTCCTATATAATTTCAGAAAACAAGGTAGCAGGTGAATGGGAGGATGAATAACAGTGAATCTGGATCTGAGAAAGGGCTTAACTGAAAGCAGCAAAGCTCATGAGCAAGTGAAACAAAGACTCCAGATTGCACTCCTGCAGCTTTTTTAAAGAACAGAGTTGAGCTTGAGTGAATCTGTGCTTCCTGGAAAGTCAGTTTTAGCTTTCCTGTTGTGCAGAGAAAGTCCTGTAAGATCCAGCCACAGCACTGCTTCTCTATTGAGTTGTTGTGAAAGGAAAACCCAGCCAAGCAGAGTTAGCATGAGCTCATATGCAAGATTTACTGTTTCTTTCACTACAGCAGAATGTGGTGTTGGCTTGAATAATGTCGTTCAAAGCTATTATTATATGTTGACAGTTCTAAAACTAATTTAATCCGGTAAGATATTTTTTTTCTGAGCTACTTTGAAGTATTTAATTATCCAGTCATTTACTTGTCCATCTTAATATTTTTAATTTCAAATTGTGGGGAAAGCGAGTAGGAAAAATAAATAAATAAATAAACACAGTATAGAATGTTTCCAGCTTAAGAGTCCAAATTAAACTTAAAAAGGAGAAGAAAAAAAAAAAGCTAAATACAATCATATCAACATGAGGCTCTTAAAAAGCTTTGCCTAGTGGCACACAAAGGCAGTGTGGCAGAGTGATGCAAAGAAGCCTACTTGATACAAAGGCATACTAGAACATGCACATCTTGTATTAAAGAGAAATTGGCAGGTACCGAGAGGTCTTACAGCAGTAAGAAGGGAGAAAACGTAAGACTGCAGAAGGTAAATGTAATTCCAATTCCCACCAATGGAAGAATAGCGTATCTGGCAAGTATCTTTTTTCAAAAAGGAAATGTCCCACATTTTAAAAAAGCACGTATTTTTGGTGCACATTAAAACTCCACTAACTAACTGTGAAGGTTTCAGTTTGTGCATACAAATGTACCTACATATGTATCAGGGTGAAATTTTTCCTGGTTTGCTTATTATTAAGCCTTTCTGCCCTGCCTTGTAAATCTTTTAAACGTGATCTTGAAAAGTGCTCCATTCTAGCACACAAAGAAAACTATATAAGAAAGAGGAAAAGAACTGGGTATCTGTACGGAAATAAATTCCATCAATTTGTATGTGACTTTCTGAACTAGAAGTATTATTCTAAATATCCCTGATGGATTTTTTCCTTCCACAAATTTGTCCGACTGTTTTCTGAGCCCACATCAACACTTAACATCCACAACACTCTGCATCAATGAGTTCCACACCTCAGCTACCTGCTGTATGAAAATATTTGCTCGTAGCTGTTTTGATTTTGCCATGGGTTTGCTTGATTTGATGCCTTCCCCTGAAGTCCTTCATCAGGAACAACTGCAAATGTTCTGGTCTCTTTGGTTACTCATATCACTCCTGACTCTATAAACCTCTATCCCTTTGCCCATCACCACCCTTCTGAAAGCTGATCAGTCCTTACCATAGCTGATTCTCTATTTCCTTGCTGGTCTTCTTTACTCCTTTTCAGTAATCACTATGCTCTTACATACAATCCACACCTGCACAAAGCATTCTGGATGCAGGCATAGCATGGAACTGTGAAGTTCCATACTCCATCTTCTCTACTCTTTCCCTAACAATTCTTAACCTCAATTAAATAATTTGACACCTATCGAGTTATTCTGCACTAATGTAACCACAGAACATTTTACTTTATTGATATATAGTATAGTTAACTTAGAACTGATTGTTAATAAGGATTATTTTAGCAATGTATATCACTTTATATTTATGAATAGTGCGTGTCAGGTGCCATCCAGTCAAGCAGCACTGTGAGTTATTAATCCTTTGTGGTTCTGAGCTGGAAAGCTGGTGTCTCTGCCAGTTAACTAGCATCTTTACAGAGGCTCTTCTGTCTTGACATCCCAACCCACCGATACACCTAAAGCAAATCTAAAAAAGTATAGAAAAGAGTAAAAATGGGAAATCAGAGTAAACTTCCTTCTGTCCTAATACCTTGTTGAATCTGTTTCTGTTTTCTACAAATGTGATAATTAAAAGTGTTTATTTTCATATAAAATGCAAGTCCTAACTTTTAGGAAATTATAATATGTGTAAGTGCAGGAATGGATACCACTTCCCAGGAATTTATAGGCATTTGCACAGACATATCAGATCATGAGCACAAACCAATGAACCATTCAGAACATATATTAATACTTTTACATTATTCAATCAACCTATTGATATGGTAAAGGAAAATTCATCTTCACATCTGTTGAACTAACTTCAATAAACCACGCATTCCAGTGTAACTACTGTCGGAGTTCCCTACTACCAAGGGAAATTCTTCTGAAAATAAAACAATCCTTAGGAAAAAGGTGAAAAGCGAATTGGCAAGTAGTATCTCAATAAATATGCAAAAACTTAAGAAAAGCAGAGAATGATCCTCAATACAATGGTACAGATTAAATCAATTAATATTTTTGATGGTTCCAACCTGGTTTTTGTTTATACTGTCATATAGTGAGCTCTGGGGGTTGATTCCAACAAGCTACTGTTTCCTCTTTAAGATGTGTTCCGCTGTGCAAAAAAAATTTAATGGATTTACTTTATATTTGTAGGAGGATAGAATCTCCCTTCCAAAATGTCCTCCTGAATGAAAACATTTAAAGTGTCTTGCTTGAAATTACTGTGTATTGTCCTCTGGCTTGTTTTAGAAAAATTTACAGAGATGGCAATATTTGCATCATGTTCTTACATCATTAAATCTTCAGTCTGGTTTTGAATTGTCTTTGGCTTGTAGCTTGGCACAGGAAGTTTCTATTACTAAAAGTTTATTCATCCCATCAATCATAGAATTATAGAATCATTCAGGTCGGAAAAGACCTCTAAGATCATCTAATCCAACCTTTAACCTAGTGCTAAAGTCTACCACTAAACCATGCTACTAAGTTCTACATCTACACATCTTTTGAATATGTCCAGGGATGGTGACTCAAGCACCTCCCTGGGCAGCCTCTTCCAATGCCACACAACCCTTTCAGTAAAGAAATTTCTCCTAATATCTAACCTAAAACTCCTCTGGCAGAACATGAGGCCATTTCCCCTCATCTTATCACTTGAAATCCTAAATTTATCTGCAGAATATATTTAAACCTTTGTTCTTTTTATTTGTAATACATAGCTTTATTTGAGTCTGTCTGAGAAAATGTCTAGGCATTGCATCTGTGTGAATTCATATGGTTTCCAGAGACTGTGGGAGAAAAAGTGCATTATCATTTGTGACCCCCAATGACAACAATGTCCTCAGCGTCATTAGATGTTCCTGTCCAGCAAAAGTAAAATTTTGTATTTCAGTCTCTATTTGTTTATCAATTTACTTGAAGTCTCTTACCATTTTGACATTTAGAGAGGTACACATGGGACAAAAGAAAGACTATCAAGCTTTCATTCATAATCCCTACCAAATTTCTATTGCATTCAAAGCTCATATGCAGAATGGACATTGTCCTACTTTTCCCTCTCTAAAAACAAGAGCTGGCACAGTGCACAATCCTGTACTTTTCTGCTTTGTTCCTCAGACATTTGAAACCAACTAGTGCAAAAGTTCAGTCTCATTCCAGACAAAATCAACCTATACATACTCAAAAATCACAATAATTTTAGCTACATGGCATGCTGTGATGTCTGTGATGACTGTATTTTAGCTGGCCATGCAAACTTTCTTGATGGTAAGTATTCAGGTTTTCTGTTTGTTTGGGTTTTATTTTTTCCCATGGGTAAATCCTTGCTGATTTTCTCTTGCAGTATTTTCTCTTGTGGTTATTATTACCTTGAGGTATGTGTATGTGGTTCACACCAGTTCTTTTTATAGCAAGGAAAAAATTGTTCTTGTGGTGAAGGTGGTGAAAAAAAAGCCATTCTTTTTGGGAAAGCACTGCAGGGTATCTGCTGACCTGCAGACCCCTGTTTACTTTTACTCCCAAGGGATGTCACAAAATTCAGTCTTCTTTGAATGCCTACATGTCTGTAATTTTTGCTTTCTCCAAGTTAAGTTGCTAGTGTCAGGTTTCAACTAGTCTCAAGTTTCTTTTTTGTTTTGTTTTTCTTTTTTTACTGTGCATAATGTCAGCTCTATAAACTCCCCAACAATGTCCTCAATTTAGTTTAATTGTCTTCTTGCAGGTGTCAGAAATCAGCTGACAGTCATTCTTGGAAGTCTTGCCTATTAGAACAACGAACTCTAATCTTTTTACTGTAGCTGACACACGGGTAAGTACTAACGAATACCTTGACAACTGCACCGCTACCATTTGTCACTTACCTTCCACAGCTTTATGAATCACCATTTACGTCATAACTGGAATATCATATCTGAAGAAAAAAGAAAAAAAAAGTTATTTTATCCTCATTCCTTGCCCAGGATAAAGATAAGAGCATTTGACTGCATCTCATTCCTGCATGCACGGCATACCCAAGTTTGGTTAAAGCTTTGCTCATTCTTAACCAATGGAAGGCAACATTTCCTTTTTCCTCACACTTAAGTCATTCCTTATATTTTTCTTTACAACTCACAGCAACAAAATTCTGCTTTCCGTAATGTCTGGTTTTATTACTGTGCTTGAATAAGTCCCCTGCAAGAAAATATAGGCAGCATGCTGTGATGTAAAAACTGTGTCCATGTTCACAGTTAACTCATTCAGTCTCAGAGATCACTCTGCATGTGTCTATGAGTGTATAGTAAGTACTTTAGCAGAAAAGTGATTTTGTACAATCTAAAAATGCCCAGGAGGCAAATTGTTTCATTAAAGTTCATAGTCAAAATCAACTTTGCAGGGGAAGGGTTATCTGTCTTTTCCAAATTCCTTATTACAGCCTGACAGCCTGTGGAAAGAAGAAAAAAAAAAAAAAAAAAAAAAAAGGTAAACAATCTTCTCATAGGTGTTTAGCAGCTGAGTTTTCTAGAGTCATTTTTTGTTGTTGTTGTTTGGTCGTGTTTTTTTTTTCTGTTTTTGCTTGGTTTTAAATTGCTGTTTATTAAAACTACAAATCACAGCAGGGATCAATTAGTGTAACTGTAAATGTGTTTATGGTTGTCACCTATGTTTTATCCATTAAAGGACCACACAACAAATGTTGCTTGAAATGCAAGCAGTGCCCTATTACTATATTCTGACCTTTGGGCCACTAACTTTTTTAGAAGGTGAGGTTTAATTCATTGTGTGTGTGTGTGTGTGTGTGTACATGCACATGGTGCCCATTCATGACAACCATCTCAATCTGGGCGCTGGGCTCTGAAGTCCCTCCCAGACCCCCAATGCCACCACCACCATGCCCAAGCTCCTGGGAGAATCCCCCTGTCCAAACCCCTCTGGCAGCCAGGGCTCCCCAAGGACAGCTGGGACCCTTTCCCCAAACCTATTGGCCTCTAGGGCTCATCAGGGCTGGTTAAACATCCTACTCTTTCCCCTTCAAATCCCAAATTTTCTCCTTGCTTTAATACAAATAGTGTTCTTGAACAGCACAAATGGTAGTCACATACCTAGACATGCGTGAGCTGAGGTACCAAAGTTTAAATTCTTCTCCCCAGTTTAAAATTATTCAGAAGAAAATTCTGAGTTTTTTTTGAGAATTGAAGGTTTACATTATTTCATTTCTAAAAAGTATATGTAGCCCCTACTGTCTTGAATAATCTTCCTGATTGCACTAAAAGCATGAAACCAAACCTGACCCTTTTCATTATGCTCCTGTTTTCTTGACACAACCTTGGAGATTACCCTGATCTCAAGAGGATCAAGTTGCACCTTACTTGGCAACATGTGTTAGCAGTAATCCGGAAAGCTAGAAGCACCCTTCTCCCTTTTTACCACCATATGATTGTATCTTATTCTTCATCTTCCGAGACTTAGTAAAAAAGCATGGTAAATCAACTTAGGGCAAAGAATGACACATGGCTGTTAATTTGAATATTACAGTGGAACACTTTTGATGTTCCGTATCAAGACTAACATGTTGCCTTTCCTACCTGATTCCCCCCATCTCATCTACCAATAAATACACCAAAACGACCCTATCACAAACTCACCGAAAGAAGCATGCACAGTAGGCATATACACAGCATATACCTTGCCACTTCCTGAGCTAACTTTAGGGCAGACAATTGAATTTCAAACATTTATTCTAGGTAAATTTCGTACACATGAATGTCTATTTGCTCGGTTCCTGTTAATGCCTTCAGTCTTTTGCTTTAATGTCTATAACTTTAGTCAAATTATTTCCAAAGAAAAAGACCAAGACTGACATATACCAGACATTTCCTTAAAAATCATAAATCCTAACTTATTGTTTCAGTGTTAAAATGCTGCTTTAGTGCTGAATGGTAAGGATGACTTATCTGTGTGAGTTTTATGAAACAGCGTGATTATTCTCTAACTCGGCTTCTTATGCACAGTGAATGGGGGAGCAAAATGTTTTTCTATCCCAAGCAAAGACAAAGCAAAACCTTTCAAAATTTCTCACAAAAGCACTTTATGCCTCTGAACAGCTAACAGTCTGGTGAGTACAGAAATCAGCTGGGATGACAGAGTCACAGTCAACTATTTCTTTGCCTTTGAAGCTAAGATGCTAAACAAAATTTCACATTTTGAGTGTGTTGCACTTCAGGCTTTCCACCTAAAATTATTAGCTAGATCAGAGACACTGACCTGGTAAGCATGTTGTGCACAGAATTTACATGGGTGAATATTTAATCATTAATAGTTACTTTTTTATACAGAATGAAAAAGTTCCTTCAGGAAAAGCTCTTCAGGACACTTAGGTGAAATCTGGAAGACCCAAAAGAAAGCCCTTATCTGAAGCAGGGCCAGAAGCTGCAGTTACCTATTCCCCACCCAAGTGCAGCTGTTACCCATCTATGATCTGGATAACTTTTGCTGATCTCTTCCCAAATGTGCTTTTCTTTCTTTCCTTTTTCTCCTGACAAATACTTTTTTTTTCTGAAGTAACATATAATCAAAAGAAAAATGCATGACCAATTCTATTTGTAGTATATCTTTCATTTTTATGTGAATAGCGATACATAAACATTTATTTAAGTAAAGACTTGTTTTGTGTGCAAATGACTTTACCATAAAACACTTAGAAAAACATATCAACGGTGTTTTCAGTAAGATTAAAAATATGTTTGATAAATAATTCATTTATACCTACTGTGCATAATAATCACTCTTCTTAAGGCAGTATTTCTTGGAAAAAAAATCATTAACCAACAAGTTGTCTGGAAGTATGATGTGCGGCCTTTTACATGGAAAAAAATTAAACATTCATAAACAAGGGATCTGGGTTTGTTTAAAAATTTGAGCTTCTTCAAAATCCTGGGTTTGTTGCTGTTTTTTCTTCTTACATAGCATCTATTCTGGATACTAGTTAAGTGCATACATGTATATCATGAAAAGATTTCTGTCTCTGTCTATCCCCCACAGCTGCAAACCTGTACCACCCTTCCATCCAATCCTGACATTCAAGGAGGGTGTTGAGGATGTCACTGTAGTTCAGGGCTTGCTGAACTACAGTAGATGAAGGCAGTAGATGAGAAAGCAGTGCTTTGGTATTTGCAGTGATTACAGGATAGAATTTTCTCTGCAGACCAAGAAATCATAACATTGGAGAGAAAGGAATTCTAATCTGGAGGATGAATGTTACTGTTCACCAGCTTCAGCTTTCATATCCAAGAAAGCATTGGAGCCAAATATACAGCTTCCTCCCTTTCGGGGGGCGGGGAAATATCAATATCTTTCACTGCTTTCAATGATTGCAGTGCATGAAGATTTCAGGTGCAAATTACTTCAAGAAATAAAACCATGCTTGTAAAAGTGCAGTTTCAACAGTTAAACCACATTGTATCTATCACAAAGGGCAACAGCTGTACCAACATACTTCACCAAAGGCTCCTTTCTTCGATTCAGGCACCTGATTGCCCACATCAAATTTCACTCTCTTTTTCATATTGTTAATCACCAAAGCCAGAGTCCTGGCAGAAAGTCAGTTTGTTTTACCCACCACAAGATGAATTGAAATAAGCTAATTTTATTTTCTTCAGTAGTATTGATTTAAGCTTTAAACACTCTCAGAAGAAATAGAGTTGGTACAGAACATGCATGCATCTTTCATATCACCCAGACCAGGCTGAAATCAACCAGTTTTTCAGCTGACTTATGGAGCTTTGACCTAGTCCAATACTCAGCCAGAGCCAGCATGAACTTTTTAAGGGTCCTAAAGACAGTCAGCATTCATAACTCTAACCGGGACTGCTGAGGGCCAGAAATGGAAGGGCAGTGGTGCCGGGTGACACAGGTGGCTGGCAGGCATGGGGAGAAATGCTGATTGAGCCAGGAAGGCCCAATGCACACGCAGAGGTGGAGAGTGGACTGTTGATAAAACACGTACTGAGGCTACAAACAATAAAGCCTTCCTGAAGGCACAAGTGGGAGGGTTTGCTTTCAGCATCCTACTGACATCCAGGAACTGCAATTGTATTATGTAACCTGTAGGTACTGTGCAGTTCATGTAAAGTATGTGTTGCAATAGTATCTTATGTTAAATGGCTTTAATCAACCTATCCTAAAGGCCTTTGTAATGAAGAACAGACCCATTTTGCTCAGGACCTTCCAACCTCTGTGAGAAGTGTGACAATTTTCATTATTCTCCACCTTAGCATTCTAATAACAGGAGCATCATAGGATGAAGCATCAACAAAAGTTCACTTTAAAGCTACGTGAGGTACCACAGTCTCTCCTTTTTTTTTTTTTTCTCTTTTTCCCCACTTAAGAGCCACCAGAGAAATCGCATTTTCAAGAAGAGCAAAGTCGTTTTGAATTGATTAATTAAATACATATTAAAATATTGCCTTAATCTAAAAGCAGGATGTAGCGATGAAAAGAAAGCCAGTGAAGAGGAATTGGAGAGACCCCTGTAAAGACTTGAGGAAACTGGAGAGAACCCCAAGAGCTTCTTACTGGATGCTGGTAATTTCACACTGCTACACTGTGCAGAGCGGATTTGTATTTCTATAACCTGCGAAAGATCAGCGTGTTGCAATCAACAAATTACAATTTGAATAAATTCCAGCTTTTGCCAATATTATTTCTTTACTTGCTGAGGAAGAAAAAGACAACTATAATAAGAGTACATCACTTCAGCAGTCAATTAAAAGGAGAGTGTAATATCGGACACAATGACATTGCAAGCTCGGTGCAAGTTTTTAACGTGGAACCTTTTTGGATTCTAGCAGGAGGATATGTGGCATTGCTTAAACAAACCGATAATTTAGTTGTATCATGCTGGAAAGTCTTGGCCACCTGCCATATGATTTTGTCTCCTGAGTAGTGACCCCCGTGATCCAAAAAAGTAAATCAAAAGGATTTACCACCTTAATTAAATTTATTCTTAGCACTTCCCAAGTCCTAGAAAACACAGGAACTTATTACAATTATATACTTTTAATATATGTTTCTGAAAATATGCACAATTCCATGAAGCCTACTGTCTTTGTCCTGAGCGTAATACAACTGCCTAAAACTATGCACAGATCTAATTTCAGTGCAGTGTAGTTACCTGATGGAGTAGGTTCTTAGCTGTCCAAGCCACAACTGATTTCTTAAATGCCCACAATTTTCTAACATTGTGTAGACCACATTTGGTGTGACTGAGTAGCCATGTATTCAGTACTGCAGAGGCGGCGAGAACTGTTTTGGTAAGATTTCAGAAATCCCAGTCATTGCTAAGAAATCCATCCACCGCCTTATGAGCTAAGATCAATTCGCATACTTCTTAATTGTCAGTTCACTGAAAATGTAAGGTATGAACAAATGTTCTGGGCTACTACAGTTCTTTGAGAAGGCAAGTTAAGGAAGGCAGTCATTTGAATAAAATGTACACAACTAAAAATAAATGAGAAGAAATAGTCTACATACTTGCCACATAGGCCTGATGAACAGCAGCTATAAAAAAAGAAGGAAAGAAACCTCTGAAAAAGACTGACTACACCACCAGGACAAAGACTGTCAAGCCTGTGGCTACAGAAGACATATGAGCTAGAAGTGACAAGCAGACTAAAAATATGCAGAGAAGTGAAGAGGGTGAAGTCACAAATATTCAGGCAGTTTTGCCAAGTTCAGAGAAAGGACTGCTTACAGGTACACTAAAAGTGCAATTTGTAACACAGGCTCTGTGTATTGGTAAGCTGCTTTGCATAAACGTACAACTTAGTTCTACAGATTTTCACTATTCAATAAGAGAAATTACCTCTTTAATGTAATGAAGCAAGGCTTATATGTTATACTGTTTCACACTGTTTATTCTGTACACTAGTTGGTCATCAATATTTCAGCTAAAATTTTGACCTTACTTTTGACCCATATATGTAGGACTATTTTTAGCAAATGTAGATGACCCTAGGTTTTCCTATTGCCCAGGATTCCTGGCCATATTAGGATCCATTCCACAGTTACATGGACGATTATTACTTGTGTTTTATTCAATATACTAACAGAAAGATTTAGTATCTCAATATTAAATAAACTAGATTTTTTTTCATTATTAAATATTTATATTGGAAGACTTTTACAAAAAAAAAAAAGACAACTAGTGAGTTTAAACAAGCAGAAGTAAAATTAACTGAAGAATACAGAAGTATTTTTATATTAGCATCTGTATCATCAATGGCAGCGAATCCTAGTAATTCCATTAATGAGCTTAGTTGAGCTGAAAGGACTGGAGATAGACTAGGGTGGCCTCTGAAAACATATTCTGAGATCAGCCATGTTCCTAGAATGACCTGTACAAAATAACATACCCATGCTCTATCACCCTTCCTGGTCAAAGAGTGATTTGACATCTTGCAAGCCAGTAGGCTTTCCATAATGCGTTACAGTCAAACACATGCTCAGGCCTACCCAGACATCCTTGTGCTAGCATTACAAAGCAATTTTTTTTGAGAAAATGCCAAATTGATTAAAATTCACTTTGAGGTAACAGACCCAGGTTGCAACCTGGTAAATTCTGATTCAGTACTGGGGTGCGGGCATGCAACCACTTTGAGAACCATCAAACACCGGCACAGATTGTCCACAGAAGCTGTGGGAACTCTCCATAGCCTTGGAAATATTCAAACCTCAACTGAATAAAGTCCCGAGGAACCTGCTCTAACTGGTCCTAACTTTGAGCAGGAGCTTCTGGGGTCCCTTCCAACTTAAATTATTCTCTAATTACAATGTTCAAGAATTCTGTTTCTCAGAATACTGGTAACATAAATTATGGTTTTCCTTCCACCAAGTATTTGCTGCATGTGTGGCATTTGCTTTGACATGACAAACAGTCAGTGTTCAGAGGATCACTTCTGTTCTGATACTGAGGAAAAAAAGCAGTACAGATTAAGGATCCTGGCAAACCTGTTCCCTTTCTAGCACAGTCAGATATGTGGGTACAGTTATCTAGCTCTGGATGAGATACTGGTTACCCATGGACATTTCTAACATTAAAACTAAGTTTCAGTTTGTTCTGTAATGCTTTGCTTTATCACTACCATTCCTCTAGCTGCTATGAGATTCACTATTTTCCTCTGTTCTACAGCATTCTTTACACACAACACATTTTTCTGATGTAACAATTGTCCAAGGAGCTGAAAGCATGAAGGGCCTATTTAAAAATGGTGTTCCTTTTATCCCTTCAGTTTATGTTTGAAGCTTTAAAAACTAAAGCAGAGGAGAGAGCACTGTCCATGACAGTGGGGAGACAGAAGCTACATTGTAAGACCTCATTTTGGCTATAAACAAAAGGAGAAATTGCACCATTAGCCACCCTCCAGGCAGTGAGGGCAACCTTTCTATCCCCCAGAGAGAGTACAGAACTGGCTGTGATAACAAGCTGGCCTTTACACATGGGGTGCATAGCAGCTGGGGTACCACCACCTTATATGAGACCCCCAAGGCTTTTTCTTAGCACTTCAGCACCTCATGCAGACCACAAGCTAAGCAGACTTCTCAGTTTCTCCCTGCCCAGTCAGCAGAAGCTGTTCTAGCTAGCGTCCTTCTCCACGTGGCATATGCAGGAGAAGCAGAGAGCAAAGAGCTGCTGCTGCCTCCCGATGACTGCAGTCGTGCTGCTTCCCACCTGCTGTCTCCCACTGTCCACACCGCTCTCCTTGTACAACACTCTCCTGCTTCGCTGTCACTAGCCACACTTGTTATCAATAGAAAGAATCTGAAAGAATTCCTCTGTGCCCTAATAACACTTCAAAACATCACATAGGAGGAATATAAAACCCTTACAATATGGGATGCTTCTGTACTTTAAAAATCTAAGGGTTTTGTTGTTGTTGTTTTGAGCAATTTCTACAGAGTTGTGTGCGGTTAAGAAGGAAAGAGGACATTTTGTAAAGGTATCAATAAAAAGATAGGAGATGACAGCATTGCCTGAAAAAAAAAAAGCAATTAGATATAGAACAAAATTATTTTGGTTATTTCCACCAAGAACTTTGGAGAAAAAAAAACTGTAATGTGCTGAGCTTTGCAAAGGATTTAAGGTTCAGCTCCTACTGTATTTCCTGGGATACAGGTACCTTGTTGAGAATCTCAGACCCAAAATTCATAGAAAGAAACATTTCATAAGGGACATGAATGTATTTTTATCATTTTTCAGTAGCTTGAGAAACTAGTCAGACTCCTGCCTGAGCTTTCAGGAGAGATGGTGCTTACACAATAACTGCTACTCAAATGCCATGGATAAATCATGATGCTGGGCTGCAGCATCACCTCAGAAGCATTACTTAATTGATGTTATCAAGAAGATTATTTTCTCTTGACTTCACAAAGAGAAAATAATAAAGGAAACGCATTTTAAAGCTAACTATTGCCTGAAGATAAAAGGATGATCTGACCTTGTCAGCAATTTCATTTAAACCCTCACAGTATACCTTTAGCTATGCATTTACAAACAACAACAACACTCCAGTTCCAAATCCCACCTATTACAGATCTGTTTAGGTTTGTGGGTTTTGTTTTTTGGTTTGTTTTTAACACTTACACATTTATTATATCTATTTAATATATTAGGTGCTTTTGATATAAATATTATGTATAAAGCAATAAAAATATGTTAGAAATCAATTGCAGAATTTGATAATGCAATCCTTTCAATAGCATTTTTTCATTGGTGGTGTTGTTCCAAAACATTGTAATAACCCAGAAATAATCTGAGTTTTTTTGATTCATTGTACAGATTCATTCCAAGTAAGAAATCATGATCATCATATGCAAAAATACACAGCTACTGGGTCAAAGTTCTGACTGCAGACTGACTACAAACTGTCACTGGGCAAAAATTCCTGAACATTCACCAAAATTTCTTGAACAATGAGTTCAGGACAACTCAATGTGTCTCTGAAAGAATAATACTAGCCCTCCAGAAAGTTGGTAGGTGAGCATAATGGTAGAATAAAAGGATGGTTTTGACTAAACCTAAAATTGTTTACTAAGGCAAAAAGACTTATAGCTTGCATACGTGTTTTCACATATATGATATATGTTATGCATGCATTTCTGTTTGAATACATTTTTTTCAAAATAAACACTTCAATTTAAAAAATATTTCTTTGATGATATTAGTCCAGAAAATAGTTCTCAGGAATTATTTTATTTTTATTTGAACAAAATTGAACTCACACAAGCCAAATGACCGGCTCCAATCCTTTCATTTAGCAGACACTCACATTTTCACTTATTAACTGGAAGATAATCTTCCTTTGTTCTCTCTCACTCTGAGCAAGAATTTCAATTGATTGCATCTGAGAAGGGGCATTATATTCTTAAAATAAAAGATGTCAGTCAGATTACCACTAAGCATTCAAGTGTAAACTCAACGTAGACAAATCACCACCTGTAATAATCACTGTAATTTTTTTTATATGTATCTATTACTGAATTTTTAGAAAACTTCTGTTTGTGAATAAAACTGTCACTTCTCAGCTAATTGTAAGAAATGACTTATTTCATATTCCAGGACATTTAAAAGGTTTTCAGTCAGCATCATATTCAATGTTGTATATTACATTAATCTTGTAGCTGCCCGACAGTTCCATAAGTGTCCAGCTCAGTGGTTAGATGAGTGTTGGTACAGAGCAGGCTGTCAAACATTCTTCAAAAAGCAGCAATCCTTTCAACAGTTTTGGCTCCAAATGATAATTAATTTTTAATTTAGTTTATCTGATATCAAAATACAAGCCTGGGCAATATTAATTTGGATTTAACAGTGGGATGTTTATTCTTTAAATAAGGACAGACACTAAACACACATTTTCAGAAACAAAACATGTAAGAAAAGGATCAGCCCTGCAGTATATTCCCTCTCTTCTTTCACTTTCTTCTCCTACCTTCTACTTCTCCCCACCCTGAGAAAAACCCAATGTAAAACACCAGGACATCAAATTAGGAATTCACCCAGAAGGCACACGAGCACCTAAATTCCGCACAGAACCTCACCGAAAGAGCTAATTTATAGCTTAGGTGAATAATGACAGTTAACTACCTTTAAAAGAAAAAGCAGAAAAATAGCAAGTGTCATAACTTTGAATGCAAAAGCTACGTTTTTCTCCCTCGATTTCCACACCTGGCTTGTTGAGCGCCAGTAGCCATAGCAACTTGCTTGGCGTGCCAGGACTCCGGCATCGCTCCGAGACTCTTTGGCTGTGCAGCACCGCTGAAGCAGCTTTTGTGCAAGCCACCAAACCTATCTGCACTCACAGGACATCACTGTACTCCAAATCCTCCCTCCTTTGTCTCCTAGCAAGTGCTGGGGGGGTTATCTTGTTTATAAACTCCTCCTAAACTCCCTCCCTTCTCTGCCTACCGACTGTAAAACGAAACCCCTGTTTTTGGTGGTTGTACGGGAACTTAAGGCAACTAGGCAGTTAGGCATCTCAACTTAATAAAACACATTCAGATCCCAATATTTCAACCTTAAAATAGCTATATTACTGTCCCAAATGTTGCAAGAGTATAACACTGGTAAGCTGCTGTCAAAAGAGAACAAGAATTGGCAACCATTGCACTGCAAGACAGTAGATTACCATTGCAAAAAACAGACAAATATTTTTTACCTACGGACCCTTAACATTAGGTAGACTTCCATCTTCACCATGACAAAACAGCTGCCTCAGCACAGCCACTCATGCATGAAACACACTAAAACACAAGTGCTGTTTAACACTGAAGCTTCCTCCAAAAGTAGCACTAACTCCTAGCACCAGAAATAAGGTGCTCCAGTAAATGATTCCAAAAAAGTCAAGCTGGAAATAAAACAGATCAATTTATTAGTATCTGGTGACTCTTCATTTTAATGGAATTTTTGTTTTAAAATACCTAACAAGGTGTCACGGAAATCCTTTAAGCAACTATTACCATGCGTTTGCAAATACAAGCAGAGAGTAAAGCTATCCGATCGCGTAGCAGGGGCTCAGTGTGTTCATTAGCATCCAGTTTCCTCCAGCTGTACATGACAAATGAGATAGTAAACCTTTGCTTTCTTTGAAATGAGACTGTTATGCTAAAGTGATTCATCTTGCCTTTTCCCAAGGTAAGGGTGTGCAAATAGACACTGTGGCTCAAATGATGCCTTTTCACTTGTTTCACCACTCTCACTTGATCGCAGCTGGTGCCTCAGCAACCTGCCTGAGGCCGTGTACTGGGCCCACGTAAGCATGACGTGGTCGGAGGAGTCAAAAGGATGGAGTTGGCACTAGTTCTTCCTCCACAGACAGCATATAACAGTACTCCCCTTCCTTCTATTAACCACCTTTGAATTTACCTTTGATATCAGAAGTTGCAAGATCCGAATGGATATTATTTTAGGATTTCATCTTTTTTCATAGACACAGAGTTCCTACCTTGTACAAAATAACATCTCAGGGGCAGTGACTGAACTTTTTTCCTGATAGTTCTTTCAAGCAGAAGGACAAGCAGGAACTCTTTTTGTCCCTAAAAAGAGATCTCTCACACACACAGACACACACACAAACTGAGATTAGTTTTGGTGCAAGTTACAAAAACTAAATGAAAGACAAATCCAGAATCAAAGCCAGGTCTTTCAAGTAAGTGATCAGGACTGCACCTTCAGTGCTACAACTTCACAGAAAAATGAAGCCAGTAAAGCAGATGTCATCTGAGCTAGAAACCTTGTTTCCTAAAGAATGAAAAATTTTAGTAATTACCGGTAGTGCCCAAGGAAGTATTAAAATATGCAGAGTTCATCTTAGAAACTTGAGAAGAATTGCCTAAAGCAGCTTGTTGGCAAAACCCTAATAACAGTTTATTTGTGACATAAATAAAAGCATGACATGATACTGTCCCACAAATATGCAGAAAGAGATGTAAACAACTGAAAGAATATTGAAAACATTTAACCAATGTGAAACTTGAAATGCAAGAAATATATTAGGGTTTTTAGCCAGACATTGGGAGGATCCATAAAACTACTTACTACTACTACTATGATCCTTATTCACAGCTGATCTGCACCCCGTGAATGCTGTATATGCTTTACACAGGGAACACTTCTGTTTTGCAAGTCATTTAACCTGGCACAAAGTTACTGATGCTGAAGATATCCTTTTGATGCTTAGATCCTCATTTCTTACTTCCCCTCTTTGCATTCTCCCTTGTGCAAGTGAGCAAACCATTATGAAATGGCCCATTCAGGGTAGTGATGGACTGAAAACAAAACTGGGAGGGAAGGAATAAAGACAGTTTAAGCCATAGCAATGTCTCATCTGGTTTCATTTCCCAGTCAGCACAAATGGATAGAAGGGAAGGAAAAGCTTCCTCCGGTGACAGGATTATATTACCTTTAAGTGCTTGTGAAACTATAACATGTACTTAACATTTCAAATAGTTTGAATAGGTGTCTTTTGCAAATTATAATAAGCCCTTAAAATGTCATCTAGTATAACTATCATCATGTCTGCTGTGGGTACAACATTATGTTGGTAAAACAGTTGCTTCTGGAGATAGAGGTTCTGTTAGCTTGCAAATAAAATAGAGCAAGATCAGTAAGATCATATCCACACACGTACACTGTAAATACATTACTGCATTGCATTAATTTTCTCATAAAGAAACCTTATTAAAAACAGGACTTGGTTAATATTGCTGACCTGGCAAAACTTCAAATAAGAAAATAATTTCTGATATAAATCAAGACTGCCTCTGGTAGTAGCCTGTATTTCCAGGGATACAAATAGCCTTAGGTCAGCGTGTGTGTGCAAAGCTCAGCCTTCCTTGGGTGAGGGCTAGGCGCGAGGGCTCTATAGTGTCGTGCTTGAGATTCACAGTTCAAGAAGATCAGTCTAAGCAGGGAACTGTAGCAGGGAAATTTGTGTACAATAGCTATAGGTTCCCTAATTTATATTTGCAAATGAAATTTATATTCCAGTAGGCATCAGACCGATGCCCTGTTCTATTAGGTACTTTCCAAACACTGCGTAGGAGAGATTTTTTCTCCTGCAGATCTTATTTAAACAGAGCATGAGAAAAGAAATAGAATATTTTAAAGTAAAATTACTTAGCCAAGATCATTTGAAAGGACAATTGCCAGTCCAAACCTTTCTTTCACTTGTGACATTCTCAGACTGCCTCTAAACAAAAGTACGTCTGTGGATTTGGAATTTTGGATTTAAATGCTTCACTCACACAGTGTATTTCTTAATACTAAAATTATTTAAACCCTAAGTCAGTCATCACTAAAGAATTAGAGCTTTCGGGGGATACTCAAAATTAAAAATCAAATATTTATATAAGCAAGAGGAGAAATCGGGCCACACAGCATTACCCTGATATACATACACGTGTCTCCATGAGTTGGTACCCACAGTGGGAGGAGGATTACAGCAGAGAACAGTCACACCTGCAGCGTAAGCATCACCTCAGAGTGATCACATCATGAGAACAGAGAGGAGTGGCACTGGTACAGACAACTGTCCCAGTAAGCTCGCAGTGAATAAAGGCAGGTCAACATGTTAAGCACAAAGCCAAGGTTGTCAGGTCACTGAATCAGGCTTAGAAATCTGTTTCTCTCACCAAGAGAAAGAAAAGAGAATAGACTTCACATTTGAGAATGTTATTTGAGTCTCCTATGACCTCTTCCTTTTATAATTTTGGGAAGTCTTAAGAGTTTTGTTTTTATCATTATGTACTTTATATGGAAATCGGATAGGGTGGGGTAGAAAAATCAGTCTAACATTCTTCAATAGCAAGGTGAAGATTCAAAAAAGGGATACTAGAGAGCATGTGTCTAGGCTGCTCTGATCACAGCACTGTATCTTCTGGTTTATTCCAGATCTCCATTACAGCAATTTTCACTGCTCTAAACACCTGGCTTGTAAAAAGCCTCAAGGGGGCTACAGTCAGAAAATTGTTAAAATCTCTTATTTTGATCCAATGCATACTGATAAGAAACAGGAAGCACCTTTGAACAATTGGAGCAAACGTCTCCAGTTGCTGTGACAGTCCCCACCTTTTTCATTTCTTTGTTTTCTGCCAGTTTTATTAGGCAACCAACATTAAAAAAAAAAAAAATTCCACACCTGAAAGAATTCTCTCAGTTTAGGTTTCATGAAAACTAAAAGCTAAAATAAGTGATGTAGCTGAATCAGAACAAAAAGAATTGCCAACTGTATTTTATCTCTGTGAAATAAAGCAATTTAAAAAGCTAACAGCCCAAGCTGTTAATCAAATTAACTGTAAGCTAAAAAATTGAATAAAGAAGAGTGAGACATTTCACACTTAAAGCACTGAACAATAGTAAGTTTCCACCTGTTAACATATTAACAATGCTGTTAAGAATATGATGTGCTTTACTCAGTGCCAGAGATTTCTTAAGCCTGTGCAATTTCTTATCTGTCAAGAAGCACTTTTTAGCTACTGGAAGGAATATAAAAAGGTAGAAAGAGAGAATGACAGAAGAAAAAAAAAATACTGCATTAAGACTGAAAATCCAGTCACTTGACTCATTTACCATCGGGCTACATATATATTGGAGAATATATAAAAGCCCAACATTGCATCAGGAAATGGATTGTACTGAATGACCTCACAGAACTTTCCCATCTGTGCTGTTATTAATATGATACAGGTGCTGTGAAACAGAGCTGGCAAAGAAATAGGATGTTATCAGAGAGATGATGGATAAGAAGGGAGAAAATAATGCTGATAGAAACAATTACTTGGTATAACAAGCAGGACATATTGTAAAAGCATCATGATGTAATGAGAGGAAGATAAGTCGATGATCCTAAAAGTCAAATTATTAGATTTGTAGAACTGAAAAAGTAACATCACGGAAGGTTTTCAAGCTGAGCAAATAAATCACATCACAGTGAATAATTTACCTTATGCTTTGCTCAGAAGAAATTCTCTAAGCTGATTACATTTTCTCCAGTTTTCTTGCTTTACTTCCATCATTTTCCGTGAGACTCTGACTATACGAATTGATTGAAATATGTTACTGTATTAGGTATATGAAATTCACACTGCTTTTTGGGTTTTTGGTCTAGTGGGTGGCATCCCTGCCCATTCCCCTGCACGGGATTGGAACTAGATGGTCTTCACCGTCCCTTCCAACCCAAGCCGTCCTATGATTTTATGATAAACTAGTTGCAAAATTCATTTAGCATTTTCTCATCCCTCATGAGTCAAATGATATTTACAGAAAAGTGCACCTCAGGTTTTAGAAAAAGTTGTTTTGAACATATTCTTCTATTTAGTTTTATTGTATCCGGAAGGATCCTGAAGTTTGTACAACTTTTATTTTTCCTACTGCATCGGATATTTTCATTAATGAGAATGGGCACTAAAAATCCAGGAAGTCTATGCCAAGAAGAGCATGAAACTTGTTTTAGTGAACATTTGAGTGAAAACTGTGTTTTTCAGAAGGCTAAAAAAGAGACAAACAACAATTATATAAGGGGTGAAATAGAGTTTCTGTGTATTTGTTGAAAACTCTTTGAATCACTTGCATACGTTCTTTCCTAGGAAGGAACTGAGACAATAGGAGGGGCAAAGGGAATAAAAAAATGAGAATGCAAATGATGCAAGACAGCAACCAGAAAAAAGTTTATGCAGAACTTAAAAAGTGGCACATGTACTACTGTAGTGGGTCCCTGGAGGACAAGCTCAATTATTTATTCAGCGCCTGTTCAGCAAGCTGCACTGTTAGAAAATATTTAACTTGCCTAACTTTGTATCCATGCATAGTAAAAGGTGACCAGGACTACAGCAGGTTCCCAGAAGGAGACATGAAGAGGAATGGACATTTAATACATCTTGATAATCAAGACAGTATTCAGTCTAAGTACCAGATGTGTCAGGGGACAAGAACCTTCTTTGGATAACAAGTAATTTTGGATGATTAAGGTTCAGACTACAGCGACACTGTGTGTTACAAAATATTGCATAAATATGGCATACACTCTACAACAGTTCTATGGAAAAGGGACACCCTGTAGGACAACAAGGAAAATTTAATCGTATTCAGCACAACTCAGTCTTAAGGAAACCGCAGGCCTGGCGAGGTCAGCTGAGTGACACCGCTGACAGCCGCCGGTCCCGTTCGCGGCCTCTGGGCGCAAGGCCTGCCCTCGCCCCTTTGGCTGACACTCTGGCCTCGACCATTTGCCCTGTCAACTGTTTAAGCCACCTCAGCTGGGAGCCTCGGTGAGAAGAGCTGGAAGTTCACCTCTGCCTTCAGCGCTGTGAACAAGGTCAGGCAAGGGAGAAAGCAAATAATTTCAGAATTTTTATTTCAATGCCTTAATCCTACCATTGGTCTGCGCTGTCAGCACCGCAGCAATCTGACTGAGAAATAACAGGAGTGTAGCCCACCTTAAAAACCAGCTCAGCCATCCCTTGCCAAAATGCCTGCTTTGCTTGTCACAGTACAGCATCCTTCCAGGCTGCGCATGTTTGCACTCTCTGGTTGCATCTTAGCACTCCAGCCATTTAAAATAAATCGCCTCAAATCCACGGGTGACTTAAAGACAAGCTGCTCGCCAGCATGCACTGCGTGCATGCCCCTTGCCTTGCTCACCACTGCTGGGCTCCCTGCAGGCCTGTGCAGGATCTGGCCCTGCAGTGCTCAAGCTGCCACCTCAGGCTCAGGTTGGAGAAGCCACCCCCCAAAGTTCCCCATGGTCATCACCGACTTCAAAAATCTCTGAAGAAAGACAGCAGAGAGAAGCTTTAAACCACCCGTTTGGGGGAAGATTCTGCTGTTATGGTTTCATACAAGGTTGAATCACTCCGGTGGCTGTACACCCAGTGCCCAGTGGAATAACTGCACGTTACCAGTCTGCATGGTGACAAAACACCTTTTAAAGCACCAAAACACCATTCTTGGGCACAGAGATCTCTTACCCTAGAGAGGAGCAAAATAGTACTTTATTAAAATGAAAGGGAGGCTTTGATTTACTTTTAGCATCACTGCAATTATTAATTTATTTTCTAATATATGCAAAATTTGCAGTGGCTGACAATGACAACTTTGAAATACCAATATTTTCAACATTAGCTGCAAATTAGGCTCTAATGTTCCAAGAATTGTTCTAGGATTGCACAGAGGAGTTTTTCAAGAAAGTTGCTTTGGTAATATTTGGTCTTTTCTGCTTTTGGACTTCTTGAGAGACAGATTTTAATTGGCATGAACGTTCACAGAAATTGAACATCAAAGATGTTACGAGAAAGAACTTGTGGGCAATTAATTCTACATCCATAATGAAGTTTGTTCACAGCAGAAGTGCTTTAAGTGTTCATTCACCCTGGGATCAGAAACAGTATAATATGTCTAACCAATCATAGCTCAAATCACAGCCTGGATAGCGTCGATCCACATGAAATGTTTGCATAATCAATTTGCCATTAATTCATGAAATTAAAAACATATTCTAAGAAACAGGCATACAAAATGAAATGTTTCTGAATAACAGGTTCAGTGTAGCAAAATAATCTACATGCAGACACTGTAGAGGACAGCAAAAAAGGGTAGAACTGCAGGATAAGCTATCACAAATTACGGCTTGCCCAGCATTATACAACTAAGAAAGAAACACAACTTTTCTGTAATGTTTTCCTAATGGGGTGCAAATACCTAAACGTCTGCTTATTTCTTTTTCTTCAAGAAATCAGTACTCTTCCTTTCCTTAAAAGTTGAAAGGAAAAAGCTGAATTAGTTGTTTTTTTTTTTTCCTCATTTTTTTGGGTAGATGTTACATAACTGAGTACCAGCAGTGAATACAGTACCAGTCTCAAAAGAGAGGAAATGATTTCCTGCTTAGGTGTTCTACAGGCAGTTCCTTCTTTCAAACATAGATTATTTTTCCAGGAAATAAAATAGTTAGAGCCCAATTCTCTCAAAAACAGTTAACACTGAAATTTGTAGTAGTTTTAAAAGAATGCGGTATCACACTGAAAGCTTTCAACTAGTATTTTATTTGCAGCCTAGTGAGTTTTGCTCTTCATAGATAAAGTGCATCTTTTTTGTTTATTCATTTAAAGTTCAGTCAACAGTGCTTCAGAAGTTCTGGCACTGCTGGAGGTGGCCAGAGGTCATTTTTAGATTGTCTGCAATTTAATACAAGCAGTGTGCAACAATTTCAAAACTATGCCAGAGCAGAACAGATATTTTCTGAACTTAGACCCATACAGTAGGTTGGTTATAGCAATACAGCCTTATGAGTATTAATGCCCAATTATAGATTTAGTCTCTCATGGCTTACAAACCTTTGCAAAACCAAAAAAAAAAAACTCATGATGCAATTTTCAAGATTTTTCAGAAAACAAAACCTTTGTGTTTAGGTACTGGATATTGATCCTTAAATATTCTCTGTTGGTGACTGTTACTGCTGCTGCTTCCCATAATACTATATCATTGTGCTGACTTCGTGTAAATACAAATGCATTTTGATATAAATAAATCCGTGTGCAGATGCATCTTTAATTGTTTCAGCCCAGAAGGGAATTTTTTAATGCAGTTATAATCAACTTAGACATAAATCAACTGATACCAAAACCGCTCGGAGTAACTAAGCTCATTGGGCTTGCGTGCTGCAGCCACAGCTATCCACCTAACACCATCTAAAATTTTCTTTTCTTTGCTGAAGGAACAAACAGTTGAAACCAAGAGGAGTGTGTCCCCAAAGCCTTAATTAGCTGTTAAAATAGAGATTACAACCCTTGCCCACTTTCAGTAAGTGTTCTATTCTAGTAGCATGTCATTCCTTTTCAGTCATTCCTCACACAGCAGACTCCTATTTAGACTGACTAACAACTTCAGAGCATGGGTTTATATAATGTAAATCTTCCATGGTCAGTCTTGAAAATCTTGATTGTGATCAGAATTTTCCAAGGCTTTTTAGAGAAGAAAATCTGGGGAAGGGGGAAAAAAAATGTTTTGGGGGGAATTAATCAGCTCTCCGGCACTTTAATGCATTCCAAAAGTACAGTGGGATAATGTTTCTATCCCACCTTAGAGGAAACCTGTGAGACTTTGTGTCCATAAAGGCTTTCAAGGCTTCAAATACTGACAGACTTCCACAGAAGTTTCAGTTAAGGAATTGTTTCAGCTTAGAAACATTTTTTTTCAAATCAGAGAGATGAAAAAATCCTTAAGAAAACCACATTAACCCACACATCCAGGAATCAGATTTCTCTACCTTTACTAAAGTTGCAGTGTCCCAGGTGTCTCAGCAGTAACGAAGGGACGTGCAGATAAAGCTATTTCCTGGCTACAGACCCTGCAGCCAAGCCATCCCTGCACTTCAGCAAAGCCTGAGCATGCAACTTCATCCATTTTGTAAGGTCTCAGGTTCCAGCCCATACCCACAACAGCAGGCAGAACCTAAGGAAGGCCACGTGGGGAGACAGAAACACATCTTCAAATTTTGAAAGTGTTTGGGTCAGAATTCTCAATTTCATTCCAATGGCCACACCTAGGGTAAGGATTAGGGTAATGGTTTGGAAACAGAGGAAGCCCAGAACCCCAGTGTGAGTGGGACTGCAAAGGGGCTACCAAAATTAGGGTAGGGCTGCCAAAACCTTTCAGTCCTGACCAGACTTCTGGGAGCTCTAGGAGGGGCGGGTGTTGGACCTGAGCAGTATCTAATGTTTGGATTATTTTTTTATGCATGATGTCTTTGCCAAAATGTGTAACTATAAAGCAGCACAATATTATTTCCACCTAATATGTTATAATAAGAACATGATCACCATTATTTAAATTACTACACGTTATATTTCTTAGCCATTTGTGGCATTATTTTCATTTAAAGTGTTGACATCTCTGCAGAGATTTTATACAGCCAATACTATGTTTTCATGCAATGTGTCTTGCTCTTTGAGGTATTACCAATCCTAGCAGCTTATCCACAGAAGCACCCCACGTTTCCTATACACTCCATTATTTCCTCTGTTTTTAAGCTGAGATCAGACAGCACAGAGTCAATAAATGTGTCACCTGTGACACCTGAAGTTGCTCTGAGACAACCACACATCACTTCTCTAACACGTAATTAGCAGGTGAGTAAGAAACTGATCTACCTTTCAGGCAGACTCTTGACATGTTTGGCTCTGTGGCCTTTTCTGACTTGAGATTTTGGGAGCGAATTTCCCCATCTTCAGCAGAAGAGCATCCCGGTAGTCGCCAAGTGTACCCAAAAACTTCTGTCAGTGTGAATGCGCTAGCAACCACCAAGTGAAATATAATACCAGCTGGGTTTGAAGTCTGCAAAGAGACTGGAATTTCATTCTTATGCCCAAACAGGATACACTACGTCTAGCACCTTGGACTCAATTTTCTTGGACCAAAGTAATTTTGTACCCTGGCAGGACACTTCATTCCCTCTGAAAATCTTTGTCTTTCAGAAATTTTCCAAAACACCTGATTTTGCACACCACACTTCTCTTGTTATTTAGAGGATCCTATGTTTTCAGTAGTTAGAGCAGAATAATTTAGGAATTATTGAGCTAAAAAGTCTGTGATTTTTACAACCCATACGCAAAGTTGCTTTCAGTAGAATTGTAGGGTTCAGCTTTAACTAAGCCTTTTATCCACCGTCAAATCCACTTCTAGCACTTCTCCATTTTTTAAAGGGAAGGACTGAAGCAATAGATATTGCAGAATTGGTATGGAACAGAGCAGGGCAGGGAAATATTCTACCAAATAGTAGGCCTTTAATTTCTCAAGTTTCATTCCAATCTGACCCAAAATGCATTCGGATTGTTTATAGCAGAATATCCCTATGTAAAAGCAAAACTCATTGTCTCCTCCTTTTATTCAGTTGTGAAAATACTCAACTCCCATTAAGGAAAACTTTTGAAATACACCACTTGATACTGCAATTTTTAGTTGCATACTGTATGGGAAAGCATAGTAAGGGAAAAAATGGCATTTATTCATAAAATCTGTAGTACCAGGGGAGTTAAAAATGTAAAACTCAGCATCACTTCAGCTCAGCAATATAAAAAAACATGAATCAATGCAGTAAAAATAAGGCAGAACTATAAATAAATCCTACATACACTAATGATAGTAATTTCAAAGCCTAATTTATGTTTCTAACCAAATTATACAAGGATTCCCCAGTTATTTTGGGCCAGATACATTCTGCAGGATTGTGCCTACTTTCAGAGTAGAAGAGAAAGCAATCGTTTTACATTAATATTTTTACTAGTACAAATAATTCACTCGACTTTGCTGAAGGATAACACAAGAAGCTCAAAATCATGATTGACACATTTATTCCAGTTGTTTGTGGATTCTGGTGATTTCAGTGAGATAGAGGTTGCTTCCAAAAAGATTTTTGCATAAGGATATGGTATGGATATTAAGTCACACTAACCATAGAATATGAAAAACGTAAAGCTGGCAGGGTTTTTAACTATTTAAATCCATCTTTTTTTTTTTTTCCCCCTTCTGATTCGGAAAGACATTTAGACCTTCCCTAAAAGACTTCCTGTACTGATGCTTCCTCAGTTTCCCTAAGCAACGTTTCAATGCTTTAGCACTCTCACTGTCAGGTTTTCAAAATCCAAATCATCCCTTGCTATATTTTTAGATACTCTTTCCTTTTTCCACATAGCCCCTAGAACAGATCATCTTCATTCCTCTTTACAGTGGCTGCCATACATCTGAAGAATTATCATGAGGCCACTTAGCTCCCACTACTGTAGCCCAAGCAATGTCAGTCCCCTTCTGCTCAGGATATAGTGATTCTGATACTTGCAATCATTCCTAAGTTCTCTTCTGGACTTTCTCCAATTGATCCCAGTCTTTTTTCAAGGGTGATGCCCAAAATTGAACAAAGTGCTTTTACTGAAGGTTGTTTTATGTTTTTACATTATGCTCCTATTAAGGGTGTCACTATGACCTTGTTTATGCACTTCTGTCCTTTCTGTGAGCCGCTATGCATACTGGATCATTCTTACGCACTCACAGTTTCCAGAAGTGATTCTTATCCTCATGTCTAATATCCTCACCACACTGAATCCTATTTATGTCAAAATAACAACATAAAACTTTTCTCCGTTTCATTGTGATCTCTCTGAAATCTAATCTGATCCTTTAGCACTGTGATAATTCCTCCCAGTTTGGTATCACCCACCCACATTTAGCATCCTTATTTTCTATTCCATTATGCAGATCATTCACGCAACATCTGAGCAAAAGCATGGTTAGGACATGACCTTGGGAACTCACCTAGAATACCCTTCAGTATGGACTGCAACTATTAACTTCCCTCCATCACAGAAAAAAAGGCAGAAAGGCTTAAGCTTATTTTTTTCTAGATAAACTCACATCGCCGGTTTGTTTCATCAGGTGCTTACACATAGCTTTATGTAACAAGCATTCAAAAAGCCAGAAGATGACAACTAAGTTTATTGTTCACAAGTCTAAAGGTTTTTCCTCCAATTTCCCTTATAGGCTGGCTCTGTACCCCCAACACAGAGGGTTCTCCATTGAGCCACCATAATTTAGGTTTTAAACATCAGTTTATAAGTTCGTGCACAGATTCAGAGTCCAGGTGTGTATGCAGTGTAACTAGACATACTTTAAATTCAATGCTAACGCTATATGCAAGTTTACAAACAGTTTGTTCGTCTTTTTCTTTTCTTTTTTTTTTTACCAGATTATGGATTTATCTACTTAAATTCAACATGGTGAGTCAAGAGAGTGCTTTCTACTCTACTATTTCTGACTTGATCATTTTGTTTTATTTCCATTAGTAGGTAAGGTTTTTCAAATATTTTAGTTACAAGTTTTCCTGCAGATTTATTTTAATATCTGTCAGTTAAACAGATTAATGTTTATTTTCACTCCTCTGTGAATTACAAACATCTGTAAAACAAAACAAGCAAAAAATCTAATGACCTTTAGGTGATCAACTTTTTCCAATTATACACTTCAAAATATTGTGCAAACATCTTTTCTTAGTTATAATAGCAGGAATGCACCCTGTACTGCAAAAGTCAGAACAAGCTATTACAACTTGCTGGGGAAATGGAGGGATATCACAAAACAATCAACTTCCTTTATTGATTTTACACTTACCTCATACTCTCGTTCTCTATATGTAGCTCAGCTAACACTGGAAAAGGGAATGTATTTCTGTGAAATCACTTTTCACTGGCAAATGCTCATCTGCTGAAAGGTCCTTCCCATATTAAATTTTGAAAGCAAATAAAAAAATCTTGATGCAATTTGACACTATCATAAAAATGTGCTTAAACACAATTTTTTTTTATTTTTATTTTTTTTGCCTACTACTGTTTCAATAAAGCAGTAACTATTAACACTTTCAGGTAAGTAGGAACTCATTCTTCAGACTACTGCAATGGAATGTTATGACTGTGACACATTTTTGACATCTAGAACCATCTGTAATCATTCAAGCTAATTCTCTGATGATAAGAGAAGTGGTGATGATTTATCAAGCTTTGTGACAGTGGTGTAATCTAAACCTCAGCCTGTTCATGACTATGGTATGCCTGCAATTCAATAGTTTAGGCATTACAAATACTCAATAAAGCCAGTTCTCTACAACTTCATAGTGATATAAGCTGATATGAGCAGGACTTTTTTTTTTAATCTCCTGTCTCCTCATATCTCCCTTGCATATAAAAGAATTATTTATAATGTCTTAAGAAAATTAAGAAAAATTGTGCATAACCCATAATTCAGAATTTAAAGCACTTTTGCTAGCAAATTGCTGCTTTTGAGAATGGATGACGCTTGGAAGCAGAGGAAACTGTAAGAGCAGCAAAACTACCCCAGCTCTATTGGTTTAACTTCATAGTAGTCAATTAATTGCCACAACAGATAATTTTGCTGCTATAGAGAAGCACACTCAGTAATGTTATCTTTGGTAGAAAGGGAACGATGAAGTCTGTCTGAAAAACTCAAATGGCATTTGCACTGTGTGAAAAACCTAAACCTACTCTTTTTTTTTTTTTTTTCCACATTAAAAGTCCAGATCCTTAAAGGAAATTTATTTATAGCTTTATCTCAAAAAAAAGGGCAACTGAGCAGTTTCCCACTGCAGCATAAACTTTAGGTAAAAGTGATTCTATCTGTGAGTGTTAATCAAATGTCAGCTGTATATGATCAGAGGACATTATGGAGGCTTGCCTCTAAGGTAACTGAGATCAGTTTTGTTATCTTCAAGCCATGGTTATGAATAATATATTGTCCTGTGTGCATGTAGCAGTGATTGATGCACTGATTAATGTGTTTCACTTCTTACACCATTAAAGACTAAGAACTAAAAATGTACTCTGAAGGTGTCTTTCTCCATGCAGTTCAGTAAACTTATTTCAGTTTTCATTCATACGGATCACTGCAGTCGCTGTAGTGATAAACAGCATCCAGAGTTTCCATACTGAAAATCAACAAGAGCCTTTAAGAGTTCCTAAATATTAATCAAAATTCTGCACTTGTTTCTCACATTGTGAGCATCAAGGCACAAATGCACCCTCCTGAGAAAGAGCTGGATAAAGGATGTACATTAACTCCCGTAAAATGCTCATGCAAGGACTGCAGCTTAAATAAGTGCATAGGAAGTGTTTCAGAGCAATCCTTCATTACATGAATAATAAAGAAATGGGAAATGGCAGTCAACACTTCCGATCAACTTTAGATTTTTGAAAAATCTTGGCAAATTCATTAACTTGTTTTGAAAATCTATTCTTTAAGTACTTTTTTCTTTTCTTTTTTTTTTTTTTTTTCCCTCTGAACTCTAATCTGTCTCAGCAAAAAATATAATCAAGTTGCTAAAGGTGATATGCTTTGCTTAAGGCAAAGGTACCCATCTCTCACTGTCCCACTGTGGAGGCAAAAAAGGCTAGCAGAGGAGCAGAGATTTTAGGTAATGGATGATACCTATATTGTGGACAGTGATTAAGTGGGCAAGTACCAAGCACTAGCTCGTTATGCACCTGCACCTTCTTGGCCGACACTGTCCAGCCATTCTTTTCCGAAACCCTTTAGCAATGTCTTTCTGCTGGTTGTTTATAATGCATCTTGTATGTATCTATACACTGCTGCTTCAGTCATTGATTTTCTATATCTACTACAGAAAGCCAGATGACGTTAACAAGATGTAGAGTCCAACATTATTTATTTCAGATATACCATAATGAAAGGAATAGTACTTGAGGTCACCCTTGCTCCCCCGACACACTCAGAGAACTACAGCAGAACTACAGCTCAACATAGAATCTTCAGCTCGATGTCTGGGATACCAGAAATATTAAAAAAAAAAAAAAAAAGTTCCAATCACCTTCTGCTTTTATTATTAATTGGCACCTATAACCTTCATTCCAAGTAATAATGTTAAATATTTTCCTGACTTTAAAAAGCAGTTAAATAAATCAGTTCATATATTTTCATCTTCAAACTGTCACAAGATATGGATTTCCCCTTATAAAATTAGTACTTCAAGGAAGAGATTTTGATCACTTTTATATTGATTTTATACTGGTATTAGTGCATTAGGCTCAGAAGAAATATTCCAGATTGACAAAAACATGAGATCAGGATCTGTTCCTCAGTCTTCTTGCAGATGTGAAGTCAAGTGAAAAAAGTACCTGCCTTGACTAAGCCTGGGGTTAATTCTTCACAGTTGCAAAGAAATATCCTGTATCCAAAGTGCCTCAACTGTCTGGACTACAACGGTGACAGCAAAGGCTTCTGTAAACACCAAAGTCTTGTACATAAAAGTCATAATCATAATCCCAGAGGGGAGGGTTGACTTCTTGTGCTAGCATCTGATGTTTGACAGAGTAAGAGGGGTTAACTGAGGTCAACTGGAGGAAACATGTGGTGGACTTGAGGGTTGAGCAGATAACTGTGTGGGATAGACTTCATGCAGACTGTGAGATAAGCATCAGTAGCAATCAATACAGCAAAAGCAAAACCGCACGAGTTAAGAAATCATACAGCAGCAGCTTAAAAAAAAAAAAATCAATCCTTTTTTTCCCATCCATCAAACTACTAGCAAGATTATATTTGGGTCAATGTCACTCAGGTTTCTCAAATCAGTATGGTTTCTTGGACCTTATGTCATACCTATTGCTCCTACCATCTCATACCCTCCCCTTTTCTCTCTAAAATGAGGAAAGTTAACTAACTAGAACCAAGCATAACTCAGTTTTCTTCTCCTGTACTGCAGGTTTCACCATAACCCCCACACAAGAAGGACCCTGACTATCAAAGACAGCATTTTGATGCCTAGGTCCATTTTTATAGAGACATATATATTATCTATACATCTTATATTGTTGTGCTTGGTTGTTGTTTTTCGTTGACTGTCATTGTGGTTGTTACTCGAGTAGACTGGCCACTCACATACTATCAAACTAGGTAGTTATAATACAAACTGAAAATGTTTGTGATGTGTCATGGGAACGGAAAATGGTTAGGTGAAATCAGTATAGTGTTTTCAGAACTCTCACTAATATCAAGTAGGACCCATGAAAAATTCATCTTATATTCTGCAGTTTCCCATTTAGTACCCCCTTCACGTGTGTTAATAAAGCTAAACAACAACAAAAAAAAACATTTACAGATTAGTAGAATAACTGATTATGGAAGACTGTGGGAAAGTAAGAGTACAACAACCTGAAAAATATCATGGCTGTGGTTCTCTCTACAATCTCTATCTTGACTTCATTAGCAAAAAAAGAAAAAAAAAAGAAAGAAAAAAAAAAAGAGGGAGCAAACAGATAGTGTCTGAAAAGCACTTTTTCCACCAAAATAATCAAAAAATTCATCATTACATCTAATGCTGATAGCCAAAGTTCAGACCAGGATTTCCTCCGTATAAATTAAATTGAGCACTGGATCCAGATGCTATTTGCATTAGTGCCTAAGGAATGAAAGGAAATTTACCTATGCTATGCTTGAAGCATAGATATGGATGCAGAAAGGGCCGTTATTGCCCTTTTTGATACCCAGAATCACCGACGAGAGACACATCGCACATGGCCTTAAAACTTCCAGAACTGCAGGCACTGTGGCTCGTGCCACAGCCCTACTGCAAAGAGCACAGTGATTCCACCCGTAGGAGAGCCGTTCTATTGCATTTTGTTCACTATTAGGTGAGTTATATAGTTTATTACGTGCTGTGCAGTAACATAGCTCCCTCAAGTAATACCTGTGTGGAAGAAGGATGCTTTGTCAGTGTACCAGAGCTTTGTTTTGCTAAGTGATCATATAAACCAAGGCAGTTATATGCTTGAACCAGCTAAATAAAGGCCTAAAATTTCCTCCAGTGCACTGATGCTCACACTCAGCATACGTTGCCTAATCATTACCTTAAAGCTTGCAGATGTCATTGGTGCAAACATTAGGAAAATATACGAGATAGAAAAAAAACCACTTCTTCCCTGTGTTCTGACCTTTACCTGGGTTAAACTATTTAATTCCCCCCAACTACAGCTGTTTTATCCTATAAAGAAAAAGCTTAAAAGAGTTTGAAGACTTCAATTTTTAGAGAAAATACAGTCAAAAATATTTCATATGCTGCACATAAATAAAAACTCTTTACCAGACTACTCATTTATCTTTTGTTTGCTTCCCAGCTGCCATCCAGGGCTCCTGACACATGATTTGTGGAATACCAATTATTCATCTGATAGGGTACAAACACATGCTCTCAGCTATTACGTTATATAAACTGTATCTTTCTGTAAATTACACATCACAAAAATTCCTATGTCATGCATTCAGACATCAGATGCATCTCTTTCAATTCACTGTTTCTTTTATTTGAGTCCTTGTGTGATACCCTGTTCTCTGCACTCTAACTAGAATTTTTGTTTCTCTCAACCTTGTCGTGATTATGGTTTTATTTCTTTTTGCACCTGAAAGTTTGCAGTGCAAGAAAGAATATGGGGTGAGGTGAACGAGCAGCTTAATAAAGAAGGAAAGAGAAGAGAGTAGACAAGGCTTGGATTAGCTGAGTTTTAAAGGCAGATGTGTATTCACCTACTGTGATGGTGGCACATAAGCAGAAACTTTTACAATAACAATTATAGCATTCCCAGATCTCAAACTCATTTAGCATAGAAGTCATGCTCATGTCTTTTCCTCCACTCTGGCCCTGGTCTGCAATGCGGTGAGCCCACATCCACACCCTGTGAGAAGTCCTGCTGCCAGCCTGCCCCACAGGTGGCAGTGCTGGAATCACCATCAGGTCGCTGCCCCTCCTCACACAACTCTCACTCCCACTTCACAGGTTTAGCATATGTGAGGATTTCTACTTTTTCTTTCTCTCAAATAAGCTGGATTTCATATTGCTTTGGAAGGTTGCTTCTAGAAAAAAAAAAAAAAAAACACCACTCCATTATAAGGGCAGACAACAGGGCATCCTTGCATGCTTTTATTTCTTTCTATATCATTTATATAGAACAGTTTCCTGAGGTTTCTCAGAAAACATATTGTCAGAGCCTGTCCCAGTATCCCTGGAAGAGCAGCTCTGTTTAGAAAGGTGTTCAGTGGCAGAAGCGGCATGAGTAAATCAGCTTCTTTTGCATAGCTTGTCCTTCAGTACATGCACTAAGTTAGACGGCTCTATCTGCTCATAAATATGAGTGTGTTTGTTTGTTTTTGTTTTTTTTTTTTTGAACAGCTCACACGAGCACTCTTGTCTACAATGCAGTCTCCCCATTTCAATACAGAGCCAAGCCTCTCTCCGGTGGGCACACACCTGCATTGTTTCTTGCACCTGGATTCTAAGGGCTGCAGGTGAGGCTATGGCACTAGCGCCTCCACTGCTTCACTCCAGCAAGAGCTTCTTGCTATTCTTTAATTAACAACATAATGCAACTTGTTCCATACAGACTGATGAAATTCAAGTTGTAAAGCAACTGTCCGCTAAGACAAAGTATTACTTGTGCCAATTTTGTGCCAATAAGGCTAATAAATGTCATTAAAGAATTTTAAAAGCTCTTTATTTCCCTAAAAAAAAAAAGTTTATTTCAGCTGCATATTGCTTCTTTATTTGTTTTTTTTGGCTAGGTTTTCTTTTCCCCCACCATTTTGTTATCAGACATTCTGTAATTGTGAATGGCCATACATCTCTTTGTTCCCGCCCTGACAAATGATTTATGGTACCTGGAGACCTACTGCAAGTGATTGTATGATACTGTATGATGTTGTATGATGCAGGTGATTGCAGGTGTATTGTATGATACTCTGTTATTAAAATATAATTCTGTGGTGGTTTTGTTTAACATTTGCAAAGGAAGGGAGCAAGAATGATTTCTTATTTAATTGTTCACTTTGTAAGGAGTATTTCCTTCCCAGAAAGGGCCATTATTTATAGCTATCTGAAGCGTCCATATTTCCACCAGTAAAGGACAGATTTTAGAGTCATTGCTTAGCTGATAATATTAATAGCATTTGAGATTGAAGCTGAGAAAACTGAAATAGCTTATCCCTCTGACGAAACAGGGGTTTAAAGGAGTAAGATACTGTAAGAATTTATGCTGAAAAGAAGCAAAGGAAGCTTTATGTACTTGTGCAGAACAGGTATAAAAAGACACTGCTTTCACTGGTATTTTCCTATCCGTGTTTTTCAAATGGTTGGCACTGAATTGGCACAGCAAAAACATTAAATTTGTCATCCATTACTTAAAGGTTACTTTATTTTCCTGGTACTCCAAATTCTTTTAGCATCATTTTCATTACAAAGACAGCTCACTCAAACCATCTGCCAGTAACCACACCAGCCTGCACTCTGTGCTTCAGAACATGAGCTGGTGTAAATGGGCAGCATCCTGGTGGAGTTGTTCCATAATCTCAGTCTGAACACACACAAAAAAAAACCCTCTCATTACATGTGTAAGCCCACTTACCTAATGGGACCCTTTTGACACTGTATACAACGTACAGGTTTAGCTAGCTAATAAAGAGATCAAATTTTAATATAAGCCATACATTCTGGCAGGAGAAAAAAACATCAAAAACTTTATGAGTTTGCTGGATTAAAAAAAAAAAAAAAACACGCCGAATAGAAATAGCCAAGCTGACTTTTAGACTAAAATTTCATTCCATAAAAATAAAATTGTAACCTCTCCAGTCACTAATACCACCTCCCTTTTCTGGAGTAGAGTGAGCAACAGCACGTGCTAAGCACCACTAGTTGGGCTGGAGAGGACGCGGTGACACAAACAGAAGTGCTTTGCTCTTTCTGTGTGAGCAAATTAGCAGTCATTGGGCAGACCAGAGATTTCAGACCAGCACTGGCTACCTGTGAGAATTTTAGCTTAAAAAAAAGTAAGCTCAAATTTATGTTGGGTCATATTTTAGCAGCCAACTCAAACATAGGTTAAATCCCTCAAAAAAAATCATTAAGGTGGCATATTGATAGTTTGGATGGGATCTCAAATCACAGAAGATCTTTCATCACTGTGGAAATGTCACAGGCATCCACATACACAGAAACTGATGCAGGGCAATTCATCCAGTTTTCACAATAAAGTAAAATTTCTTCTGAAAGCTGACTTTTCATGAGATTGAAGGAGGCAAATTTTCCAAGCAACATATGCATAAGCAGTTTTTGCAATAAACAAACTTCATTATCTCTGGAAATTGAGTATTGAGCAACATGTTTCTTTTCCTGTGCTAGTTGACTCAACAAAAATTATGGTTATTTATCAAGTAATTTTGTAATGTTCAAATGAGCAAAAGCTTAGAAGATATGCTGCTAATGAGAAAAATTAATAATTTTCTCTCCCTGAAACAATTTTCCTCTAAATTTAAAAAAATGCATAAATAGAGAATGCAAGCACATGTATTGGAATACATGGAATACATTTTGAACAGCTTTCACCACCAGCTTTGTTAAATACAAACTAAGACCCCAAACTCAGTTCTGCCTTTATGAAAATTGTTCTATTTTAATAATTTGAATTAATTAGATAAAGCAGATGTCAGGGTTGTTCGCAATTAGTAACATGGCTTGGAAAAATTATCTAACAATCTGATATACCTATCCCACTACAACAAGCGTAAAATTTATGCAAATATTGGTTGTAATAGCCAGCATTTATCAAGCACTGTTTCTGTAGGCTGACATATGAAATAAAAGTGACTGTTTACCTAATGCAAGATTCTACATTAATGTCATTTAATATCTTAATAACCCTTCATATTGTATCAAGATGTTTACCGCAGATTTGAAGGTATTGAGAATAAACACATTGAGAGTCTAGAAAGAATGCTCGAAATTCACTTTTCCTATGCCAACAAGTGAGATAAAAAGCAATCCTCAAATTTACTACCACTCACTTGGCTCCTGTCATTAACAGGTGAACTGATAGTACCACTACTGATCTATTGGAGCAGACTAAAATGAAGTTCAGAACAAAGGCATTGTCTCTCTTCCCAGACAGATAACTCTGGAAATCAAGCATTCAAAAATGAAACATGCTGCCATATGCATCAGCAAATTTTGTCAATTAGATTCAATAGATCATTTTGGAATATTTCAGGTGTATTTTTCTTTGTACTCCTTACTCGCAGAAGTAAAGCTGCAACTGCCTGAGAATGCAATCCCTCTCCCTCTTCCCTAATGGCCAGAGAAAGGTTGGTTTCAGTACTGGATGAGAAATAGAAAAATACTGACTTGTTACGTCCTTTATAAAGTTTCTCCTTGTAAAAGAGGTCCTAGCAATTAACTTTTGTTGACATATTTCTTTAACATGAAAGGTGATAGTTCTACCTCCATTTTGTTGTTGTTATTTTTTGGTCAAAGAAACCTAACAACATGAAAAACATTTTAAGAAAAAGCTTCAGAATGATTCATTCTGATTCTAATGGGAACCATCAAACTGTATCCATTTGCTACCTTTATAGATGTTGAAAAAAACCTTAACACTGGATTTCTGTTCGTTTTGAGCATTACCTATTTTAATTAGAGAACCAAAACATAAATTACTCCTATGCTCTGAAGAGATATCCCCCCCAAATTGTTGATTTTGCCAGATAGTGGTTCCTAATGCTATCTCACACTTAGCCACCTTTGCTGTGCTGCCTGTAGAGACTTAATTCATGCCTGAAGATTGACATTTGTTTTAGTTTAAGGCTAATCAAACAATATAGAAGTCAGTTTAGAAAAAAAAAATGATTTTACTATATATATTTCACTTCAGGAAGATGTTGGCAATGCCTTAGGATATCTTCATTTCTGAAGCTGTGCAGATCAACCTCTCCTAGATCTCACAATTCCAACAAACAGGCAATACTCCAACCTCAGCTGTAATACCTCCTGACGACAGAAGACAGCAGTCACTTTGTCAAAACGGTGCGCTAAGAGTACACTCTACAGGGTTGCTCACTGTAAAATAAACACTACATATTTGACACAGGTGGTTATCTTATCCTCTGCCAATACAGGCACTATGAATGGACTTGGAGGGTGTAAGCTAAAACCATGAGTAAGGTTTAAATAAGCATATACAAGTTGCCAATTAAAAAGCACGTCAAGGGAACTGAGTAAAGCATTTTTCTTTTCCCTTTCTTCGGGGTCAGGAATACCTTGTGGAGTTGCTCCATTAACCAGCTTGTTGCTGATGACAGCTCTTTTCCTCCGTGACTACATATATGACAAATTCTACTTCCCCCACCCCAAATGGGGAAATGAGCAGCATTCAGGCAGGTAGCACCCCCCTGGTTGAGTACTGAAACAGTAAGGCTTTCCCTGCGCTATCAGTTATCACCAGGAAAAGCCCACCTACACTTGTGACTCCAGGGCTGGGAGAAAACTGCCTTATCATGAGCCAGGCTGTCTGCCCCTGCTTTAATAGGAACATTAATTAACTCGTCCCCTGCAGCTGGCAGATGGAGATAGGCACAGGCAATCTGACCATCTGATTTCAACCTGTCAGCTGAGGAGGAGAGTTTCCTGTTAGTGGGGGGGAATAAATACTGAAAGTCTCCTTTCATACTTCCAAAGGCAACAGTTATACACTTCGTAAAATGAAGTGCTTCATCTCAATATCAAATGAAATTAGTAAACTATCCCAAAGCTCGCTATAGTTTAGCTATATCAAGCCTCACAAGACAAAGAAAAAACTGAATTGAATTCTGGCTGCTGTATTATGCTCTCATAGAAACTGAAATAAATCCCAATAAACTCAGTTTTGATAAAAATCAAGATTTCAGATTTTAAGGCCTGGTCAGAAGAAAGATGTCAATCTGCAGGAAATGCTACGTTCAAGAATTTATCTACCTTCCAAATCAGATTAAATTAATGACTATCCCATTACAACAACCTCACAGACATGCACAGATAAAATATGGTAATCCCAACAAAGACAGGATATGCTGTTTTCCAGAATATTCTTCAGTGCCAGAACTAAAAGAACAGGTTTTTATATGCTTGATTTTAAAAAATAAAAATAAAAGTAAATTCTCATTCTGACTGAAGACATCTACAGAGTGAGGCTTTTTGGAAAAACTCCACTTTACAACAAAAGCTAGGAGCATTTCAGATTCATCATCTGAATTGCCACAGCCTAATAACTCATGTTCATTCCAAGTCAGTTTTTTGGTTGTTTGTTCTTGTTTTGTTTTTAATGCAATTCTGAAAGCGTTTGCTACGGGAATCCTGAGCACAAATAAGCATTCAAGATTCCTGTTCATTTATTTCTGTGATTCTACTTTGTAGCTCTAATGAAAGCCATTGAAAAAGTATCCCTAATTCATCCTGCAATCTCAATCAAAAAGAAACAAAGGGAAGAAAACAATGCCACCATAAATAGGTGATGTGAGCAACCTCAGAATACCTGAGATGACAAAATCATAGAATAGAATAAGCATTATTATAAACAAGCCAAGCAGCAGTATTTCATGCTTTCGAGATTCCTTGAAGTGTATGGCATTTTTCCCCCACATGTGCATGCATGTCTAAGATCAAAGATGTGTTTTCCATGGCCTGATGATCTTGCTTCAAGAAAGCAAACATCGTGGTTCTGGAAACTTTTTATCTTACTCTACCTGTAACTTTTGTGATTCTGTGGCTACATAAGGACAGCACACCAACTATGAAAAATCTTTAGTCTGTTTTCAAGCCATTTCGTATCTTTACAGAAGCCAAGTCAGTAACAGGAAAAAACAATTAACACTTATGGACAATTGCTTTCAAGATAAACCTTTGTTCCAATCTGGATATTGTAGTTCCAGTCAGACACTGAGGGGAAAGATTTAGAGATAACACTGCAAGCATTATCTCAAAGGCAGAGAAGATTTCATCATCCATTTCCTCAACATTCCTTTCTTAGATGTTAATTATTTCTACATAAATAGATCTAATGAAGCTGGAGAACTTGAAGTTTCACAAGGAACATTGTTTTGGAGTCAGAATACTACACCTAAATCAAGGATCATTTAAAGACATGGATTTCAGTTTTAAGTAACATGATCAGTGGAGATAGTGTAGATCTAATGGTGTAGCCTAAACTTCAAATACTTCTGAATATTGAGAAATATAAAAATATTTATTCAAATAAAGTTGGCCAGCACAACTGAACTTTAATTTGACCAGATAATAATAGTAGTCTTCCTAAATCCAGCTAAGAGAAGACAAAGAAGAAAGCCAAAAATGTCCTTTTTTTTTTTTTTTTAAACTACACTTGCACATCAGTTGGGAAGTTAATGGTAGCAGCATCCCCAGAGTACCTGCCCCAAATCAACACCCCAGATTACTTTGGTCCCTCCTGCCCACCCCAAGTCTGGTTCTGATAAGTCACAACAGCCACCATGATAAGAGAAAGTACATTTACGAATTTTTCTAATCTTTTTAATTTTTTTCAATAGTCCTAAATTAAATCCCTTTCACCCTTATCGCTTTATCCATCAGAAAATCCAGAGGATATTTGGATTCAGACATCCATTGCACCAAAGATCTTTCATTACAACACACAAACAAGCACTTTTTTATTGAACAAGAACCCAATTACTTAACTCGGCTTCAGGTTTCATTCTACCCTGCTGCCTGCACCTCGACATGGACCTACTAATCTCTTTTGGCAGGCATTGCTACATATCAGTTCTGATGCACAGAGATGATTCCTAACCTCCATTGCAGAGAGCTACTGATTAAATAAACTGAGATGCCCATCTCAGCTTCTTTGGACCAATGAATAACAATGAGAAAATAAAGTTGGGAGATAGAGACCTTTTTCCCTTTAATATGAGCAGCATTCAGAAATAGGCAGAAAATGAGGGGAAAATAATTCAGTAAAAAAAAAATCAGGAATGGAAACAGTTAAGTGTTTATACTGCCTTGCATAAATGATTCATTTATTATATCAGCTAGAGGTTATTCTTCCTCCTTTTGTTTCTCCACTGCAAATTAGTAAACAGTTTCCTTGCTACTGTAATGGATAAGTGATGGCATAACTTCGAAGTGCTTATCAGGCAGAGGGTTATGAACATTAGAACACAGACTTCAGCAGGCTCTGCAGAAGAACTCCACAGCTTAGTTGGCTGCAGTGATATATTACCTCCTTGTTTCATCTCTTTCCTTAAATGGTGACAGGATCATCACATTCTCCAAGCATATACTACCCCAGAGATGAAGTATATGGATGAAAATTGGTAGCTGATGAAGGTGAGAAACTAAGTATAGAGGGGGGGGGGGGGGGGAGAGGGAAATCAATTGTACAAGTGATCCCTCTCAATCAAATTAATTCTTAGAAAAATGGGTTATTAGACCCTGACTTACAGCAGCTTCAGTAGACCCCGGGCTCAAACTAGTTGTGTTAGTTACAGAACTCTGGATAAGGAAAGTACAAAGTTCACCCATTTATATATGCAGCATGCTAAGTTAGACAGGAGTGTATCCAAACATACAAAGATGTGAAGAATCATGGAGTCACTACAAAATATTAGCAATAATGACATGGATAAAAACATGGAAAAGGGTGTAAATGAGAAGAGCTGGGAGAAGAGGAAGAGGAAGATCAAAGCAAACCAGAAAAATAGATATCAGTGATAATGTAAATACACTGAAGATGCAGAAGGGGTTGGAAGGGACCTTAAAGATAAGTCCCTTCATTTACTTCAGTTCATATTACCATACTTTTTTTTCTGAACAAAAAGTGATTATTCAAGAAAAAAATTGACCATGTGTTTTCAAAAGAAACTTAAATGCTAGGTTTAGTATCAGACAAAATAACAACGGAAGTCTAAACTATTTTACCTGTGAAATCCTTTTATATTCTATCAAACTGTGAGCTCATTACCATGTTTCTAAGACCTTTTCCTTCCATGCAATTCTGCATTTGTAAAATAAATACCATAAAGGAAACTTGAAGGCATGGGTTTTGTTTCTGCCTTGGTAGTTTCCCGCAAAGAACTGGTGATTTGGCTTTCCCTGCCTCTGTTTGTTACCTGGTGCTGACTTGCTTGGTCTCGTTTGTATCTCTGAACTAAAAAGAATTGATGACTTCATTTAGTCGGAGTTACAGCCAAATGTTTTATGTGGAGAAACTTAATTCAGCCATGAACTTCAGAGTGAAGTTCTTTAAACATGCTGTATTCAGTCTGTCATATTAGGTGCTAGGTGCAAGGCCACAAACATAGGGGCTTTTCTGTCCCACCACTTTATGTTGGACCTCCATGTAGTGTAGGGAGAAGTTTCAGTTATAACTTCCACTTGCTTTTTCTTTCTTTTGTCATTGGATGGAGAGTGATACATTTTTATAATTTTTGGAAACAAATTACACCACGTGATTATATTAGTGAGATGAAGGCTGATTGATGTCATCAGTGCAAATTAATTATGTCAATGTTTCTGTGCCAAATTCCCTCAGCTAATACTGTGATGGCTAAATGATATGTCAGAAAGCACCATTTTCTTTTATTTTCAAGGTTAAGATATTAATAAAGCTTTCACATAAATTCATTGGACAGAAGAAAGGCTCTCTGAAGGAGGTCTTAATTGTGTTCATTACTTTTGCTAGCATAGAATATGTTAACTAAATGTGGGGCAACAATCTTCAGAAGCAAACATAAGCATAAAACACCTGCTTGTTATCATTATGGGTCCATGAAAGGAAGCTACTTGTGTATTTGCATCGACAATGATATAACCACTTCTGTTTGCCAGTGTCAACTATTATTCTGTGAGGTGACCCAAGAGTAACTCATGTTCAATCTCCTTATGTGGTTAAAATCTTTTACTGATCTACATTGAGTGGAGACAACCTCCATGTTGGATGAGCTATGTGGCTTTTACTGCCATGTCACATTCAGGTGGTTTCCTTTGCAAGATGTAATTTTCAGAGAGGACAAGTGAACTGGAAAGTCTTAAGATGGATGAACAGACAGTTCATGCAAACAGTTTTCCCCACCTTGAATAACAGCAAGTATTCATTAACAAAAGTCCTACAGGAAACAAATACTACTGGAGTGTCCACACATAACTCAGAATTTAAAGTAAGTCCCTTTACTACATACAAAAAGGCTCAATATTCCCTCTCATCTGAAAATTTTAAAACTCTTGGGAAGCTTTCACACATTGTGAGCAAAAATTCAGCAAAATACAGAAACAAATGCAATAACTCATTAATGGATAAATCCAAAAAAGATGTTTAAGTATTTAACTTTCACTGAAACCAACAACTGAAGAGCAGTCAGATGTCCAGCAACTTCTGAAATGCAAGACTTGTATTACTGTAGGGTTCCCCAGGGGAAGTGGAGGGATCCCAGGATTCTGCCTGCCTCCACTGGCCATAAGCCTGGCTAAGCTTGAAGCAGTCTGCAGCACACACCTGCCAGGCTGTGTGGCTGTAAGGTCTGCTCTTCACTGTTTTTCTCAGTAAAGGTCTCATCGAGGACAAAAACTTTTAACTGCAAGAAAACTCAATAGCTCTAGAAATAGTGTGTCAAAAGATCCTGATGATGTAGCTACAAAAATACTAGTTCATTATTTGGCATGTTTACCTCCAAGAAGGCAAGCTCTTTCACCGGATCTTCTAGACTGTAACATCACATGGAGGAGGAAGAGAGATGCTCTTCCCCTCATGAAAGCAGCAGCTGACTTCAGAGCTTCTATAAAGCAGCAATAGTATGATAAATGTTACACCTTCTTTTACTTTTTGTAAGGATGCATAACTTACTTGGTGTTCAAAAAGTAATAAGTGATAAGAAAAACATGCTAACAAATAGAATTGCTTACTGTATAAACCTAAAGTAACCCACAGCACTATTTTACTTTGGTTATACTGAAAGATGTGCACAAAATCCATTCCAAACATACAGGCATATATTATGAAAGCATGGTCGTGCATTGTAAAATAAATACCTGCTTTGTCTACCATGACTCTAGCAAACACACTAAAACACTTATATTTTTGGATATGCTGTATATTCTCTGCACCATGGGCCTAAATTTACCTATTACACTAAGAGATCAAATAATTATTTCCCTATGACAAACTCCCCTTCATCAATAACCAGTTATAACTTTTGAAGGAATCACAGCTAATAAGTGTCCAAACACATACCCATCAGGAGAACGCCACTAGACAGTATAGAAGACGTAAAAAAAAAAAAAAACACGAGAGGAAGCCACAGCATTTTTCACCTGACTGCAGTCAGTACTTGAAGTGCAAGGCAGAATATGATGTCCTAAATCAGAAGGTATGGTCAGATGCTCACTTCAGAAACGGCCGTGCCAGTTAAAGGTGCAAATTAATCTCTGCAACCTACTGTCACTACTGCTTCTTCCAGTGAGAAAGAGGATGAAAATACTCACACGATCCTATACATTTCAGTAGAGTTACTCAGTTATCTTACCCTCATGTGGAAAGTTATTTAAATATCATTCCCTGGCTTGAGGACATGGCCAGCATCAGCCTGCTAATGCAAACAGGATATTCCATAGCACACATTAGCAGTAAAGCAAGCTGAATGGCACGTGCCCTGCTTGTGAGCCATTGGAAAAAAATGCTATTGAGCTTTTACAGAAGCATCTACTTGCCTCTCTTAATTGAAGGCTGAATTCCCCTGGATAGAATAGAGACTATGCAGTTATAGATTGTTCATAACAATATTTACCATTTTTCTCTTAATAACAATACTGGTATTTGGGATATTAGCCTCAAGTACTAAAAAAGTCACTATCTTCCTAATTTTCTTGACTTTTCCATTACTTAGATTAGAATTCAGCTGACAATACAGACCATAATAGAAAAGCACACTCAGATTCTGCAACAGAGGGAAGTTGAAAAGAACAAAAAAGGAAAGAAAGAAAAAAGGAGAAAACCCCAAGCCTTTAAGGGGATAAAATGCACACATAAAACTCCTGGAAAAAAATGAGAACATAACAATACCATATAGTTTTTCTGCTAGCTAAGAGTTTTTCTCCCATTTAAGCAATCACATTTCTGCCCAGTGCTGCACTTCGATTCTTCTAACCATCCCATACGAAGCATTCTCTGATATGACCCTTTTAAGAATTAATAATTCATACAAGCATTACTGCTTGGTGCAGCTCTAGGATTAGACAGCACTAAGAATTTATTACAGTATACTGTAATAGCCAATAAACTATAAAAATTACAGTATCTTGCTTGTAAATTTGTGATCTTCAAGATGTGTTTCGATGCACGCACCCTGCTTTGAGAAGGCACCAAAACGAAAGAGAAACAGGAAGAAGTGTTTTGACTACTTGAGTGGACTTGAATATGTGAGAGGCTCCCTAGCAGAAGCATCCATTTAGCTATATGAGTACATACGACATACATACACACAAAGTACTAACTTTCCATCAATATCATAGCCCTCCAACTTGTTCTAACAAAGCTATGAAGTGAATACAAAATCTAGGTGTGAATGAAAAGGAAAGAAAAGAAAAACAAATGCAGAAGTATTTTCACTTTTGTATTTCTACCAGCACTTCTTAGAGTTACTACCTACAGGGCTGTAACAACAGAAGGCAGCTCTGCCCAGAGGCTGACAAGCTGAATACATTTGGGGGTTTTATTTATTTATTTAAGGCTTGAAGTGCCGAGCAGTTAAATAGAAAACTCAAAGGTCTTACTAATATCTCTCCCTGTCTAGTTGAATCTGATAGTGTGTTTTCATCTTCAACAGGAAAATTAGAGGGAGAGATCACATTTATTTCATTCTATGCATTTGGAAGCGCAGGGATTCAATGTATCATTGCCATTATTCTGCTGTGAAATACTACTGATATTTTTAAGTTATCTTGATTACAAGTGATTGATTACAAGAATAACCCTGTTGAAAAGCCAACTCAGACTGAAATGTCCCTACAGAAATAAGGACTTGGGACCTCCCTATATCTTGCTCTCGGTGCTGGAAGTGTGGAATAAAGAACACTGAGCTGTAGTATTGCAGGTTCATTCTTGGCACTAGGGCAGAACTGAACAGTGGGACAACACTTAGCATTTTTTAAAGAATCCAATTGTCAAAAACCACAATATCTACACAGTTACATTTTCTGTGCCCGTGACAACTTGCACAATTCTTACTGACCTGTGGGCTTTCGTTGCTGTAGCAGAACTGTTCAGCAAGCAGCTGCCTCCCCCTACGAAGCACACATTTCACAACAGCCACTTCCCAGCTCTGGGGGATATATCCTGCCCAGGTAGCAGCAAGCAGAGCACAACCCACTATTCAGATTTCATCTGAACAGGGTGGGTGGGCATGGTGGAACATTCCCTATCTATTTGTTGTTCTCTTGAAACACATGAGATGTATTTTGGCTTCCCCATTTGCAAGCAACTAATATTGTGAATCTAGCTAAAGATGCAACAAGCATGTGGGGTTCATTAGTACTACAGCTTGCATAGACATCAATTCTTCCTGGCAAAGATGTCAATCAAAGTGGTCCCGTGGCTCTGTGCATTTCCTAAGTAAGACCACTGTATGAATGCAGCACTCCATCCAATCTGATTTATCTACACCTATTTTATCTTCTGATGTTCAAGTACTGATTTCACATACCTACTGCTCAAGTTCACTGACAACCAATAAATGCTAAAGGGTACTTAAAAGCTTCTAGAGATGCCAAAAGACCTTGAACAAAAAAATCTTACGAACTTAACTGGAATGTTTCTTTTTTCTCATCAAGTGCAAACTGGATAAGTAAAGTAATTTATCTTCTTATTCACTCCTTGGACAAAAACCTAAAATGGAAACATTTCCAGTAAGAATCCCCTTCAATTAGAAATGGATACTACAGGTTCTACCTTGCTTCCTGCTCTAATGTCTGTTAATGTTTGTATCAGTTCAGACAGAAAGGGGCAAAAGCTATCCCTGTGCTTGGGGATATTAAAATCCAGAGGGAACAAGGCCCTGGGCAACCTGCTCTAACATCACAGTTAATCCCGATAGCAGCAGGGGACTCGGGATGGCCTGCAGAGGTTCCTGCTATGACTGCATGTAGGCAAACGGCCAGCCCCAGCCTGACCCTAAACTAACAGGAAAAACAACAGCAGGAAACAGAAGGGGAAAAGCCAGTCAGCCTCCAGCTAGTGCCAGGCTAACGAGACCTTAATATGAAAAATTAAGCAACATTGCAGACAGTAAAAAGAACATACCAGGGACTCAACTTTGAAAAACAAAAGCAAACTTGCAAGTCTGCTTTTTTTTTTTTTTTTTTTGCTTCTTTAGGGTATGTTGAATGCATCTCCTCAAAGAGAACAGGTAATCTGACCATTTGACAACGGAAAGTATTTTGAGAGTCAGACTGCAAAAGTGGATGCTTTTAACTATTTTAACTTGAAGGACTAATTAATATTTAATTTTTTTTTTTTTTTTTTTTTTTTTTTTTTTAAGGTTCAGTGCTCAGCTACTCATTAAGCACAAAATTGCATCTTCAGTAATTACTTGTAAAAGCTGAGAAAAATGGTAAACATTTCTGTAGTACAAGCAAAAGTACACTGCAAAGCAAGGTATGAAATTCCCTCTTATTTGGGAAACGAAAAAATAGAGATAACCACTCACTGTTTTTCAGCTCTTCCACAGTTTGTCACCCTCTTGCCTTCATTTTTAGACTCCCTAGGTGACACACAAAGCACTGCTCGCAGAAACAAAGACAACAGCTGTGAACATACTGTAGGGTTGAGATGAGGAGGAAGGGAACCCCAATCTTTCTGCACCGTGAGCGACCATTACATGACAGGGAAGGACCTTTCCTGCTGTGCAGCTCTGCTGGGTCCTGGCACCAACCCAGAGAACATGAAGTCAGGAGAGGTGGAAGGGAATTCAGAGGAGCGCGGTCATTTAACCAGCAGAGAAAGGGGAAGCACCTTGTCCAGCATCACATGTGCAAGCACTACGTGTACACTTTTAATGCAATGCTGCAACTGCAAGAGCTGAGAACTATTTCCAGGAGTCCAGGCTCACAATTCAACCAAGATAAGCTTTTTGATACAGCCAGGCAACATATTTTGCATGCAAATCATCTCAATCAAATCTGATTATCTGCTTGTACGTATAAAATAATTTCCATTTCCTCATAAGACATTTTGAAAAAATATTAGTTCATTTAACTATGAAATATTCTGTTCCAGAGGGATTTTTTGGCTATGAAAACAAAGTGACCTTTCATATTAACATTGATTCAAAATGATATTTTTATTTAATTTTGAAATGTCATTTTGTTTCTTTTTTTTAACCACGAAACCAAAATGAAATGACATTTAACTTGAAATTCAATGAAAAGAACTGTGTATTCAAATGCCAAACTGAAATAAAAAGTCAGTTCTCATTACATTTCTTTCCAGAACTTTAGACGCATGTGTTTCTTACCTCAACTGAAAAATGTTGTCCGAGACTTCCAATCTAAAATTTATATTGAAAAATATTGCTTTTTCCAAGAATCAGCTGTTTCTTTTGTGGTTTAAATTCATGGATCAAAAGGATGATAAGGACATTGAACATTTGAGGTAGGAATGGTACTAATCCCCAAACCGTTGGTTTAGTCTTTTTCACACACCCTGCCATGAACTAAAAACAAAACCTCATCCACCAGCCTGCTTCCTCTTCACTCTGAAGCAACCGAAAGAAATTCTCAATATTTTGTCTGCATTTTGAGAATTTAAGTTACTTCTTTTGCTATAAAACCAATAAATCTCTGAAAGCTCATCTCTCATGAAATACCACTTTCATGCCTTTTTTTACATTCAGTAGAAAATACCAAAAAATGAGTTTACTAGTGAGGCTACACTCATAATGGTATTCCTTTTATATACAGATTCTTACTTATTACCTGATAATTTTTTTTTCCTCAGTTGCTTACGTAGGAAAGACAACCCACTGTGTGTAGATATGCAATGTAATTGATACAGAAGTCCAAGAAAGTTTTAGGATTTTAACAAGTATCCACATAATGGAGCAATCCCTAACAATGGGAGACCTTCTCAGTGTTCTGCTATCAAGCTAGGATTAAGATGAGAATTCCCAGATAACTCCAATCTCTTGACCTCAAAGCACACAGCCAGCATTTTTCTAGTTCAAGAAGGGTCCAAAGTGTCTACCTTACATGTAGTGTGTCAGACGCCTGAGAGCACAAAGCCAAATCATGGAATTTTTAAATGCTTTGGCTTCTGAATTTCGGAGCAACAGTTGCCCATGGCTTAGGGCAAGGAGGAAGTATGACTGGTTTAATGCAAACTCCTTAACTTCTTCCAAGTGACTGGCGAAGGTCTGTACTACACACAAACTGGGCATCTGTTTTCCTTGGGTTCCTATTGCCCTACCTTAAGAAAGGGAAACAAACATTATTAATGTTTCTGGACAAATAAAAAGCTCAGTGAAACAGAGATTGATCTCTGCATGCATGTTTTTATCCTTCTGTAAGGCTGCAGAGAGGATTATAATTTTATCTTTTGAAAAAAAAAAATTAGAAAAATTTATTAAGAAGAGCTGGAAGAGGGAAGCTGGAAAAAAAAATTCCTATATTCTCATGGCAAGTGCCAGCGTCATTGCTGTCTTGCAGCACTTCGCAGCCCTGCTACCACCTCGTGCTGCAGGATTTGGAAGCATTCCTGCTTAGTTCTTACAGCTCAATAACAGTGCAGCTAAATGAGAAGATCACCACCACTACCTAACTGGTAATGGCTCTTGTTCACTAGGGAGGACGTGATCCATTATGAGCCACTATCATAAACCAGCTTGGGTTGGAAGGGACCCCAAAGACCATCTAGCTCCAACCCCTTTGAGCACCACCAGGGATTACACATCTTTTGCACCTCCCTTTGTTTTGCTCTTACAGGACTGTGATCATAAACAGTTTTAGTGCATTTCCGTATTATTTCTTTCCTTGCTTTTTCGTTTCCTTGTTATTTCTCAAATATTAAAGGAAATAATCCTTGATCAATATCTCTTCTTCCCACATTTTCAATTATTCCTTGAAAATTATAGGTATTTTATTTGGACACATTTCTACAGAGGTTAGTCATCAGAAGTGATGGAAATGTTTCATTTTATACATAGATTTGTGAAGTTATGTCAGTCTTTTTTAAAATGGGATTTTCAAGAGACTAACACTAGCAATACAAATCCTACTGAAATGCATTCACCCTTAGTGATTTCTAAAGCTGTCCGTCAACATGGCACATTATTTTCCTTGAAAAGATTCAAAGTGCAAACCTTGTCCTGACTGAAAAGTCTATACCCCAAGTTATTCTCCTAACTACGACCTGTAACTCTTGTTCGTGTTCCCCCTACTAAGGGCATAAAATCTGAAACTAAATGTAGCTGGAAAAGTTGTGGCTACTAAGAGTAGCAGACGGGCATTGCAGCTCTGTTTTGGTTCTGGCCTCACCCTGAAGCAATTGGGCTGCTAATAGCGTTTCTGAAATGATTCATTTTCTCCTGCACAATTAAAGGAACCAAAAAAGTACTAGACAACACCTAAGCTTCACATGACATGAGTTCGTGAGACTCACCTACGTATTTCCTTCCATCATACTGACCATGATAACTCACTTGCTTTTGAACATATGAAAACCTCTTCAGAGTAGGGTTCTTCCCTCCTTCCTGTTATTGAAGTAGGAAATAACTCTCAGAAAGTGGAAACAAAGTACATCAGAATCAGACAAGTGAACAACACTGATGACAGCACTCACTCAGGAGATGTGGTGCAAGCTCTTGAATGTTCCTACAACCTAAAAAGTATGTTGGACACTCAGCTACACAAAGTAGGTCTGCCTTGATGCACCCTGCTGGAACCAGCTCTTTTTGTACAGGTACAGAAATGTTCAAAGGAGGCATCTGAGCCCAACCTCTAACTTCTCAGTCTTACTGACCCAGCATCTATTTGCACTAAAGTTACACCACAGGCACTGAAACCACAGACACCTCCAATCAGACATGCTGGTTCAGGATACACATCACAACATCCTCCAGTACACACAGACAGAGCACAAACCAGGCATGCATCTGGCTCTGCAACACACCTGCCCCTTGCTAAGGTGTTTCTGTGCTAGCCAAGTGCACAATCACTTATTTTGCCGTCATTTTATGGCAGATTTAAGTACTTAATTCTGGTCCAGCTTAATAACCCCCTGAAAAGTTAACAGCTTGCTGCTGCAAAAACTTGATTATTTTTTTTTCTAACCAGATTTCCATGGAAATGGTATTTCACTCACTGATTTCAATTGAATGCAACTGAATGATTGCATGCATCCTGATGTTTTAAGATAGGCTTTTCCCCCACAGAAAAACAGAACCAAACAAAACCAAAAAACAGTTCAAGAATAAACACAAAATCATTACTTGCTTTATGTAGCAGAAGGGTAAACATGTAAAACATCTGGACAAACAGATGTTTCTTCATTCAATATCCTATTAATAATTTCACATACTTCTTTCTTGTTGCTGCCAAATGATTGGAGAGTCAAATCACAGTGGTAGAAAACATCACCTGCTAATATCAACATAGGTGTCTCAAGGATCCCAAACATTTGAGTTTATCCTGTGTCTTGAGCTAAAGTCCTGTCAAGTTCTGTGAACTAAGTTCAATCAATGTTGAAGAGACTTCAAATCAATACTTGAGTAACGCCAAGAAGCATCAGTCAGTTAGCAGGTGATACTTTGCCATTTCAAAGTCTAGTATCTTTGTTTTGTATGTGTTGGTTTTGGCTTTTTTTTTTTTGGTCTTGTTTTTGTTTTTAAAAAGGCAGAAAGTAAGATCCCAACTCCTGTCTGACAAATTTCCCCAGTTCATTTTGTTAGGAGAGTGCTATTGACCTAAACATGCTGGTCCAGTGCCAGTACTAATACTTTCTCAGCTCCCTAAAATCAGAACGAAGCTTCAGCTGGATATAGTGCTCATCAGAGAGCACACAGCTAAACAACTGCCAGTTTCTGTTCCAAAGGTGACTGTATATCAGTGCTGTGTGAAGTGACCCCTGCGTCTTTCTTACATATTTCACAGAAGTGTTATGTCTTGAGGCTTAGTCGATTTTTTGTAGTAGGAGATCACTGGATGAATGATGGTTTGGGAGTATGAACCAAGATTAATATATTTACATGCTTCCTGGAATAAGCATGAATACAAACTCTGTCACTGAAACACACTCAAAGCAATGGAAGACATGCTTTTCTTAACTAACTCTGAGAGAGAAGGCAACAAAGATTTTGCTTTGTTCAACTAAACTAAACTGCAAGAAAACTTCCTTCAGAGAACTCTAACCAATTTTTTTGCTTAAGTGCAATCAGTCCAAACCTTCACTCAACTTCAATAATTCTAGATGAACAAGTTAATAAATTATTTTAAATAAAGCATAAATGCTTTCATCACTTCTTTCCGCTCTGAGCAAAGGTGGTGATATTTTGGATACAACAGAGATCTTAAAACAAAACAAGAACAGATAGCAAGAAAAATGGGTGAGTCTTTACCTACATAGTACTATGAATCTTTAGTTTGCTCATTGCCAAGACTTACATATATTAGACTTCATAGGCAGATCTGTAAGTATACCATGACCACTGGCAGGTATGCTTAATAACGAACTATAAAAAGCTTGGTTTTGTTTCTTCTGAAAATAGATCAATCATCTTACATTTTAGTGTATTTCCAAGTACATAAATATGATTCCCCAAAACTTAAGACCAGGCACAGAGCCTAACTTGACATGGGAGATTCTATTGCCAAAATTAACAACTTCGGGGGGGAGGGAGGGAAAGCATCAAGATATTAATTTGCAGTGCATTCACTCATTGAATTGAGCTAAATCCTGTCCAGACTATGTACAGAAAGAGTTCAGTTCAGACTGATGTGTTTGCTGGCAAACTGTTCATTAAAATGTAGGTCCACAGAATTGTACTTCAATATGAATCACAGCATCAGAAAATAATTCAGGTTGGAAGGACTTCAGGAGGTCATCCCCACACACAATAGAATGCAGCTCTTTCCCCAGACTAAGTAGACTGCAGTACCAGTTATGACACAAGAATTGGTTTGTGTTTTTTGAATAAATTGTCTGAGTGCAATAGAAAGTGGACATACAAACAGAGATCAGCAACACAAGTCAACAAATGCATTCATTTAAAAGAAAATGCTTTCTCCTAGACTGACAAATTAAAAAGAAATAGAACTTTTGTTATTACCGGCACATGAAAGATGAGAAAGCTGGACCCTCCAACCTACACAGCTAAAATTATCAGGTCTTGCTTAGGGTCAGCATTCAATTTTTCCATTTCTGAACACATGAAAAAGCTTCTATAGACCTAGAAAATCCCAAACCTCATTTCGAAATCAGGCACTACGAATTCTCTCCACTTATTTCAATTGCACCCCTTTCAATTTGACAGATGCTATTTCTTATATTTCTGTTATGAGATTTCCACTGTCATCTTCTGAACGTTTCTCTAGTTCACAATTAATTTGCTAATATATTGAAGTGTTGGTGCATAATTCTCAGTGTTTGTGGCTGTTAGTTTTTTTTCTGGGGGGAGGTGTGGGGTGGGGGGGAGTAGAGGGGGAAGGCAATCTGTTTGGAAACCTGAAATGATTTTACACACTATGCACTTATGTGTTCTACATTGAAGTACATGGGCATGTACTTCATGGATTTATGAGGGGATAGTTCACCTTTGTAAGCATAATTCTCTTTTAAGTTACACATTCAAGAATTGCTCCCTTCGTGGAGAATTGCACACATGCTTCATAGCTACTTAGCATAGGATTCTGTGATCCCTGATGGCCACCTTATACCGAAGCACTCCATTTATAAACAAGTGTCAAAAGGAAGAGATCCATATTATTTCAGAATGTCGTCTAGAATATATCTCTTTATGCTGTTCTTAAGAACCTGAATTAGTAGCTTTTTTCTTTTAAAAAATTATCAGTAGGAAAAAAAGACATTAAAAGCCCAGATCCAGAATATCCTAGTAATTCTGAGATTCAGAAATTTATGAATTTTGATCCAAACTCCATTAAATAGAAAAAGGATCACTATAAAGTATCAGAATAGGTCAAATACACCCAAAGCCTATCAGTCAAGAGGTTCAGTGCTGTGTAAGAAGCTATCATTTATCTTACAAAAATGGAAATCAGCTAAGGATGAAAGCTACACACTCAGCAGCAGTTGTGAGAATACGTCTTGCATGTATAAGAGTTATTTCTGCTATTAAAATTATTAATTCTCTTAACTCGAATAACTCAAAGAGTTAGGTCTCTACTATTTGTATTAAAAAATGTATTTTTCTTATTTTTTTTCATAGGTGTCTTTATCTAACAACAGATACCACCCTTAATTCTGAGAAAATGGTCAAATAGAGCTCAGTCACAGAATAATCCATTGTTAATTTTCCCTAAAAGGGAAACACGAAATTCCCCTGCCAGCTTCTAGATCTACAGAACAAGAAAAGCAGTGAGATGATGCATCCTGACGTACCAATACTTTATTTCCACATCAACTTAACCCTGAAGCGGTATCTGTTGCTGAACCAACCATGACTAAGCGCAATAACAACTTTCTGCACTAGCACATGAAGCTTATTACACAAAACACAGAAAGCAACATATAACATAATTAGACAGTACTTTCAAACCCATTCTAAGTGTAAAATGTAATTATTACAGAGCTAGAAATATAACATGCTCCTGGAAAGAGAAAGAATAGGACACTCCTGACAAACCCCAGTAGTAAATAGGTTCTTTAAATGGCAAAACATACTGTAGTTAGTAAAGGGTCTCCTGAACATTTTCCTTTTCCACTGCAAATTCATAACTGTATTTGGTTTGCTAGGGCAACATGCTTGAATCTGACACAACTAATGATGTCAAGAACTTCATAGAATGAACAAAAGCACAAAAGGATTAAAAGGTAGATCTTGGAACCCCTGGATTTGACATACCACATGCTGTTTGAAACTGTTAGAAATACTGACTGCAGAAAGATTTACAGCATTGTTCATGAAGTTGCAGAATAAATTCAGAAAGCAGAGGAGATGCGAACAAAAGAATAAAAGGAATTAAAGTGCTGCTGAAAAGAAGACGGGACTGTTAAATGCAGTTACTGAAAATAAAAACAGCTGAATATGTCGCAAGTCAGAGAATTATGTTTTATAATGTAAGTAAAATAATCAGATATTCTTACCAGAAGGAGTGCTGTATTTGATGTACTCTGATGAGAAACGGAGAAGTTTTCTCCTGAAAGAGCATAAAATAAAAAGGACATTAGGAAAATGGAGAGCAAAAGTGTTCTGTCAAAACATAAGTGATTTAGATTGTTTATGTAGCAATAGTATGGATTCACCCAGGAATAAGTATTCTTACTAATAATATAACATTCTTTTTAATAACAGTCTTATTCTGAAATAGTATTTTTTCACCAAGTTCACATTAAGGCAGACATTTTCACAAGTGCAGAGCAGGTATTATGCCTGCATATTTGCTGTTTCTACTGCAGAGAGTCTAGGGTTCCAGCTGTGGACATGGAAAAGCTTGTGCTAATAACAGAGACATAAAAAAAAATAGCTGTTAAAAAAAAAAAACTCATGTTCCTTACACCATAGAGTTTCAGGTGCTGAGAATTAAGGGAAGAAAAAAGTCACTAGGTCTCATTTAATCTGACAAGGATTTATATTCCTATCCTAAACTTGGCTGGCTAGTTTCAAACATCGAATAATTCAGCATTAATGCAGATAGGAGTCCATGTTTTCCCTGTTTATACTATGCTGTGTGGCTACACAATAAAAACACTTAACCAGCAACTAGAAAAGTCCTATGGAATGGTCAACTGATGGGCAAGATACATTGGTGGTTCGAGCATGCTCACAGATGAGTCTACCAGACCTGTCACTCACTGTGTCCATTAGTTTAGTTTCTTAAAAAAGCAGGTTCAGGCAAGAGACTGTTCGTACTCATCAGAAATTGACCTTTCGTCATTGCGTCCATCACTAGGTAAGAGCTTTTGTTATGAAACGGCACAGTTATCCTGTCATGCCAGCATGTTTAATGAAGCAGTCACATGCATTAATGGAGCATTATACTAGGGTTCAAATGCTGCCCTCACTAATGCAGAGGCTGTTCTGCTGCTCCATAAGAAGTCAGAAATGAGCCCTTTATGTCCACATTTCCCTTCTGCAGTAGCACCAATTTCTCTCATGCCGAAGACTTTCAATATTTGTGTGCCTGCACTAACTCGATCAGGACACGTGTGCTGTCGGAGAGCCCTGTGAGAAGCCACACGTAAAAGCTGCTGCCTAGCGGTAAGCAGTAACTTGCTTTCATACACTGAAAGCAGAACAACTGCATTCATTTATTCAAGGGATTACCAGGTGCCAGATACATGTTTCACCCAGTAACTGAGGATCCCTAGTTCCGTCTTCTGTGGCTCATCTTAACCCCACTTGCCAACCCATTTCCCTCCCCCGCCATGTGCAAGACACACGACCATGTTCCAGGACCTGCACTGCCCCTCCAGCCACCTGGCAAGCTTTCATTTGGTCTGTGTCTACTATTCCTCTTTCCTGACTTATGTCATTACTGATTAAACAGAAAAAGAAAAGCAATTAGTCTTTCTCCTGTAAAGGTAAATATGAAGAAAACAATTAAAATGCCTGAGGTTTACTATAAACATTGCTGCTGGTGGTCTGTTGGATTCCTTCCATGTTCCAGTGCCGCCTTACACTGTGCCCAACAGAAACAAGTGACGGATTTACCAGCTGAGTCATTTTACTTTCATATGTGACAGTATTATGCAACAAACTGCATTATACATTAAATGCTGTGACAACATAATAGGCAAGGTGTATGTTTGGAAGAAAAATGAGTACCCTTTGTGTTTATCTGATGGCAGTTGGCTTTTGTTATCACTGTAGAAAACATGGCATCCTAGCATAGGAACCCAGAGTACAAACCATTAAGGGGAATTGATATGGGAAAAGGCTCCTGACCCTGGAAATAGTGTTTCTGAACCCATGATTTTAATTGTAAAGAAAGTACTTTAAGTTCACACTACTCATGCATACCTCTTCCTAAATGCTAACTGAACCAGTGGAGAACAATTACCTTTATATTCTAGATGTTTTTAGTGCCCAATTCAGAAATACCATCTACGTTCTAATCATCTCATATCAGACTTTTGCTTACTTGATACCTGATTCTGGGAAAAGGAAAAAAAAAAATAGAAATCTTTCTGATATTACATTCAAGTTGTTAATAGTTATTTTACATAAAGCACATACCCTGAACAAATCTTCATTTGAAAATTTAAGGAATATAACCCCTGGTTAAATCTGTATTAAAAGTATGACTTTAGTACACAGAGAGCACAAGAATTACAAAGTAGTTGTTACTAAACATATCATTCACATCTCAGTTTTGAGATAAAACCTCTCCAGAAGAAATTAGATGAGAAAGTATATACTTTAGTTACAAATAAATGTCTAGATTTCCAGAAGTGTTCTTCATGCTCCAACTATAGAGCCAAATAATTTATGTGAATTATTCAAGGATAAAATCAAATCAGCCAGAAACTGAGTAGTGCATATATGTACCAATCATTACTATTTCTCAACTTCCATCATTAATGAGATCAACATAAGGATAAGTGTGGTATTTCTTTCCCTTAAAAAATATTCAAAGTTTGGAAAATAAATTTAACTTCTGGAAATACGCTTTTTGTTCTTTCAAGCTCTTTAGGATACCTCACACGTTGAGGCAGGTGTGGAAAACACAAAAGATCAGTGTTTCTTTTGTCACACTGCTTAGTAGAGTCTTCTGTTAATAGAGCGTTTTATCCAAGTACAGTACATTTTTTTATTTTTTTAACCTGTTGAAGCAGAGAAATTACTATTGTTTGTGTTAGAGTTAAAAATGACAGGAAAGTCTGCTTTTGTGCAGCTTCAGTGGTGTGGAATACACTAAAAGAATTATGAAACTCAGAAATACTTGGTGGCTTCAGATTCCTAACAGCTACATGCATACTGCAGTTACATAAAGCAGAAGTTACATACGTACAAAAATACAGCAAGACATGCACCAGAAATTCAAGTTATGCATAAGTGAGGTTGGCAGTGGTTAATAGGTTTTCTAACATATTAGAAGAACAAGACACACCATCCCTTTTGAAAGTCCAGCTAGATTGTATAAGCAATTTTAAAATATAGTCACACTCATCTCAGAATTACACAGAACTGACTCCTTCCCAGACAAGGACAAAGCTCAACTTTCCATGTTTCCTTGGAGACGTGCCAGAGACACACAGATGACATCCAAAAACAGTTTTCACCAGGTAAGGACCAAGCAGTACAAATGTACACACACTTGGCTGAGCAGAGGGGCACAACACCCTCCCTCCCCTGCTTGCCACCCCTCTGTTGATGCAGCCCAGGATGCAGCCGGCCTGCATAGCTGCTAGCACACACTGCTGGATCCCATCGAGCTTTTTGTCCACGGCATCCCTCTCTTCTTTTTTATCAATTGCACCATTCAGCTTTGTGTCATCTGCAAACTTGCTGAGTGCACTCAATCCCACTCTGTGACACTGTTAAAGTTATTACAGGACAGAGCCCTGAGGGACACCACTCGTCACCAGCCTCCACCTGGACATAGAGCCACTAACCGCTACTTTCTGGGTACAGCCACACAGTCAACTCCCTGTCCACTGAACAGCTCAGCCTTCAAATCCATCTCTCTCCAATTTGGAGAGCAGGATGTCATGTGGGACTGTGTCAAAGGCCTTACAGAAGTCCAGGTAGATGGCATCAGTCAGTCTTCCCTTATCAACTGATGCAGTCACTCCATCAGAGAAGGCCACCAGATTGTACTGGCACGATCTGCCCCAGTGAAGCCATGCTGGCTGTCTTGGATCACCTCCTTGTCTTTGTCTTGCATGTGCCTTGACATGTCTTCCAGGAGGATCTTCTCCGTGATCTTGCCAGGCACAGAGGTAAGACTCATTGGTCTGTAGTTCCCCAGGTTTCTTTCTGCCCTTTTTAAAAGTGGGAGTGATGTTCCCCTTTTTCCAGTCACCAGGGACTTTACCTGACTGACAGGACTTCACAAATATGATAAAGAAGACTTGGCAACTCCATGAGCCAATTCCTTCAGGCCCCTGGGATGCACGGCATCAGGCCCCATAGACTTGTACCTGTTCAGTTGCACCAGGTGGCCTCAAACCTTCTCTTTGCTTACAGTGAGAGGGACTTGGCTCCCCCAGCCTCCATCTATGGTTCAGGGAAACAAAGACTTGGGAAGCCTGACTGGCAGTGAAGACTGAGGCAAAGGTGAGTACCTCAGCCTTCTGCATGTCTGCGGTTACCAGTTCTCCCTCCTCATTTATCAGAGGGGGAACACTCTCCCTGGCCTTTCTGTTCTGGCCAATGTACCTCTAGAATCCCTTCTTGTTTTTCTTTGCATCCCTCACCAAGGTCAGTTCCATCTGTGCCTTCACTTTCCTAATCCATCTCTACACATCTGGATGGCATCCCTGTATTCTCCCCACGCCACATGTCCCTGCTTCCACTGCCTGTGCATTTCCTTCTTACATCTCAGTTTGACCAGCAGGTCCTTGCTCCACCATGCTGGTTTCCTGCCTTGCCTGCTATAAACTGGAATTTCTCTTGCTCTATCTTATGCCAGGTCGCCTTTATCCTTTTGCTGTACAGTTCCAGAAGCCTATCTTGTCTCAAATTCCCTTTAAGTAGTTGAATACAAATGAGACCCTCCCCATTTTCTCTTAAAACAGAAAAGATTCAGATCACCCAGATTCAGTTCCGTCATATATATCGTGCTCCCTTTCATTAGATGCTAATACGATTGATACTATGAAGTTTACAAAGTTCAGCAGAGTCATTGTGCCATCCTTGCTATCTGGTGTCTTTTTCTACTGCTGCCACTGCGCAGCTCCATAACAAGTATAAGAGTGAGTGACCTTATTCAAAGAGCAACTGCATAGCTACAGAACACATCTGGCCAAAGCAAAGCTGGATTCTAAATCAGGCTTGGATTCGAGCCCTATTTCTTTATGAGGATATCATTTGCTAGTCTTATTTAATCAATAACCAACTGAATAAGGACAGAACAGATGACAGAAACAGGGGACCATGAAAACCATGTGAAAACCTCTACAGGCAGTAGTAAAAGCCCATCCATTCTCACCTATGACAGCCAGAGGACAGTAATATGAAATCGAATTGCAGAAGATGACGGCAAAACCTTTTTCATGAGTTTAGATCTCCCCATCTAAGTTCCGTATTTCTTTGCAAGTACCCACACTTTGCATTCTTTTCAATGAGCCAAAACTAATAGTAAATTCCAGACCAAAATACAAAACCTAGTGAAGAAACCATTCACCTACATTAGCAAATTGAACTGTAGCCAGCTAGGTACCAGAAATCAAATTACTGGCCCAAGACTCCAGCAGTCCTTCTGACACAGCTATAGCAGTTCTTCTCCCATGCCTGCTGGGTTTGGGGTGAGTACACAGTAAGATGTTTTGATTCCACACCACAGGGGCCAGATATAGCCCACAGGGACAGTAGGAACGAATAAAGAAAAAAAGGCAACTGGTCAAGTTTGAGGTTAGTGTTCCACTTGTATCTGAATGAGGTCTAAGTCACATTCTGAATGTAACGTAGCATATATACACATGTATAACTGCAGATGCCACTTAGCTTGCTTCCCAGCTGCTCATCACAGAGTGCCTAACCGTTCAGGGTTGCACATGTTCATTTTCCTGACTCCTCACAAAGTGTCACAGCAATATTTTCCCCCAATTCCTTACTTTTGGCTGCTTTTGACTTGCTATTCTCTCTCAGCCGAAGCTTAAATACATTGATGCCTTAGATGACATTGGCAGAAGATGGAGGTTCCTCAAGCTGAAAAGTGTGTTCTCTGAACATCTCTTCTCTGTCCCTCTCTTCCAGGGAATTCAAAACTCTCCTTGTCAGTTTTTATTGCCTGTGTGGGCCAGCTCTAGGCACAGCCACTTCTAGCTGCTTCCTCCAAGGAGCTCTGTGTGCTATGGATCTGCAACAACCTCTTTTAGAAGCAGCAGAACTGGTAGACACAAGGCAATGCAGGCAGTGGCAGGGTAGGGGCAATGGGGCTGGATACCCTCTAGTGCAGCTCTAGTTTTGATGGTCACGCCTGCAGAGAGGCTCACAAACCATGGAATGGTCTTTTCACAGAGGCCAGGGACCTGACTATGTCCAAGAGGGCAACTTCATGAAGCTATAAACCACACACCAAAACCAACCACACTCACCCCTGATGTGCAAGGAAGAGGCTTAAGATTTATTTTTAAGCCAAGAGAACTTTTACTCTTTCCTGTTGCAAATAAGATCAAGAGTAAAGAGAATTCATTCCTGACCATAGACAAATCCTGATACGAGGATTAGTGATCTTTCCAGTAGTGAAAACAACCCCCCCCAGTAAGCCAAGTAATATATTCTATATTTTGTCGAGGCCAGGAAAGACGTCTTGCTCAGATTTGAACAACAACCTTGGATGATGTACCAGGAATCAGCACTAAGCAGAAGCCAATGTAACCTTAATAAAAGTAACCTTAACAGCTCATTTGGGAGCTTTATAGAAAGCATCTGCACACCCTGCAGACTGGTAGGGGAAGGAGGTAGGACTGTTGCCAGAGCTGGAAAAAGAATGCATGTGTCATTAATGGATCCAGGCCTTCAGATCATGACAACAACACCCCATTTCTGTGCCCTAATCATCCTGAGATGCACCAAAAACATGAACTCAGTTGCGATTTTACAATCCAGCAGTTGAGCTTTGGAAAAGTTAAGGTAACAATAAGAACATTCAGCAAATAGTTTACAGAAAAATAAAACCTGGATAGTTACTTTCACTCCCAACACTGCACTGATACGCACATTATTTCCATAGAATTCATTTCTTTCCATACTTGTTTTCACATTCACATTTTATTATGCACATACTACACTTTATTTTATGCCATTTTCTGGCATAAAAACAGAGGTACTAGTTTTGTTTCCAATACAACAAACATTAGTTTTCTTTTGAATGGCTTGGTAAAGCCACATACCCTATCACTGGTGAGGTCTTCACAAGTCGTTATAAGCTTTCCATAAAGGATTTCAGTGTTAGCAAGACTTGATATTTATGGTATTAAGTGTCTTTTTATGGTATTAAGTGTTTTGAGTTCTTACAACTCTGGTATGAACCAATCTTTTCAAATAACCTAAACATTTTAATGCATCATTACGCATACAAAAAAACATGAGTTTTTAATATAGTCATTTAAAGATACTTTGGAGGGAAAATATTTGAGCTTTTCTCTATTAAGATGATGAAGTCAAACTTCAAATGTTAACACTTCAGTCTACACCAAACTCCAACAGTTTTAATTGGTTTGGTGTCACTGAGGCAGCCTAATAAACTAAATGTGTGCATTTACTGTATTCAACCTTATGTTAGTTTGGGACTAATTGAAGTAAAATAAATCCAAAACAGCAGTAGAAGAGGTTTGTTACAACTCAAATATTTATCAACTAGAAAAACAGTAAAGTTTCATTTCATATTCAGGAAGAGATCTTTTTACATGAATCCTATTCTTTAAGAGATTCAGTGTGCAACATTTTTAATCTTTATATAAATGACCTTGATGAAATGAATAAATTGAGCAAGAGTATCACCTTGTGGTCAAAGAAAGCAATATTTTCTATTTCCTTTCAAGTTCTTATTTGCTGTGGAGGTGTTTTGGGAGCTGCTTTGATTTCCCCTTCACACAATTCTGTCAAATACTAAATCTACGCAGTGATATTACATAAGCACCAAATACACTAAGAAACATCATTGTTGCAATGCTTTATTACATGTAATTTTCTCATCTTTTTCTCATCTTCAGCAACTTTTTGAAAACATCAAGCGTCTTGAAACAGTTCTACTTAATTCTTGATTTTTTTTCCCTGAAGCAAACCTAGGTGTCTGCCCTAAAAGCTCATTCAGACTTACCCTAAGACTATGAACTATCGAATTCTGACAATATTGCATTTGACCATGGGAAGCAGAAAAACGAGAAAATATTCCAACTATAGAAAAAAGCTAAACTAAGGGGGGGAAGGTGAAATAGTTTAATTCTCCAAAGTAAGTGAGATATCTAAAAGGAAATAATCAGTTTCAATTCTACACTGAAAATGGTTCATTGTGGTTTTGTGTGTATGTTTGGTCCCCCCCCCAAAAAAAAAAAAAAAAAAAAAAACAACACTCGAAGCTGTACAATCTTATTGGTATTCCAAAGTCTGTAAGAGTTCCTGTCACAGCTCCATGTACTAGCGACTACACAAACACCAAGCAAAGGCTGGTGCCTGCCCTAAGGAGCCTGCTGCCCACACCTCTGCAATGCTGTTATACCATGGCAACTATACAGAATCTGTAGGATTTACATTGTCAAGGGTACAGAGTCTGGAGCTTGGGGATTTAACTGGCCAGTTGACACTGACTCCTTGCCTTTAGACAGACTTCTGCCTCAAATGATACCAAAAAAAAAGCAGAAGTGAAAGTAATTACTTTCACTTTTTTTCAGAAACTGTTGTCGCTATTTCTCTAATGATTTTGAAGAGCCATTCTAAGCAGATTTCGTTCATTTAAGAAAAAAAAAAAAAGCTTTTGAACTGTCAAAAAATAACTTCAAGTTTGAAAAGAAACAACAGTTCTATGGTCCAGAAGATGATCAAGAGAAGACAGCACATTTGTACAGCCAGGACTATGGCAGTACAGCCCCATGGCTTCTGATTCAGCCATGGCTCGCATCCACCAGCTCTTAGCAGGGTGCTCATGAGCAATCCACCCCTTCCCACTGAAGGAAGGGGCCTGGTTTGGAAGGTGCCCTTTCACAGCCCTGGCTGACAGCACAACTCATCTGTTTTGCTTTAATTAAACAAAGTCTTTGATTCTCATTCCACATTGTTCCACTTGGAAAGAGTACATACATGAATTAAAAATGTTTATTCTGTCTTTGTGCTTAATGTTTTGCATAAGAGTTCAATCTGAGGTGCATAACATTGCTGTACCATATTTAAGCTGAACCACCTAATCCACTGCTATGGAGTATTAGTCCCAGAGTGGGAAACCATTCACTTGGAAGAACACGTGCTCAGGTTCTAAAGCATCAGTAACGTGGCCACAACAGGGCTGCAGAACACAAGCAGGGAAGGACACTTACCATTTATGCCTCATAGCTGTACTCAGAAGAATAGGATTTGAATCCTACCTTCCACTCAGGAACAGTGCAAAAGGGTTATTTCAGGAAAGTGTCCTTATTACCACATACCAGGTGAATTCATCTTAATGACAAGACCTCATGAACTCCAGGAGGGAAAGACAAGAGGCTTTCGATCTGGAACCCTGAAGTAATAGACAGCATCAATTTTAATTGTCTTTTTTTTTTTTGTGGATATTTATTATTAATTAACAAGAGGTGCATAAACTCCAGAAGAAACTTATCTGCTGTTACAAGCTAGTTGCAGTGCAACTCATTAAATTCATAGTTCAGAAACCTTCCAGATGCTCAACTTGACTGTGATGCATGTAATTTTTTTAATTTTTTTTTCTTTTTTTTACTTTTTCATTTGTTACAGATGAAGAAGGTATGAACACTTTTCAGTAGTTCCTATTTCGCAGCCACTCGCTGAAGTGACCAGTACTGGGGCAGACGCGTCCCGCTGCGGAGCGGGGAATCGAGGCAGGCAGGGCCTTTTTGCAGCACCCAGGCCACTCGAAGCAGCCGAGGGAGCCGCCAGGACTCGGCAGCCCTCGTGATGGAGGCTGACGAGGAGTAGGCGGAGCCAGCAGCACCCGCTCTCCAGCCGTTTAAAGACAGCCCCTATGAAGGGCGGCAACCAGGGTGGGCAAACAGGGCGAGGCGCGGCAGTTTGGGCAGGCAGGGTAGGGCGTTCTGCCCCGCTCACAAGGACAAGTCATCTGTTGGCTGCCTACCTATATGGTAAACGGCACTAGGTAGAGAGCTCTTTTTAGACAGTCTGTGGCCACCCAAACTGAGTGCCCGATCAAAAATGGGGCAGTTCAGGTCTCTGGATGCATGGAGTGTCTGGGCCTGTTGCTGCCCTCTGAGGGCGGCAGAGACACCGTGTGTGTGAGGTGTGAGCAGGTGGATGATCTGCTCAGCCTGGTGGCAGAGCTCAAGGAGGTGGAGAGGTTGAGGGCCATCAGGGAGTGCGAACAGGAGATAGACCTGTGGGGCAACTCCCTGCAAGGCTTGAAGGAAGGGCACTGGGGTGAGACACCCCAAACAGTGGTGGACCCCCTGCCCTGTCGAGCAGAGGGAGGGGACCTAGGAGTTGAGGAGGAATGGAGACAGGTCCCTGCTCAACATCACAGGCAACCCCCCTTCCTACCGGCCCTGCCTCCCCAGGTGCCCATACACAAGAGGTTCGAGGCCCTGGAGCTTGAGAGACCGGTGGGTGAGGATGAGGTGAACAGTCTACCCAGGAGGATGCCTAGGGCAAGGAGGTCAACTCCATGCCTCAGGACTGCCTCCACTAAGAAGGAAAGAAGGGTGATCGTTGTAGGCAACTCCCTTCTCAGGGGAACAGAGGGCCCTACTTGTCAGCCTGACCCTACCTGTAGGGAAGTCTGCTGCCTCCCTGGGGCCAGGGTCAGGGATGTTGCCAGAAAGCTTCCTAACCTGGTTCGCCCCTCTGACTACTATCCTCTTTGGATAGTCCAGGCTGGCAGAGATGATACTGAAGAGAGAAGCCTGAAGGCTATTAAACGGGACTTTAGGGGACTGGGATGGTTAGTAGATGGAGCGGGAGTACAGGTCGTGCTTTTCTCCATCCCTACAGTGGCAGGGAGGGGTACAGAGAGGACTCGGAAAGCCCACCTGATAAACAAGTGGCTCAGAGGCTTCTGCCAACACAGCAATTGTGTTGTTTTTTTTTTTGACCACGGGGTGCTTCACTCGGCACCCGGCCTGCTAACTGCAGATGGGTCCTACCTGTCTTGAAGGGGAAAACAGACACTAGCCCAGGAGCTGGCAAAGCTCATTGAGAGGGCTTTACACTAGGTAGGAAAGGGGACGGAATAAGGCTCATTAGAGGTGTATCGGGGGAACAGTGTCAAGGCCTGGGGAGCTAGCAATGGCCCAGCTGAAGTACATCTACACTAATGCACGCAGCATGGGCTTCCAGCTTCTCCTGTTTGCCATCATGCAGCAGGCTAGCTATGACTTGGTTGCCATCACTGAAACGTGGTGGGACCACCCCCATGACTGGCTATAGGCTCTTCAGAAGGGACAGGCAGCACAGAAGGGGTGGTGGTGTGGCCCTCTATGTTAGAGAGTGTTTTGATGTTGTGGAACTCGAGGCTGAGACTGAGAATAATAAGGTTGAGTCCCTATGGCTTAGGATGGGCGGGAAGGCCAACGAGGCAGGCATCCTGGTGGGGGTCTGTTACAGACCGCCAAACCAGGATGAGGAACTCTACAGGCAGCTGGCAGAAATTATGAAATTGTCAGCTCTTGTCCTTGTGGGGGACTTCAACTTCCCAGACATATACTGGGCATGCAATACAGCTCAGAGGAAGCAGTCTAGGAGGTTTCTGGAGAGCATGGAAGATAGTTTCCTGACGCAGCTGGTTAGTGACGCTACCGGGGAAGGTGCCCCGCTGGACCTTCTGTTCACAAACAGAAAAGGACTGGTGGGAGATGTGGTGGTCAGGAGCTGTCTTGGGCAGAGTGACCACAAAATGGTAGAGTTCTCTATTCTTGGCAAAGTCAGGAGGGGGACCAGTAAAACTGCTGTCTTGGACTTCCGGAGGATAGACTCTGAGCTGTTCAGGACACTGGTTGGTAGAGTCCTTTGGGAGGCAGTTCTGAAGGGCAGAGGGGTCCAGGAAGGCTGGGCACTCCTCAGGAAGTGAATCTTAAAGGCTCAGGAAGGGTCTGTCCCCACGTGCCCGAAGATGAGCTGGTGTGGAAGACCAGCCTGGCTGAACAGAAAGTTGTGGCTACAGCTTTGGCAAAAAAAGAGGGTTTATGATCTTTGGAAAAGAGGGCAGGCAACTCAGAAGGATTATAAGGATGTTGTAAGGATGTGTAGGGACAAAATTAGAAAGGCCAAAGCTCATCTGGAGCTCCATCTGGCTACTGCTGTTAAAGACAACAGAAAATGTTTTTATAAATACATTAACACAAAAAGGAGGACTAAGGAGAATCTCCATCCTTTACTGGATGCGGAGGGAAACTTAGTGATGTGATATGAGGAAAAGGCTGAGGTGCTTAATGCCTTCTTTGCCTCAGTCTTTAGCAGCAAGACCAGTTGTTCTCTAGATGCCCATTACCCTGAGCTGGTGGAGGGGGATGGGGAGCAGGATGTGGCCCCCACAATCCATGAGGAAATGGCTGGCGACCTGCTACAGCACTTGGATGTACGCAAGTCGATGGGGCCGGATGGGATCCACCCGAGGGTACTGCAAGAACTGGTGGAAGAACTGGCCAAGCAGCTTTCCATCATTTATTGGCAGTCCTGGCTATCAGGGGAGGTCCCAGTCAACTGGCGGCTAGCAAATGTGACACCCATCTACAAGAAGGGCCAGAAGGTAGACCTCGGAAACTATAGGCCTGTTAGTTTGACCTCAGTGCCAGGGAAGCTCATGGAGCAGATTATCTTGAGTGTTATTACACAGCACTTGCAGGGCAAGCAGGCGATCAGGCCCAGTCAGCATGGGTTTATGAAAGGCAGGTCCTGCTTGACTAACCTGATCTCCTTCTATGACAAAGTGACACGCTTAGTGGATGAGGGAAAGGCTGTGGATGTGGTCTACCTTGACTTCAGTAAGGCTTTTGACACCGTTTCCCACAGCATTCTCCTTGAGAAACTGGCTACTCGTGGCTTGGACTGGCATACGCTTCGCTGGGTTAAAAACTGGCTGGGTAGCTGGGCCCAAAGAGTCGTGGTGAATGGAGTTAAATCCAGTTGGAGGCTGGTCACTAGTGGAGTCCCCCAGGGCTCAGTACTGGGGCCAGTTCTCTTTAATATCTTTATTGATGATCTGGATGAGGGGATCGAGTACACCCTCAGTAAGTTTGCAGGCGACACCAAGTTAGGTGCGTGTGTCGATCTGCTCGAGGGTAGGAAGGCTCCGCAGGAGGATCTGGATAGGCTGGAGCAATGGGCTGAGGCCAACTGTATGAAGTTCAACAAGGCCAAGTGCCGGGTCCTGCACCTGGGGCACAACAACCCCAAGCAGCGCTATAGGCTGGGAGATGAGTGGTTGGAAAGCTGCCTGGCAGAGAAGGACCTGGGAGTATTGGTTGATAGTCAGCTGAATATGAGCCAGCAGTGTGCTCAGGTGGCCAAGAAGGCCAACAGCATCCTGGCCTGCATAAGAAACAGTGTAGCCAGCAGGGCTAGGGAAGTGATTGTCCCCCTGTACTCAGCTCTGGTGAGGCCGCACCTTGAATACTGTGTTCAGTTTTGGGCCCCTCACTACAAGAAGGACATTGAGGTGCTCGAGAGAGTCCAGAGAAGGGCAACGAAGCTGGTGAGGGGTCTGGAGAACAAGTCTTACGAGGAGCGGCCGAGGGAGCTGGGATTGTTCAGCCTGGAGAAGAGGAGGCTCAGGGGTGACCTTATCACACTCTACAGGTACCTTAAAGGAGGCTGTAGCGAGGTGGGGGTTGGTCTATTCTCCCACGTGCCTGGTGACAGGACGAGGGGGAATGGGCTAAAGTTGCACCAGGGGAGGTTTAGGTTGGATATTAGGAAGAACTTCTTTACTGAAAGGGTTGTTAGGCATTGGAATGGGCTGCCCAGGGAAGGGGTTGAGTCACCATCCCTGGAGGTCTTCAAAAGGCATTTAGATGTAGAGCTTAGTGATATGGTTTAGTGGAGGGCTTGTTAGTGTTAGGTCAGAGGTTGGACTAGGTGATCTTGGAGGTCTCTTCCAACCTAGATGATTCTGTGAAAGAAAGCTTTAACGGACTGAAACATGGCTTTCATTCAAAGCCATTTGGAACTTGAAAAAGTTCCAGAACATTGCTAACCATTTACTGCACATGATTTGCTGGGTCCCATTACAAACATCAGCGAACCTACTTAAGCTCACTGTTCTTGATAATGTATACTTCAAGATCCAATGTAAGATAGCAATTAAAGTATCGTAACATATTTCATGCATACTTCATGTATCTCGATGCTTGGGCAGTGGTACTTAATGTCACACCAGAGCTATGACTGGCAGTTTTATTCATCCAGCACAGCACAACTATCACCTACGATAAGGGTAAAGCATCCATATAGAGACAGCAGCATTCCTGGGAGCCCAGCTGAAACATGGAATGCTACTCATGACAAGAATGACATCTCTTTGCCATGCCAATTGGTTTTACCACACAGCAAGCATCTGCACACAGCACTCCTACACACTACTTACGAGTTCCAGCTGATTAAGACAGGGTCATGCCACAACCCTCTATCTTGTTCCCTACTCAGGCCAGCACAGAAAAGAGAAGCAGAGTTCAAGCAGAGTACACAAAAGTGTCAGGATTCAAAAAGCTCCTCTTCCACAGGGGGTATGAGAGGGAGGACCTTAGGGTGCAAATTCTGAGTCAAGATATTCTAGGTTGCGAAAAGCTGCAGATCCAGAAGCCTATGCTGCAGCTGAAGCCAAGTTTCTCAGCTCACTGGCAGTGATAAATCTGTTACATCCATGGTGCTGCAGAAAACACAGCAAGGATTGATTTAACAAATTGCTACCAGAAATAACACAGGAGAAGTTGACCTGAAGTAAAGTGACTAAAGTTTTCTGTTCACTTGAAAAACAAATTTAAATATTTTCCTTACAATTTGACCTATGACTTATTTCTCCAAATCCTTGTCATTTTGTTTTGACTACTTCAGTGCTACGCCTCCAACCAAAATGGCATCACAGGATTCATGATGATACCTGAAAGGTGCCAAATCCCATGTCACTCAGTTACAACCAATGGCTCCAGCCCCAGCTCATGCCAAGTACCAGTCTGACAAGGAACAGCATGTATGGGCTCCCCAGCACAAAAATCAAACTCCCTGCACCATGTGCCAGCAGGGCACCTATCAGCTGTTTCAAATACTTTTCTCATCTTCCCAGCACTTTCCTACACAGTGATGATGATGAATGCTACACTATCAGTTTCTAAGTTGCTTAAAAGCAGTTATCTATTAATTGCCAACATAGTACCAACATGAAGAATTTGTACATACAATATCTGTATCCCTTGAGAAGTGCATCGGGGTCTTCCCCTTACCACTCAAGCTACATGTGATGTGGCCGGAAGCAGGATAGGGGCAACAGGCAGTCTGCAGCCTCAGAAAGTATGAAAACCATCTGTCCAAAAAACACAGCAAGACCAGCTACTACTGATGTTTGTAGTTTTACACACATTAGTTGAAAGTCATTTCTCATTTCTTGATCATGCCTTAAGTAAAGTTACTCTTCTGATCTTGTTTCCTTCAGTCATTTACATGCAGAATAGGGGGAGAGGCTGACAACGATCTTGAACTGTTTAGATTGGGCACTTGCTTTATAAATGCATTCTTGTGCAGAGTGTTTTCAGTGTCATAGATTCAGGTTTAACCAAGAAAGATGACCTTAAAAATAGCATTAAGTTTATTCTAGGTCATTGAGCCACCATTTATTTATAACTGCAGTAAACGCCTAACCTTTCTCCTTAAAGGTTGATGCATTAGCACCATTTAAATGGATTTGAAAGCATTTTCTCTTTAATTATTTCATCTCAAGGATCATTAGAAATATTATACAATTAGACAATATAGTATCTCACAAATTTAAAACAAGGAAGCATCATCTCGTAATAGCTCTACTCAATGGGAAAAGATGACTGGAGCTTTTAACTCTTGGTTTATCACAACTTCCGACAAGATTTGACTTTCAGTAACAGTTCTGAGGATTTTTTTAATTAGTTTTATGAGATACTTAATTAGTTTTATGGGATGTTCCTGACAGCAGAAATTTTAACACCAGGACAGAGACAAAAACTTCTCCACCATAAGTGTAACAAGTTCACCTGTGATTGTTATTTACAAAGACAATAGTCTCAAAGCAAGTACAAGAGCAATACTCATTCCAAAGGTATTCCTACCTCCGCTAGCCACCACCAAACTGACTCAGGAACCAGTGGCAGCTGATCTATGATGGCAGACAATTCACTGCTATGTGATCTATGTGATTTAGCATCTTCGAAATGTTTTGCATTTTCTCCTGGTGAGCTCTATTCTTCCAAGAGCCTAATTCATAGCTAGCAGGTGTATCCATCTGTGCTATAACACTGCCTTACTCCTGCTAGTTGCCAGAAGGATCCTAAAACTGGTGCAATTGCTCTGAAAACCTCCTGCAAAATACTTGCACAGTGAAGCACTGACTAGGTGACAGACACACCATTCATGAAAGAACAATTGAATTCCAAGAGTATCACAGTGCACCAACAGTCAAAAGAGAGATATACTCCAATGTAATTCAGATTCCAGGGGTTTCATGGTGCCTCAGACCTACATAAAACAGATATTCAGATCTGGTGGGATATTTCCTACAAGCCCTCACAGTCAACATTGATTTCTGATCTTGCTTTCAAGTTTAGAACCTTTTCTACAGCATCATTTTTGCCAAACATTGCTATTTCAAGAGGAAAGCTGACCAGCTCCCCCAGCCCCATCAAGGAATACCTTCTTATATTCAGTGCTTGCTGACTCCCACATTGAGTTGGGAAGTAATGATTATTCATACTAACTGTATTGTTTTCATCATAATTTAACAAGTTAAATCCAGAAATGTAAATAGATGGTCACAACTGTGTTGTGTAGCCAATTTTGTGCTGATGTTTCAGATATAAAAATCTAGGCTGAGCTTCATTGTAAAATTGAGTTCCTCTTCTTTGATACCATCTGTGATCATATCTGCAGGTGTTAATTGCTCTTTTGATAATACCAAAACTAATCCTATTAAGGCTAACAGTGGGAATGCAGAATACCGCAACTTATTACCAAGGTCCCAAAGTATAAGAGATACCTTGTCCCCTTTTACTCCTCCAAATAAGATGGTTTAACATCAGCAGTGTCCAATTCCCCGAGGACGTTATTAACTCAGGCCTGCAGTGTTAAATAAGTCAGATACCAGATCAGACAGAATTAGAATAGACAAATTAATCAGCAGAGAATGCATTGTACAATATTCAGCTCAACCTAGATACATTCATATTACTGTTAGAATTTAGAGAAATTTCAATCTTTCTAATGACAAATTTACTTTCTGCACATGCCAGAAGTTAACTGACAGATGCAGAGACTGGTGGAACCAGCGCAATAAGATGATCAAGTTTGCTGCACCGTATTACCATTTTAAGCTGCTTGGTAGTTTGAGATTCACATGGTATATTTTATTGTTTTTATTATAAAAATAAATTCACAAGTGTTTCAATGTGACCTGTTTATAGCCTAGCTGCTTTGTCTGGTTTTAAACTCAGTTATTTCATTTGCATTTTGGCTTCTACTATTAAGTTTTTGAATATAAATACTTCAATACCTTCCAGGAAAAATTTTGCCTCATGAGGTATATTCATTCCCTACCATTTCAGGCCTAGCCACTAACAGATCTAGGTCTGCTCCAGATCTTGATCTGCAACAATTCTCCCAGATCCTTCACTCAGGGCATTAAAAATGATTTTATAGCCTTACTTCTAATTACGGCAAACAGCATAATTTACCACTACACTTATTTAACAGGGTAAAAATGAGACAAGGAGCAAGGCCCACACTGAACCAAGCCCAAACCCAGACAATACATACATTTGTATATATAGGGCAAGCCCAACAAATTAATTAGCTCAATCCAGCTCTTCACAGCTAGCTAGAATCTTGTTTTGGATTTATTTCAGTCAGTAGAACTATTTCACTCGCAAGATGAAGTGTTTTTCAATGAGTTTTAATGAGACAGTTAAAAACATGACTTTTTTTTAATCTCATATATTTAAATAGTCACAGCCAAAGAGCCCTGTTCACATTCTGCTTTCAACCATACTAGAAAAAAATCCCAAGGAAAATTTTAAAAACCCTTATCTAGCCTAATCTTTTGGGGAACCAAATAATAGGCAATAAAGCTTAACGATGATACAGCACTTTACCTCTTCTAAGCACTACATGATCATTAACTGAAAAATCATCTGAGAACAATAACTTGTCTACCTCACATCTGCCATCAGTGCTGCACTGCAAGGGGTCTTCATTCAGCCCTAATGAAAGCATTGCTGCGCAGAGGACAGTGCTCTGTGCACCCAGCACCAACCTTCTTTCTCCAGCTGAACTGGTACACTTCTCAGATGAAACAAACATGCTACAGAGGGCAATACCAGTGGAAAATGCCCTAGTGAGACACAAAGCTAGCAAAAAGCTTTCTTTGTCACTGATGCTCCAGCACTAAGGAGGATGGTGAATGGTCAGCTCATGTGACAGCAGCTGTGGTTCACAGCAGGGGACATTCACCCTGGCAGGAGTAAAACAATGAATTATTTTAATTTCAAAATAAATAGAAAACACTAAATCCTTCATTTCTAATTACACACGGTTTTCCTGAATGCAAAAAAAAGTAAGTTCTATTGTATTCAGGGGACAGGGAAGAGCATTGGCTGGTACATCTAGGAACAAGACTACTGAAGTGATGTCAAAGTCCTGTTCCTTTGAAACATCTGCTATCCAAAGTGATAATTGCAGGATTTCCACAACTGACTTCCTGGAGTACTGCAGGTCCATCAGGTAACACTAAGTTTTACATCTGTTCTAGCACAACTGGTAGGATTAAAAAAAATTGTAACTGGCTACTTCAAAGTCACTTTTACCACGCATCGCATTCGCATCCTGAAAATATTACTGTACCTAAGTGAACACCATGACAAGTGCTTCAGAGCATCCTTGAGGTCACTTTCTGTGAAACACTGAGACATACAATAGACAGAAAAAAGATCCCTGATAAAGTTTGAAGAAAACAGCAACAGCAAATCAAACGGATAAAGAAAAAAGCAAAACTTTCAGAATTATCTTTGCCTGCCCTCCTCCCTTCCTACCTTCATCTGTTTCTTTTATATAAACATTTGCAATTGTGTTGTATGTTCTGCGCATTATGAAAATAAATCCTCTATTTGCATTTTACCTTAATCTGGCTTGAGTAAAGGGGAAGCTTCAAAGTAACTCTAAAAAGGACATCTGTCCCAAGGGCAGACTGTATCTAGAAACTGGAGTACCAGGATTCTTTGACAAGTGTTTTAGCTTCCCCAGCATATTCTCCAAAACATTAAGTTTGCCGAAGACTGACTGATTTGAAAAAGAACACCGTAAGATCAAAAGACCAGTGAATGTAAATTACCAGGCATAATCTGTAGGACACTTAAACACAGAACAAGGTAGCAAGGAGATGTCAGGGAGACCAGATATGGCTAGGTTTTTGGAAACCAAAGTCCTCATCTCATTTTCAGATCCATATAGAGACCACCACCCTTTTTTGTTGCTTGTTACATTTCCAGAGACACCAAACACTGATGTTTTTACTAGGCAGTTTGATTCCCATTCCTCATCAGAAAGGTACTTATTTTCAATTTATTTGCACAGTGCCTACTAGATTTGACCAGCAAAACCATTAACTTTTAGATACATTTCTGACCATCTCGTAAAAGTATGGTAAACGTAACTGCTTGAATGAACTACACACAAAGTGGTTTGCTTCCCTCTATTTAGAAGATTTTCTTTCCCACAGAGATCCTCATGAAATGAAGCCATGTTGCTTTTGTACATAGAAGTGAAAGATGTGCATGTGAATATCCAGTGACTCAGACATGCCTGCATGTTGGCATTTTCAAGATAATGCGGGACAACACATTCAGAGCAATCAAGATAATGTCATTACCACATTTCATAAATTAGTTTCCTTACCATCATCTCCAGTTAGCACTGTATGGACTGATGCAGGGAAAGTTAACTCCATCCCAGCCAGACCCAGTATGACCTGTGACTGCACCATTCCGTTGTGGTCTTTGACAACTTACCACTTCTAACAGTTTTCTACAGAAAAAAACAACTAAGCCACTTCATTAAGAATGAAGATAGCTCCAGCTCACACACTGATGTGCAGGCTATATACAGATGCACCAATGATCGGAGAAGGAAGGACAAATGAAATTCAGATTCATCAAGAGCACCAAGCTTTGTTATCCCTACCCCCATCATCCCTCTTCATTTCTTGCCTAGCTTTCACTATCTAAGACAATTTGGAATTAGCAGAGTCCCAAAACAAGCAGACAACAAAACAAAGCACTTAAATAGGACAACTGAAGTTACAGTGGATTTTTTTCATCTTACTCCCTTTAAAATAATACCTTCAGAAGCATCCCCACAGAGAGCCAAATTAAGTAGGAGTAAACAAGAAATCTAAGTACAGAGTGTTTTTGCCAAAATACACAATGCACAGCCATGTATGCAAACGGTTTGATTATCTGTTGAATGGTACTGTTTAACTTCACTGATACTGCAGCGTACTTAGAGGAATCTGAAGTGGTAGCAGATTTAGGATGAATACAGGTTATTGGCAAAAACAGTCTCACTACCATCTTCTGCAGTCTTATGTAATTATCACACCTCTGCCCCATTCCCACTTAAAGTTAGTGCTGAATGTGCTTTTACTACCATCATACCACAAAACCTAATTAAGCCACCCTCGTCATCCTGCATTACACATTCTTACCCACAGAGTGGATATCTTTCCTGGGCAACTGGCACGTACAGACAAGAAATGTGGTTAGAGAGGAAACATGGGAAGTTAGCCATTAAACACACGATAAAGAGATAGAAGATGCAGCATTTTCCTGGGAGTGGAGAAGACCACCACCTTCGGGGGAATGGTTTTTGCACTGGACATCTGACAGAATACTTGACCCTACTGCCACCGAAGACCCCATCTTTTTGGCCGCAGCATACATACTGTATGAATAACTATCAGAAATAGATTAACCAGAACTCATGTTTGAGATCAGTTTATCCAGATGTGCTTTGTTATACCATAATCTGCCTTTTCCTGAACATAGGAGCAGAAAGTTTTTGGGGGAGGTGGAAGTTGCTGATTTTCTGTTGGATTTAGTGGTGTTTTTTTTTTTTTTAAGATTTCATTTCTCTAGAAACAAGTATCATTACATTTATATTTTACCAGATTAGTCCTAATCTTCTCTAATATCACAAAGCAGTAGTCAAGTAAATTATGAAAAGCATGAAGAAACTCTGGAGTGTTTGCCATCCCCTGCCCTGAAAAACACCATCCTTCATGTTTATTTTAGTTCCTGCGAACTCCTTGAGCACAGTTCATTACTAAAACAAAGCTCGCAGCTAGCAGCATTTATCTGTCTCCTCCCAAGCGTGCTCTAAGGAGCATATCCCTGCCTCTTGTTGATAATACTTTGCCATTAGGCAGGAACCTTTGAAAGAAAGATAAGAACCCTCTTTCCTCTCAACTGCCCCATTTATTCAAGGAAACCAGCATATGAAGAGGAAAAATACTTGAAACAGTCTTTTGGGAAAGGAACTGAAATGTAATCAAGTTTGTACAGTTTACATTTAATAAGCAACACTTATGACCAATATCAGCATGTTGCTTTACTACCTCTGAGGGGTTTACAAGTGGTTACTTGATCACTCTGGGATTCTTTGTTCAGCTCAGATCCAGAGGAGACATTTCTGCTGCCCCCAGCCACCCCATGGACACAACAGCTTATCTTGGGTAAGTTGGGCAGACCTAGGCCTTCAGGTATCTTAAACAGCTGTAAATATGCTTCAGGTCTCTAGATCCATAACAGACCCCAAAGCAGTCTTCAGCTTCCTCCTGCCCAACCAATGAAGCTTTAAGGAGAAGAAATCTGAACAGACTGAGGAGTCACCATGTAGCATCTCCAAGGATTAGCCAGCATTTGCATGCTACATAACCAAACAATCAAACATGCCATTCAAGTGTTTCTGCACTCTACTTTTCCCCTTTCTGAAAGCTACAGAATAAAAAAAAAGTTTCAGTCAAGAGGCCCCACTGACCTGGCAAATTTTGTGGACTTTGTCTATTTTCTACAAAATTCACTTTTAAGTAACAAACCAGCCAATGGTATTGGAGAAAAATCCAAACTCACTTGGAAAAGGAGCAACTTAATGTTTTTTTTTTAATCTTACCACAGCATATATGAAGAAAAAAATTAAAAGTTAAATGACACCACCCCCAAAACCTTACAGCTGTGTTCAAACAACACTCCAGACTCCACTATTTTCAGATATCACCACTTGGCAAAAATGACCAAACAATAAGGCTTGACCATTATCAGGCTTCATCAGCTGGAATTTTCTCCCACTAATGTTAGCGTACCTTTGGATCATGACTGAGATTGGCCAGAATACTTCTGCTTTTACCTATTACCAGCAGGAGTAACATTTTAGTTACTTACACGATGTTACAGTATTACCATTGCCTACCATTGAGCTGATGAGGTGGGAGTGTGGCAAGAAGTTAATGCACATTAGATGGACAGAAATATACATAAAGCATAACAACTCATTCTTGACCTTGCCTTAAGGGTTAAATGAGACTTATACATTTGGTTTTGCCATGTTTAGTTAAATGATACCCACAGGCTCCCCTTTAGACATGAAGTCCTTATTAACAAGCTGCCAAACTGGCACGTCCTACAGAGTTACTGCCAACAACAGCATACCCGCGGATGTATGCGCACACACAACTACTGAATTTGCAGGAGAAGCACAAAGCATTAGCGCAACATGGTGGTGCTTTCTCCCCCAACTTATTCTTTTAGCTGTGTTCAGTTTTGGGGCCCTTGCTACAAGAAGGACGTTGAGGTGCTCGAGCGAGTCCAGAGAAGGGCAATGAAGCTGGTGAGGGGTCTGGAGAACAAGTCTTACGAGGAGCGGCTGAGGGAGCTGGGGTTGTTTAGCCTGGAGAAGAGGAGGCTCAGGGGCGACCTTATCACACTCTACAGGTACCTTAAAGGAGGCTGTAGCGAGGTGGGGGTTGGTCTGTTCTCCCACGTGCCTGGTGACAGGACGAGGGGGAATGGGCTAAAGTTGCACCAGGGGAGGTTTAGGTTGGATATTAGGAAGAACTTCTTTACTGAAAGGGTTGTTAAGCATTGGAATAGGCTGCCCAGGGAAGGGGTTGAGTCACCATCCCTGGAGGTCTTCAAAAGGCATTTAGATGTAGAGCTTAGTGATATGGTTTAGTGGAGGGCTTGTTAGTGTTAGGTCAGAGGTTGGACTCAGTGATCTTGGAGGTCTCTTCCAACCTGGATGATTCTGTGCTGGTTGGAGGAAATTCAATTCAAATTGTTTTAATTACTCTCATCCTGGAAGTCTAAACCTTCTCCTGGAGCTCTGATTTAACTACCCTCATCTATTTCAGGCCTTATTGAATGTTGTGCACCAGTCATGCAACACTCTTCAAAATCATGTAGTATTTCCCAGTTAGTTGTTTAGGCACTGATATGTGTACCCTACAAAAAAAAACGTGCAAAAGGAATGGAATGCAAATGGGTCTACATTAAGATCCCATCACCCTTTTTTTTTTAAACACATTTTCATAATAGGAACTGAGAACAGAAACCATTTATCCCTGTTACTGCAATACGAAGCACACCTTCATATTACTGAGGTTTTCCTCAGCAGCTGGGTTCCTGCATGGGATGTGTATTTCTCCTTCAAGCACTTGTCGTATTAAACAAGCAATTGACACTGATGTTCCGGTTGAAAACAAAACTTAAATTTGGCTGAAATTTCAAAACACACAAATGAATGTTGACACTGTATATATTGAAAAGCCGTATTCCAAGAAGCCTCACATCTCACTTGAACTGATTTCAAGTAGTGTGCAGAGCGTGTACATTTCTGGCTGTGACAAATACCACCACCCGCAGCAGCTTTGTTTCTCAGTATCCAGAATACAGGGGAGAACCAAATTTTCTTCAAGAAAACTTGAAGGAAAGGGAAAAGTCTGTCCCATCTAAGTGGTCCTAGCCTCTTTTCCTTTCCCCAAGTACTTTTTTTTTCCTATTATTTTTATGACCCTGTTCCAAGTTAAGCATTTTTCCAACACCGTAGAGCTATTACCAATGTAATAGCTAGCCAAGTCATGCTGCCTGTGAACGATTCCTTTGGTAGTAGTGCCATAAAGAAGCCCAAATATCAACCAACCTCAAGGAAGACTTCATTGCACAATCTACCTCTGTATTGATTAGCTTTGCTGTAGCAGAGCTTGCCCACATCAGTCCTATCCCAAAGCATGTCCTTGCACACTCCTGCCATCAGCAGCACATCCCCACAGCATGTGGGGTCAGCAAGGAGACGACACAAGGCCACACGAGGTGGCATCAACCCAAGCTGGCACAGACTGCTCATCACCTGCGCAGCGCTGCCATCCTGCCTAGAAGCTTTGTCCTCACCTAGCTTTAACAATGCCCCCCCAATATACTGCTTGCAGCGCTTTTGCTGTTTGAAGACTGTTGGAAGAAACTCAAAGGAGGTTCTAGAGAAGACATCCCTAGTACTCATTTTTTTTTGAAGCAAAACATTAGTGCCCTTCATGTAGCAACCTGTCTCTCTCTTCCCTTATTTTCTCAGCTAAAAGACTACACAAGCTATGGAATGACTATACAAGCTACAGCCCTCCCTGTTTTCTTCAAGGTTTCCTTGTTTGTTTGTTCCGCCCCCCCCCCCCCCCCCCCATCTTTGGGGCTACAGAGGCTTCCTTCCTTGGGAACATCACTAGGAAAAATCCAGGTAGGAAAACAACCGAGAAACTGACTAACACAAATTTTTAGAAATTCCAATATGAACTTTTTTTATGGAATTGAACTCATTGCATCTTCAAAAAAGCAGAAGCTGCATTTAGAAGGTTTTTCCCCACACCAGCTGGAGTGAAACGTATTATTCAAGTACTAGTTTGTAAAATAAACTTGTACAAATGCCTGAGTCCAAGTTTTGTTACAAATATTTTCATGTAAACTAACAAAATAAGCCATCATCTTCAAGGCCTAAATAGACATGCAACAATCATAACCAGTCTCAAGCTCAATGCCAGCTTTAGAGCCAAGACAAGGTATACCTGTGCAGCACGCACAGTACGCATTACATGCCTTTCTTTCCTAGCTCCCTCCAGACCAGCAGAATCACTTCTCAGTTCCCCTAAAAGATCCAGTCTTCTGGGTCCTCAGGCAGTCAGACTAATCCCCTGGCCAAGAGAGTCTAAAGAATGAAGATCAAATTAAATTAATTCAAATTATATACATGCCAGCTATTTATACTGCAGAGCTGAACAAATGGACTGTTACTTGAACTCTCATCATCTTGCTTATTTACAATGAATCATTTGGCAGAAAACAAAGGAAGCTTCATATGCAACCACCGGCCTCTCTCCAAGAGCAGAGAGCTCCTTTCAGGACCTATTTCATACTGACAGTCATATAAGGTACTTATTTTTGGTTAAGTGTCCCATTACAGGAATAGATGAGGGTATGTTTGGTGTGAAGGATCTCATGCACTGGGGCAAAAAGGCTATACTTGGCTAACATAACATTGCTACTGTCCAGACACTGAAAGCCACATCAAACATTTCAAATGCGTAAGCAGCACACAAGAAACTTCATCGGGGTGGTCAGCAAGACAGGAACCCATAAATCAGTCTGTGTCCACAATACGGGAACTTGTGGTTACAAAACCATTAAGGGCATTTGGAGACAAAACAGTATGCTGCCAACTCATTATAATGACAAACGGCACCTAGATGCAGGAACATCTGTGCATGGAGCCGGACACCTGCCCTTGCAAGCAGCTACTGTTTTCCTACAGACACAACAGCCACACAACCACACAGGCATCCAGGTAGAGACTGCTGGCATCCCAGTCAGCTGTGGCCTAAGCTCAGTGCAGCCAGGGGTCACTTGAACCCTTCAAGGGGTGCAGGGCACACAGGTCCTATGTGCTACAGGAGGAAATGAAAGTACTTTCTTGCGAGATGCTGGAAAGATGCAATGAAAGTCAATCCCCCCCCTTTCCACTAACAGTGATCAGTTGTAGTTGCATCTGGGGCTCCATCAAATCTCTGCTACCGCAGAGGAAGAACTACTGCTAACAAATATGAAGCCTAGGAAGAGGGAAGCACAGCAAAGGGTGATGTCCAAGCAGTAAAACCCAGGAGAGGCCTTTGGAGTGGCTCAAGCAGAAAACCAAATAGCTGTGGCTGACAGGCTCCAAGAATGTTAAGAGGCGCAGCCAGAAAGGGCTGATAACTAACATGCTCTGAGGCAAGGACCACAAGAGGGCTCAAGAGCACAGGCCTCTGACAGGTATTGATTTCAGGGAATACATATTGCCTTTTGAACAAATGGTGAGTAATGGAGGCCATCAGAAAAAGATGCTCTTAAGTTCTTTAAATGAAATTTTTTGTAGAGAATAAATACAAGTGCAGAGACTAGAATTCCCATTCTTTAAAGGTTTTGATTTAACTAGATGGGAAAGTATCTTTATTAGGATCCACTGAAGGCTAGAAGTAGCACATGGTTAATTATACCCTTAAATGAAAGGAGTAGCTTTTTCCCCAAGCTCCTTTGACTAATCAGGAGGTCGAGGCTCTCTACTTGGATGTTCAAACCAGATGCTCTAGATTATGCCATGCTAATACTCCATGCAATACATTATTTTTACCTCATCTAGGTACCTTCAAGCAAGCAGTATTGACAAGTGGTGGGTACATAATTATGATCTTAAAAGCGCTTACAAGCAAAAGAATATGAAGTCAGTTACAGTTATGCAAGTAGCATAATAGCTCCTTATTTCCCACAATCCATTCAAATCTAGAAGGACTTGGCAGTTTTCAATCCAAGTCTGTTTGGGAACTCACTTGAGGCTCCAGATGACACCAGTTCATTTCGGAATGGGGCATTACGGTAAGAGGAATGAATACAAGCCCTCTTTAGAGGGCAAGAAGTCATTATGAGGAAAAAAGCCAAGAAAACGACTGTCAGAGCACTGAACAAATTTAAGGACTGAGACTGGAATTACTGTAAAGTTACTTTCAGTAGTGACATGACCAAACTAGGCCTCAGTTGACATAAGAAGTCACAGACACTTGCCTATCTTTTAAAGTATGACCATCGAACAGGAGGTTGAAGTGAAGCCTTTATTCCTCCCACGCCTGAGAGAAATGGCAGCATTAGGCAAGAATCCTGGATGAGCTCCCTCCCCATTTCCAGAATTGCACTCTCACAAACCACCACCACCACAAACACACCTTTCAGTGCTTAGAGTTGAGCTGTTCAGTACCAAACATATTCCAAAACACATTCTTATATTTGATTTCTAAATGGAACTGAGTTGTGCTCCCTCTCACCCCTCCATCCTTATCATTTCATAGGTGTCAACACCAAAACTTGAAGATGATTTACTCAGTGCCAGAGGGTTGGGTGGTTTTCACCAGTGACAAAAAGCATGCAGTATGACTAGGGTTTAAGGATAGGTCTTAATCTGTAACAGATACAAGAAAGCTTCATAAAGCTTTTGATGCCATCAGGGAAAAGGTGCAAATGCTATATATAAACAAAATAAACCCCTCTCAGATTACATTCTCCTAAGATTAGCAGAGACAGATGCCCACAAATAACAGACAGCAGGTAAACAAAGCTAATCAATAAATATAATGCCCACATATTTAAATGTGAAGCCTAAGCTACAATGAACTAATGTGCTAAATTAATTTTAGCTTGCCAGGTATAACAGCTCAGTTTGTATTTCTGGTTGCTCTGTTAGAGTTGTTTACACTCCAAGTAAATTATCCAGGCCTGAGCATTTTGTTGACCTGCACCTCAGGCACCTCAGAGCATTCCTCATGAATCTCTCTTAAAGTCATCACAGAGCTGCATATAAACAAATATACACAGGACTAAGATGCTTGTAAATTATTTTAACTCCTTTTCTTCTTAAGAGGGTTGTTTTGTTGATAGACCAAAACTTGATTTTTTAAACCTGACTGCTTTGGAAGTATAGTACAGTAGAAATACACGCAACAGCAAAAACTTCTGTCTCTCTAGTAAAAGCCTCAAAAAAAGGCAACCCCCCAAAGCCTATTTCTATTCAACCCACAGTCTCATTTTTTTGAGTAAATCTGCCCATCGGGCTCATGATAAAGACTAAACCTAAAATAATATTACAAATAGCTCCACTGAGCTTGCAGCAAATTATGACTTTTATAGGTACAAGGGGAAAGCAATTTTTATGGTAACACTAAAATGACTGGTGGAAAACAGTATAAACTTGCTGCTGGTTGATAAAGAAGCTCTCTGTATTTAAAGAGGTGAAGAAAGGTGTGTTCAAGTACGTGTAAGAAAAAATGGAAATGGAAACTTCTAGATTTTGTAAATAGCTGGACATGCTTAAACATGCATTTCTGGAAAATGGGAACTAAAAAGTTCAAAGTCCTCATACTTAGGTTTTTAATGCATAACAGCAATAGATGTTTCAAATCTGTAATAAAAGTAGTGGTTCAAAGGTTGTAATAAAAAGCTCAATTTTTAAACACAGGACCAAGGAGTTCTGATGTGCCCAAATCCTTTTACATAAGCAAAACTCAACATTCTTCAATTTTAAAATTGTACATATTCCTTAAAAACTCTAAAATATTAAGCATCCATCTCCCAGGTAAAGGTAACCAAGTCCCTGGAAATTAAGTTTTGTATCACTGCTTCTGAAAAATTCCTCTTAGCAACTAATCATCATTAAACAAAATCAGACTCCACAGAGCAGTCTAGTTCTGCAGGAGTTTACTGAAAAAGAAACCTAGGCCAACTATGAGAGCTTCCTACCCTATTGCCATTGAAAGAGGATAGATTTTTCCTTCCATTCTTAGAAAGAGTACTTAACCACAAAAACAGCAACAAATATTGTTTTCCTTTGTATTTAATAACATGACAGAGGAATTCAAAGATGAACAAAACATTTTTTTGAGCACCCTAACCACAACTAGGCAAGTTTGAGAACCATTCTATGAAATTTCATGCCAGAATAATTCAAAATATTTGGTGTTGCAACATTTTTTGCTTGTTGTGTCAGGTTTGGGGTTTTTATAAGAATGCAAATTTAAGTTGCATCAGAAACTAAAGAACAGTAAAATTATGATAACAGGTGTCATTACTTTTACTCTGAGCTATCTGTCCACCAACACACACAATTTTGCACAAATCTGATCAGCAGACCTGCAGAGGAAGTATCCTCAAAAAGGTTTTTGATGTTGAATACTGAGACTTCCATGTGAGATGAAAACCAATCCCGATAAACAAGGATTTTCATCTTCCTTATTGCAATGGATTATCAATATCATGCCTTCTCAAACACATACGTTATCTAAAAGTAAAGTTGCCATGGGCTGTTGTGCCATATTCATTTTTTTCCTCTCAATAGCTATTAATATTAGATATCAATAATAATCAGATGAATAGATGCCCTACCATTTTTGTCCCTTTGTTAATAAATGATTGGCAACCACGAGAGCTGGCCAGTGCTGGCTACATCCATTTCTAGCCCCCCCCCCCCCTTTTTTTTTTTTTTTGGAAAATAACACTCGTCAAGTACAAGCTGTGATTACTGCCTGACAGTAGTTATACTTCCTGATGGGTCTGCTTAGGGACTTGGTATATAAGCCTACCTGAATCACCGTTTACAGCAGAAGAACAAACACTACATTAACTAATTTTTAGAGGAAAGGTTTGCATTTCAGACCACTTCAAAAATTCATCTTATTGATGTTACATGACCATCCACACTGTGTACGCAAAAAACAGTACTTCACAACTACTGTCCATCCACATCAGCAGGTATGGCTTTTTAGAATTACTTTTGAACACATTTCATATTTTGCATTCACATTGTATTACATATTAGCAGTTTGTGTGGACATTGAAAGCCTCTGAAAATTGCACTCTACATGCTTACAGAAACAAACTTAGATGCATAGATTCTGAGATAGCTGAATTATGTCTTTAATCTATGCAAGAAGTGTGAAACAGATCAGTAAGCACAAGTAACAAGTCAGCATGACACAGTTACTCCAAAACTGTCTGTGTCAGCTAGATTCTCTATAGAGAAATTCAACACATTAGTAATTACAGTAAAAACTAACTTGAATATTTGAGTTCTGGAGCTCCATTTTATTGTAAGAAGGCGTATGTTAGAGATTCAGTTAGTCCTGGGGAAGCCGGTGGCTGAACAGTGATATATGAAGTTAAAACTAAACTTTATTTCTAATGGAAATCAGGTTCATCACAAAGATGTGGGATTCATAAGTGATACTATTTAGGTTACCAAGAACAACAAAAAAAACATACCAAACACCCATATCTCAGTGACCATACCATGGAAATATTTAACTCCCCATCTACCAGGCTTTATACAGTTTCTTCTTCAATTTTAATGATTTAACAGTATTAGCAAGGAATTAGTGTAGCTTATTTCTTCCAATAGGGCTAAATTAAAAACATGAACAGTTATTTAAGCAATATTGATCCTACTTAACTAAATCTACTGAAATTATATGGTCTCTATAATGTGTCAGAACTTAAAGGTGGCATAGATTTCAGCACAGTTGCAGATGGGAGGAAAAACAACACTAAACCCTTCAGAAAGTATTAAACAAATGGACTTGGATGGTACTTATCAGAGAAATACAGTACATTCACTTCAAAACTGGGAAATATCCTGGCACTTAAACAAGTGTAGTCAAAGGCATTGATTTCCAATCTCTGCATTACAAGTGACAGAATAAGGGAAAATGACACAAAGAACAAGTTCACATTTTTAGAATGAAGCGCTGCTATAAAATAGTGTTTTCAACATACATATGCTAGGTAAGAATGGCAGGAGAAGACATTACAAGATAAAAATGAAGTGGCTCAATGGTCGAGTTGTAAAATCCTTACAACGTTCAGGGCTGCAAAACTGCAAAAAATTGGCTGTTCTCAAAACACAATCCAGTCAACCACTGTCATAGAGTACTGTCTAGGGATTTAATATGTGGTTCTGGCTCCTCATTAGAGCTGCTATAATTTTTTCTACTAAGCATAAAAGTAAACTTCAATTTTTATTTTATTTTTAAACTTCACATTACCTACCCTCATTTCTCTGAACGCTGAGTAAAGAAATTGCACCTATGGCTTACTGAAGACAGACCAGCTTGGCAGATCACACCACTTTGAGTAACTGAAGTGGAATTTGACTCAAACAGTTATCTAAAGCACAGTCAAATTATTATCCATAACCCAACGTTTCAGAACAGTTATCACAGTGATAGGGCATTCATAAAGAAGTAGATGTTTCTATCAAGGCAGAAATCCATGGATGTCAAGCTCTGCATTTATGTTTTGTGGTTTCTGACTGCCTGCTAATTAGGAGACAGACAGTTGTTCCAGCCCTAGCAGCCACTTGTTTGGATGCTTCAAGTTGCAGCAGACAGTAACTTCTAACCCTTGCTGCCTGGGGGATTATACACAAAGAAACAAACTAGGAAGAGTAAAGATGAATTAATCACTACAGGACATTTTCTTCAGCACGTCTTTTGGAAGAAAGCCCTCTTCAGAACTATGTGCTCACATTTGGGGATGTATCTCTTGTGGGACGAGGTGGAAAAGCTTAGATAGGACAGAATTAGTGGGCACACCTACACTTTTATCACAAGGGAATAGACTGGGAAAAGGGCAGCCTTCTACAGAAGTCACCTACAAATATCAAAATGAAGCCAGCTATTTCTAGTAAGAGAAAAGAATGATGTTCTATATCATGTAATTAATACCATATAGTTTCTCCCAAGTGTTAGGGAAGTAACTTCAAGCTAAGCACGAAAGCAACAAGCAAATAGCCAAGTTGTTATTGGCTCAGCTTTTCACAAGAGCTCTAATGTCAAGCATTATTGTAAGCAAACTGCTTTTATGTAAAGTCTTACATGAGCCTGCAATATTTACATGCTGTATATGGATAATAAATCATATCAATTTAATCTTTTTTTTTTTTTAAATATCATTAAGAATCAGAGAATGAATTCCTTGTATGTTGTCTTTCACCAGCCCTTTGAGTGAGGCTCTGTATTCATACCTTAGAACAGGGACACTGCTAACATCCAAAGCAGGAACATGATACTTGCTCAGTCACAGAGAAATCTGTTGCCATGGGAAACATGAAGATATAAAAATCAGAAACTGGTAGCAGAATAAGTGAAAACGCAGTTTCCATATATAAAAGAGAAAATAGAAAACAGAAAACATATAGGGCTAGGCAACAACTGTGATTTAATCCTAAATAAGGCCAGGGTATGATTCTGGAATATAGTAACTTTATCTGAAGAGCCCATATAAATCAATATGAAAAAGTGAAACTAATATCTTTAAGAAACTCTTCTGTGCTTCCCCTTACACAGTAGGGCTTACACACCTGCCCACTCACCCCAGTGTACATTTTTCTGTAAAACTGTTATGGCTTTGGCTGGGACAGAGTTAATTTTCTTCACAGAGGCTTGTATGATGCTTTTGACTTTTGATGAAAATCATATTGGTAGCACACTGACGTTTTGGTTGTTGCAGTGTCCCCCAGAGCCGAGGCCGTTGCAGCTCCTCCTGATGCCCTGCCAGCGAGGAGGCCAGGGGTGCTCCAGAACAGGGAAGGGACAGGACCAGGACAGCTGGCCCATGGTGGCCTCAGGGACATCCTGAACCATGCAGTGCTGTGCTGGCAGTAACAGCTAGGGTAAAGGACAGGGGCACATTCGGAGTGACAGTGTGTCTTGCCAAGCAGCCGTTCCGTGTGGTGAGCCCTGGTTTCCTGGGAGCAGCTGAACACCTGCCTGCCAGTGGGACATAGTGAATGGATTCCTTGGTTTGCTGAGCTTGTGCACATAGTTTACTAAAGCAAAAGCAATCTGGATCTCAACCTGTGAGCTCTGCTACCTTTACCTCTCCAATTCTCTCCCCCTTCACACCTGGGGAGAGCAAGCAAGTGGCTGTGCAGTGCTCAGCTGCCTGCACACCAGAAGTGCTTGTCCACTGCATGTCCCAGTGGGCTTATGACAACAAACGTGGAAAAAGCATCATGGAGAATGAACCCATACTTACACAGAATATTGTCCAACTAAGTTATTCATGTTACCTGCTGCAGACCTAGAGCCTCCTCACAGTTGGCATTTAATCTTGAAACTACTAAGCACATGCCAATTGAGAGTGACTCATTTAAGTGATTCATAACAACTCATTTTAAAAAGTCATTGTACATGTTAATTTCAAAGCTTTGCTGACAAAGCATTCAAGTTAAATAATTTGTAACTCGCTAATGACAAATGAGATGAAATGCAGTGATATCAATTTAATAGCTTCATAATTTACTCAATATGCAAAAGATTAAAACTTCATTATGAATCAATAATCCATCAGCCATGGTGCTGTGAAGCACATCTGTTATTGATACTTAAATGCCTACTACAATTCTGAGTGGAACTAAAAAACTTGGGTGTTCTGCTCAACTTTGAAGAAATTACTGCAGTGATCAATAAAAAAAAGCAAAGTGCTTAGTTTTATTCTAACTTCAGTTTCAAGGATCCCAAACCACAAAATCCTAATAGTTAAATGTATTAAGGGCCATTATTCAATGCTTCATTTCAGATCATTAAGTGTTCTTACTTGCTTCTGATGCAGTATGTATTTTTCTATACCTACACAGAAAACGTTCCTGATATAAGATGTGTATTGGAAGCTTCCTTATACTCTGTCCCAAATTAAAAAAAAATGAAGATAGAGGCATAACTTAAATTTCCATTTTGTTCTATGCTTTCCAGTGCTCTTGACATATTGCCCCTGGCACGTAGGCTCACTAGCACTACACCCTGTCACTGTCTGGTGTTTGGAGACTGGCAAAAGGCTCATAAAACTCAGTTGAAATTTTCTTTACATGTTTATTTTATAGTTTCAAGGGTCCATAGTGTCATGTACATAAATACATAGATGTCTCTCTCACTGTAGAGGTTGCCTATGAATTCCTAACTTCAGAGTCTAAACATCCATTTTAAGACTATTAGTAATTATACAATAATTCAGACGATATTGTTGCATGCCTCCAATTTTACTCCTCCACTAGAAGAGAAATGTGCTGAGATTTCCCCCCTCCCCTCCCAATTAACAGCCAGAAAACATATGCAGATTCCTTATTCAACCCCTCCTTACTCAATTCAGGCTCTGCAGAACATTCAGACTATTCCTTCTCCCTCCCCTTATAATGAGATGCCATAAAGTGTTCATACTTAATAGTGCTCAAGAAGAGGTATACCCTGCATGACAGATTTTCACAGGAAAAAAAAATCTCATCTAGTCTGCTTCGATTTCCACTTGGCTGCCAAAGTCAGGTGTTACATGCCCCCTGACCTGCATCTCTCCCTCGGGAGGAGGGAAGCAACCACAGCACAAGCACTGAAGGTGCCTCCTATTGCAATCAACAAGGAGCAGGCATTGAGGGGTGGCCCTCAGCAAAGATGACAGTATGAGGGCAAGAGCTGAGTCTTTGAGCATTCCGTCTTCTAATGAAGATGTTTACAGGTTTGTCCTGTGATGGCATGCGGGCTGGTAACACAACAGCTTTGCTTGCAGCGTGCTTTTCAAGACAAACCCAAGTAATCTGCTTGACAGGTAATGAAACTTTGTGCTACTACTTTTAGCTTGAAGCTGAGTTCTTAAAATATCCTTTTCATATTGATCTGTGTTGAAATTAATTACATTTCCCCACAAGCTGAAACCCATAGCTAAAAACAGAGCCTAGTCAAACCTACTGGGGCTAAGATGGAGGTAAAAGAACCCTTAAAACACAGAACACACAAAACCTTACTCCTGGTCTTTGACAGAGTGGCTTGGCTCCCTGTAGGGGGATAAGGGTTAAATCTCATCACAAACAGCCAGAAGCCCTCGCAGCCCACTAACAAGGGTGGGGGATTACCAGGAGCTCCACATCTGTTATTGACAATGCTGATGAGCCTAATTGGCAACATGCAGCTGATCCCCCTGAAGCAGCAGGGGAGAGAAACAAATAAAGAGCAAAAAGGTGGATAAGACAGCTTGAGCAATGCACTTCCCAGAGCAGCTCTCTGGATAACCAGCTCTCACATGCCACAGCTCACCAACTCCCTCTAGCAGGGGGACGACTGCAGGCTGGGGGCCACTGGGGAGCTCTGCAGGCAGAACCAGGCACATGCAAACACAGCCACAACAGCGAGACTGGTCTCTGAGAAGCCCACTTCATTTGTGTTAGACTAAACCCAAGTTACTCTTACCTGCCTCCCACCAATTTGTTAGAAATACCCTTTGGACTTTCCAAAAACCCTGAAGTCTGTAGCTTTATTGTAATATATGCATTATTGCCATAGTCAGTTGCACAAAACAGTATGATATAGTGACACTTCTATGCTTTATTAAGAGTATGCTCTAACAATGCTACACCTACAACAGGATGTTCTTGCTCATTGCCTAAACAGGAATCCCATCTAGCATGGTTTGACTTTGGACAGAGCTCCCTCACTGCAGTTCAATTGCTCTCTGCATTATGACATGGAAACTATCCTAAGAGTTGAGAGAAAAAAAAGATATCAGGCCTGTCATAAAGTTAAGTACATCCCAAGTTCCCAAAATGACCTTGGATCTTTTATCATTTCACAGATATTACTCACTATTCAAGCAATGTTATGATATTAAAGGGGTTTGCCATTACAAGTACTAAGTACCCTATGCAACTGGATTCCTCTTCAAGCCTCTTTACCCAGTGATATCCCAGCTGCTTGAAAATGCTTTCAATGGCCATGAAGTACACTTAATTAAAATATTATTAGAATAGTGATGTCACCACATGCCAGAAATGTGCCAAAAGGAGAGGTTAAGTGAATAATTAGCAATAAACTGCAGCTATGCACAGCCTGCAGTAGGAGCAAAGACAGGAAATAAAAATAAAAAATAACTACTTTGAAAAAAGGAGGTTCAGCCTGAGCACAGCTCACTCTAACTCTACCAGACTTGTTTTGGCCACCAGTAACACCCTGATTGACCTCAGTTTTCTAATTAGTTGTAATGCACTTGAAACTCATTGTAAAGACTCTCTGGAGGTGTCTTCAGCTTTTTATTAGCTGGCAAGGTCAGTTCATTCTCTCTGTACTATCAGAATAAAAGGGATGTAATAGAACAGACTACACCAGCTTCACACCAGCCTTGGATTTTCCTGGACTTCACATGCACCAAGTTTTACTGTACACTGGAACAGAAGCTGTCATTTAACTCACTTGCCTTTCAACTAAAAGTAGTCATTAGAAACAACACTTGGAATGGTGGCATTGTGACCCATGTTAATATCGACAACTACAGAAACCTCTCCAAGCACTATTACAGACAGTTGGGCCAAGACATCTACCTCAGCTACATTCACAAAGCATGTGACAATAAGTATGATGACAACTTTCATCAGAGCTCAATGATATTTTCAAGCTACAGTACAGTTTTCTGTTAACATGAAGTCTCAAATTACTATCTAGTTAGAAATTAAGACATCCACATTAGGAAAGATAGGTATATTAAATATCTTCCTCCAAGGATTATCAAGAGCTAACAGGGAAATAATTCAGAAAGACTCTAATTTATTATGTCCTAAAACACTTGTTGAAAATACACTCTAGCAGATCCTTCAGTTCTTTCAGTCTTCTTACATATCTCTCTCAATCTGAAGTTCACTCCACAAGTTCTGTGCGATCATAACTAGTAACTTTCCAGGTGGCATTTGTCAACACATCCCAGAGTGCTGCATTGCTATCAGAGCTGGTGCATCATTTGGGATTATAAACACCCCAATCCCAACACCTCAAAAAAATGTCCAGACCAAACTTGAGAACATCAGCTTCATACTAAGTAGCTTTTGATTTCACTTGATATCAAAACTTTTTTTTTTTTAGGGAAGCATCTCCAAACCTCGTGTTTAGATAGTGGCAGAGTTAAAGACGGTGCAAAAACCAGCCTTGCCAACAAGCAGGCTGCAAGCTCTGCTCCAGACTCCTTTAACTTCAGAAGGCTGCTCTTTGCTCCAAGAGGAGAGAGCATAGATGTTCACTCCACACTTGAAATATCCATGAGCTCATCTACTTCTATAAATATATAGCATCACACTGATCCTACGTTGATAACATACATCTCCAAATGCTCTCAAGAAGGCAATAACACGAAGCAAAGCATTGTCAAAACAGAATTACAAGTGGACACAGTTTATTTCACATGCATTTAATTGAATTCCTTGACATTTCATGCGCATTATAATAGATTTGTTCTACATCATCAGAAAACACGTTTTTAAACATGCACTACACATTAAACATCACATATCAGCAGAGAAAACACATTTCGGGAGGAATACAATAATTTTAGAGTGATTTATAATAAATTCTTACAGCAATCCTAAACTGCATTAGAAAGTTCCAGTGTATTGTCAAGCTTCTGCACAACATCCCTCAACAACACGTCACATCTTTGCCAAGGCAGTTGAACTCCTAAAGCTGTCCTCATTGGCAGAAAACTTGTCAGATTAAATTGCCACCTCTTGTCAAGTAAAGATATATGATCTGATATCCCTCTGCCGATGATGACACAACCTGTCGTTTCACTTTGGATGGATTATGAATCTCCAGTGTTTCTCACTGTGAGCAAAAGATGTAGCTCATGGGAAGAGGGAAAATGCTGCTTGCTGGCCACTTGTCACATAGTTTATTATCAAAGCAGACAAAGCAATACAATACTCCCAAATCTGGGGATTGTTTTGTTTCGGCTGAAACAATGTGAAAACTATTTAACTACGGAATAAAAATCAAAATATTTTGTCTCCCTGAAGAGCTGTATCCATAATCTGTTACCCAAATGCTTAATTGCTGTTTCCAAACATTCTCACAGAGATTACTATGTGCTGCTGCTACTACTTACAAGATCATAGTAGCACAGCTTTACAAAAATAAAGTGAACCGTTAGAACAATCCTTATTACATGGTAAAGACATTAATGAATAGATTGAATGGAACTGAATTTGGCTTTGTATAAGGCCTTCAACAATTGCCAAAAGGCCATTTGCTTTAGAAACACTTGTACTAAGTAACAAAAGCATACAATGCAACCATGTGCATCTGCCATCTCTGTGACTAACAATAGTATAAACATATGTAAGACACCACAAATCCTATTAGCACCATTTCAAAGCCCCAGAGCAGTCAATGAAAATTTCAATGCAAGACAAGAGTCCTCCAGCATGATGGACTGATCTTTACCAGGCAAAATTTTTTCTACACTAGAAAGCAACTAGCACAGTCAGGAATGCATACATCTACTGCAGGCACACAGCTAACCACTCCAATCAAGGCAGCACCCACCCCCCTTCATTGGGAGTTCCATATGATCTTGCTGCATGTCAAGTCAGGAGAGATGGCCAGAAGCATAGCACTTGTACAGCATCTCCAGTAACCCAACACAGAACTTAAACCTTGTGGGGGAGTCAATTTCTGAGCCATACAATACACGTAATTCTTAGGGAGGAGGAGAACAGAAAGGGAGAAGTATTCTAAGTTCTCAAGAGCATATCCTTTAAAGGTTTGTTTCTATCAGTGTTTTTTCCAACAGCTACGATTCAAAGCCCTACTATTGGTTCACTTACTCAAAACATAAGCAGACAACTGATACAGGGTACTCTAATCAAATTCCTTAACTCTTTTGGAAGAAATAAAATGAAGATTAATGAACTATTTCTGACATACCTATAAAATGTTTTGCTGTACTCCTTTATAAATTTTGTTTGAGCTTATGAAAGTTTTGTTTAGACACTCTCCATCTACCCCAAACAAAACAAAGAAAAAGAATACCTACAGCTCTGTACATTAGAAATTCTTCAAAAAAAATGTACACATCTTTCCTTGAAACAAGAAGAAGCCATGTTATTAACTACGGGATAGCGAACTAAATTGTACTTCTATGCACAGTTCTTCAGTTACTAATAAAAAGTTACAAGTAATGTAACCTTAAAGCTAGTGAAGCTGGTGGAAGAAAATTTCAGTGATCACAAAGAAAATACTGTTGAAGTGAACTAGTGTACTTTGGAAGTTTGATTCAAATGTTTAGAAGAGCAATTCCGAGTAGCATACAAAGTTTTCCAAAGTTCTTTGAAGCAACAGAGCTGATGAGCACTTGAATTTCATTACCTGCTTGCAGGAATGCTTACTCTGTTCTCATCAGAGACTGCAATGCAATGGCTCCTAGCAGCACCTAGGAGAACAACTGAAAAAATTTGTCCTGGAGAAAGCTTCTGAGAAGCCTGAACCAACTCACAACTGCATTCACAGCTCTTCCAACTGAGGACAGTAGGTGGGTTGTATAGCAATCTCAATAGACATCAGAGTTAAGACAATACTGGAAATTTTCTAGGATGCTCTGAACTTTTGCAAGCTTCTCCAAGGCAGCTATATGGAAATTGAATTTGCAATCAACATAGAACAGATAAGAATTTAAGATCATCAAAAGTAGATGTCAGGCAGTTTTTTTTTTTTTTTTTTTTTTTTTTATTAGGAAGTGTTAGTAAATAAGATAATTCCAATTTAGTTTTGCCACTGAAGCTCTAAGTTGTTTGGTTTTTTTTTTTTGAGGTGATAAAAAAGGTTCAAAAAGGTTCAAAAAATTTTTTACCCACTTAAACATCTTAGTTAAAAGAAACTCTTTCAACTAACCTTTTAGATGACCCCAGACCCCTGTTTAGATGATCGCATTATCATCTTTAAAGAGTAAAGATATTATGAAACTGAAGCTATAGACTAATGTTACCTTATTAAAATCCTATTTACATAGAATTAACATAAATACAAGTTGGTAAACCATATGCTATCACATCTGTTCCTCTGTGTATTAATAACAAGACTGTCCCCTGTAGGGCTCTGAAATTAATATGTATCAGAATTTATTACAAAGTATTTGGATTCCCTTGACAATATAATTTGTAGCTAGATTATTTGTAAGCTTCTAGCTCCGAATTACTGCTGTTGCACTATGCATCAGCTGCTACTTCTAGTGTGATTAAAGTACAACACCTGGCTCTTTTGCTATTAAAACTTTGTGGAACTGTGTCAATTTTCAAATACTCAGCTTGTTACATTTCAAGTATTTTCAGATTAAAAGTGTCAGAATATTTCAGTTCTTTGCCAACCACAGCATCATTTTGAAGCTTTGTTTTCCAACCTCCAGGATGCTTAATATATGTCAAAACACCAGCAGCGTTTACTAATTAGGTTAGGAAAAAAAAAACTCACAAATAGAATCCCAAGAGTTCCAAATCTGAAGTTTGAGATATGTATTCAGCCTTAATGGCCAAACATTCTTCAGATCTGTTTGCATCTTCCAGTAAAACTAACAGATGCCTCCTTGAACTGAATAAACCAGGTGTCCATATTTTCTCTTGACTACACTGTACCAAATAAAGAACCATTCTGGCTCACCAGAAGCAGTTTATGACTAATGCTTTTCTGAACAATTCTCTCATTTAATACCCAAAACTATTACAGTCAACATCACTAAAAGCTTAGCTTGAAAGGGATAAAAATTTAGTAAGTTTTCCTTTTAAAAAATTCCCTACCAAGGAATCTCATTGTAGCAACAGTCATGGATCCTACTGACATTAAGCTTTTGATGATTATATCTTACACTTCCACAGGCTATGTGAGAAATCACACTTTTATAGGAATTTTAGAGGGTTATCATTACCACCTTCCTCTGCCCTACGCCATCCAAAGCAAGAGCTGTGTTTTCATATGGGCAAACCTTAAGTCATCCCATAGCAGCCTGAGGGAAGGAACCTGCTCCTACCCACAGCTCCATTTCAAGTGGGACAAACTGCATTCTGGCTGCGGTTATCCCCATGAAAGCAGCTGCTTCATCCCTTGCATTGAGGGGAAAAAAGAGATTCTCTTAATACCAGCGATGAACTATTGTCTCTGACCATGCGAGTTATAAACACCCTTCATTATTGCCTCTGTTTGTTGCTCACAGGTAGCAGATGAAAGAATTGGACACATCAAGGAAGTTCACACAGAAATCTATCACAAATACGTATAGAAATAGAACACCTTTAGTTCCTCCCCTAAAAGGGAATTAATAAAATCAGGGGAATACTTTGTAAGACCAGAAAATACTTTACTATACTCTCCTTAATGTTTAATGTATTAATGTTCTATCACTAAAAGAATCAAATAAATAAATAAATTAGATCAGCTGCTAAGTTTAGTTTTAAGAAACTACATGCTAAAATAGGAAACTGTAGAAAACATGTCTTTATAACTACTACAGCTTCTTTGTAGTTCTAAAGACTATCCTCACTGTAAAATGCTTCTCTAGTTTTAAAGGTAAAAAAAATAAAGCGAATAAGGGAAAAAAGCTGTATGCAAGCTGATCACTTAGACTACACAAGAACAAAGACTTGAAGCAAAGCACCTTACAGGCTGTGATGCGTAGCCAGGCCTGAGGGTCACTACCACCCTCTCAGCACCCAGTTTCAGGAAAGAAAAGGAGCCCAGAAGAGAAAACAGTGCCTACCTAGGGCTGACAGAGCAGTACCAACCTACAGCAGTGTGGATGAGCACACTGGGGTCACCACAGCATTTTCTCTGGGTTTGAGGGGATTTCTATATGGCTGCAAGGAGAATGTCCTCGCTCTTCCGTGGTTTGCTCCTTCTGTACTTATCATCCCACAACATCCCTTTTTTTTTTTTTAAAAATGTTTCGTATTAATCATTCCCACAAATAAGCCGGACAATACTAAAGACACATTTAAATTCACCATTTCAGTCCTGCTGTCTCTTAAACGCTACTGGTGCCCCAGCGACATGCCTGTGCTGTGAGGCGCTGTAACCTCCCCCACACAGGCCCCAAATGGCCCCATGCTAACCCAGGTAGCACCATTATCTACCTTGAGCTAGCTTACTTATGAAAGAACACACAGGAAAACACCAGCTAATCTCCTCAGAGTACCTCTTGAGCTAAAAAGAACCACAAACAAGCCAAACTTATCTAAAAGTCTTTTTTTTTTTTTTTTTTTAACCTGCACAACAAGGAGCTAAGTCCTCTTCCCCAGATCAGCAAAACCAAGCCAACATTTTAGTTGGTATCCTTCTCAAACAGATCTCTTACCACTGATGAAGCATTTCAGACACAAGCCACAGCTCTGAGGAGTCCAGGAGAGACCAAGCCTAGAGCAAGGAGAGGCACAGGCCAGGGCTGGTCCCAGCACCAAACTGAGGGGCAGCAGCCACAGCTAGGACCCAAGAGCCAGGCCTGCCCTCTTGCTATTACCCTCATGTTTTGAGAAGAGAGGTAAAAGTGACCCAGGCTTGATCTTTTATCACCTGAAGATAAAAACACATTTGTTGATTTGCTACCAAACTGTTATATAAAGAACTGTACAGCTTAACTCTGAGCACCTGCTGTTTCACACTAATAAAACACTGCTTGTTGTCCCTCCTCTCAGACACCTGCGGCTTGTTTGTTTTCCAGCCAAAAGAAGAGTTGTTTTAGTTTTTCTTGTCATCTCTGAAATAGTACAATAAAACACTACTGCAGATTTCTGCTTTGTGTATAAACTTATAGTTGAACTTGACCACTTTTGAGAAGAACTATGTATTTGTAAATTGGAATTATGTTTCATTGTTGCTTTAGGGTTTAGATTTCCTGAACATACTTCTCAAAAGAGATTGGAGAGATTTAAAATGCCTCAGTGGTTTTTTGGTAACTGTGAAACCCTCCAAGACGAAAGCCCATAGTTCTTCATGTTAGGTCTAAAACATACACAGAGGGTCTGTGCCATCTCTGTTTACAGCTGGGGAAGTAGAGGCTCTGGGAAGTGGTATAAAGGGCCTTGCCCCAGCGGAAAACCCCAGGGACATGCTGCCTTCCTGACTACCTGCCATGCAGGCACTGAACGTCCCAGGAAGATTTTTAGCTAGTGATAGAAACAGAAATACAGAAGTATTTACATTGCTTTTACTTCTGTATATTTGTAAATACTTTTGTTCTGACACCGCTCACAGCAGAGTTTATATTCATGCTTCAATGCCAAGTGACTGACTACATGATGAGTGTAGGGCTTCAAATGGAGCTTATGAACAGATCCTCCTCATGTTTTTGAACAAATACTGAGAAGTACACCTGAGTTTTCTTCAAATGTAAATAAAAATAAATGAATTGTAGAAAAAAATATTAAATGATTGTACTTACAGTGCTGTTTTACTTTCAGAGTTCTAGGGCCTAACTCTTATTTTTAGATTTCAGATTCTGCTAGCACAATAAAGTATCCAGTATGTCATTCTTTTTGTATTCACAGAACAGTACAAAACATTAATGAAAAACTCTTTTATCTCAGTGCATTTTGTTTTCTGAAGCTGTGTACTGTGCAACAAACCAGCCACGAACTAAGGAGCCAAGTGACGGAAAAGGTAAAATGCAGCCTTTCTGTTTCTGCAGTACCACAGAAACACTAAACTTGTCATAAGTTGAGTAATGCAGACATGGCATGTGTGATTTTAGGTGTTAGACATTGACTGCACCTTTTCTGGAATCAGAGCTTTAAAATTAGAGGAAGAAATATAAAACTGAACAGTCCTGAGCTTCTCCTGCACTGGGTCTTCTCAAAGCTTAAATCCATATAAATTTTATTTTCAGGCTCATACAGTCTTCTGCCTGGCACTCCACTGAAAGTTGAAATGGTGCATTGCAGGACACAGTGTGTACTGCATCAGCTCCTGGAATGAAAAACAGCCTTAAACATAAAAGATCATTTTAAGTGTTAACTGGTGTTAAGCAACAGAAGAGGAATTGCTATATTCAATAAACAAATCAGTTGAGCAATATGACGATTGGAAGCTATGCAGACATGACTTTAATGTTTTTTAAATTTTGAACTGCAATTAGTATTCTGCTTTATTATGTATGTTAGGTCCCATCATGGTTCAGATTGCTGCATAACAAATTATACAAACACGTGAGCTCTAGACCTTCTGATGTGCAATTTCATGATGCCTTCAAAATTTCGTTCAATTCTGCATATTAATTAATTGTTTTTATGGCAGTCAACTTTGAAGTGTTTCATTAATTTTCAACATAAGACAAAAATCTAATGATTTTTTCCAGTCAAAGACAAATGGATCAGATCAAGAGTAATCTCACTGAGCTCTGAGGTTCAAAGTAGTGATCACTATGGTCTTTCAGTTATAGACCAGTGACCCTTTTGAATAGTATCCACATATAATTAATATAAGCATGTCTTAATAAACCATATGCTCGTTCAGCTGTTCTCTGCTGTATTAATAACAAGGCTGTCCCCTAAGGGACTCCAAAATGAATGTATATTAGACATAAGTATCCTAATAACCAGAAGGTAACACAGTTGTACTTGACTTACGTTAGATAAGTATTTAATACAACATTATTTTAATGACTTTAACAAAACATATGTGCCTGTCAACTCAAAAATGCCATTTACAGAATTGAGGATAAGCTGAATACTGGGATAACAAACCCTCACAAATGCCCTTCCCTTCCATTATACATTAGTAACAAATGAGATTCATGGTAATTTGTTTTTCTAATGCTGGGACAAGTATTCTTACCTCAAAAAAAGGGAAAGTGGCTATAAGGCAAAGTGCAACATGGCAAAACCTCTGAAAGCATCAAATAATTTCAGATTTCATTTGCTGTTGCTCATTACCTTATGGTATGGACTATAATGGGGTATTCTTCTTCACAGTAACATCTTGCTATCTGCACATCTGGTACTTCTTTCAGAGATCCTTGCTGTGTCAATGATCAGGTCCCACAGCAGCTATCTTGCATGTAATAAACCTAGATGAAAAATTCATGAATAACATTTTCTTACACTGTTTTTAACTAACGTCTTCTTTCCCCTTCCCTGTGCCATTTTTAAGTACAGACGTTGTTTGTGAAGTGAACAGAAGGTTCACTCTATTTTATTATTTTTTGTCTCTGCTGTCATGTAGGATGAACATGGGTATACTGAGCAATGGAGAAACTGTACGAGTATTTGGGGGAAACCCCAATTAATAGGCTCACACTGGGCAAAACTTGCAATCGTCATTCCACCCGCTATATAGCTCTGCTTAATATGATAGAGCACACAGGAAAGCTCAAAGTTACAGCTCCAGTACACTGAGCAGATGTGATCCCCACCTTACAAGATCCACTGATAGTTACAATACACTTGTCGTTTTGAATCAGATGAAAATCAGCTGTTCTTTAAGTGTTCTTTTCAAAAAAAATCATACTGGTCTGCAACAAATGGTAATTAATTGTTAAAAGGGGAATATTGTGAGCAGTTCTCCAGATAAAATGCTTTTGTTTATCATTAATTTATAACAATGGTTGCAAACTTCAGAAGAAGATGCAAGAGTCGTACAGTAATGAAGCCTAAATATTCTGATCAAAACAACTGCAGCAGGTTAAACATCTCCACTGGGCTAACTTAGCTGAATTGAAATGTCTAGTCTCAATTGCTTGTTTCTGTGTTGTGCTTTCACCAGCTGACATGAGGAAACTTCTTTTCGTGACAAAAGACAAAACATTTCTGCCAGCTGAGGTGACATTGTGTTCACTCAATAATGATACAAGGCCCTGAGGTTCTTCGGCAAGAAAGATAACAAAGAAAATCCTCATTAACTAACTGCAGAAGAATGAAGGTCAACCCACAGAGAGAATTTCACGCTTACATGTCAGTTAGAACATTTGTTCTTCATTAATTCTTTAAACCCAAGCTGGGATATCATCTAGCAGCATTTTAATGTCCTGTACTCCATTAGAAACAACTCTTAGGATGTTGTTTTTCTTTGTATTATATATAACAGGCCGTTTTTATGAACAGTTGACTTCACATCATTGGGAACTAATAATGCTTTAGTATTGTTACATGACTAGATATAATACAGGTAATAATAGTTTGAGTATTTCAAGATGAAATACATTAGGAGTGCCATAATATATTTTAAGAAACAAAACTCACTATATGGACACATAAAGATACTACCACTGTTACTGTTTGTGCACTAGTTTGTTATAGTCATATTTTTAAGTGTTGTGTGCTGAATAATAACACCATGTTTCTGTCAAGAGCATATTCCCCATAGAGCAGTATAAGTTCATGCAAGATACTATATTTTCAAATATGAATTAGTGAATATTACTGGCAAAACCAAAGTAGAAATACTACCTATTTTTTTCTTACAGTACTCACAAAATTTTGTGTAAATTGTGTAAAATTTCAGATTTTATTCTGCTTCCAATGATTAGATTCCGCATGAAACAGGATGGTAAATGTGAAACTCAGGAAGGCTTCCTGCAATGGGTGAGTATGAGCAGAGACCTCCATCTGGTTGTACTCAGAAAGTCAGAAGATTCCACCTATAGAGCAGCACTGGCAAAACAAAGTAGTAATGCGTTATGCTACAATGGTTGACTAAACTGAAGCAGTTAATGGAATTCCCATACTTCCCATCCCACCAGTTCTAGTAAGCTCCATTTACAAGACAGTAACATTCAAAACCTTTGCAGCTAGTTGTAATTTTGCCCTCCCTCTATGCTGCATGACTGTTCTGCATCTGTTTTTATTTTAATTTACATACTTCAGTCAGAGATATCTGAGACATCAGGAAAGGGGAAACTGACAAATCATTACAAATGATGTACTGCCAAAAGTAGAAAGATGTTGGAGAGATGGCTGAAAAGCATGAGTATTTTAACTGAATGTCCTGTTATTGTTTCATCCAAATCCTCAGTAAGGTATCTTACATGTCCCTTTTATCCACTGTCATCCTGGCACCAACACACTATTCAATGATTATTGTGCAAATAAAGAAGCATTCTTGTTTCTACACTGACTGTTACTGATTTGTTTAGGCTTTAATCTTCAGGTGACATTAGATTCCTAGATCCGCACAGAACCCCAGCAATTTCAGGAAACAGCCTGTCAGTGAAACTTACTGATTAGCATGCTGTCTAATCTAACACTGAGAAAAAAAAAAAAAAAGTATGATTCTTTCCCTCCATATTCAAATCACAAATCTAGCAGTTGTAAATGTTATAAGAAGAAAGCTGAGAAATAAAATTTTAAAATAACAGAACACTAAGGGGCCTGAAACAAAACAGACTTCAAACTTAGTTCAACCCTGCTATTCTAATCCAAACGAATAGTGAAGCAAAGTGTCTATTTGCATCACGGATCATGAAGCAGGCTGTAGCCCTGAGTGGGCTTATCTAGCTGACTTTTAAAATGTTTCCATTCAACCTTGTCCACTACAAAATCTTCGGTCCAATACCCTTGTTTCTGCTGTCAGGCAACACTGCGAACATGATGTTTTTTCTACACTCCTGTGCACCTGTAGAGTTCTCTTGCCTGTTCCTCTGTCAGCCCAGCAGACAATTGCTCTTCTCTTTCACATCTTTTTGTTAGGAAGGCAGCAAATTAGATGCTGCTCTCTCTTCCCAAACTTATCCTGATTGGCTTGAAAGGAGATCCTTGAGTCACCCTGCCACATCTATTTCACAACAAGGCACCTGACACAGTCTTAAAAGAACAGCAGTAGTATCCTGTGATTTTCCTTTTCCCAGACAGCAAACCATCCATTAATTCTACCTCAGAGTTTTCCTCTGATGCTGCCTGGGGTCTTCATTACGTGGGTGGCCTCTCTTCTGGTACTCTACCTTTCAGAATGGCCAAAACACCCCTTTACAGAACGCATCAGTCCCTGCTAGTCTATCATACACTGCTAGAGTAAACTAAGTAAATTAAGAAACAAAAATTAATGGTGAAATAAAATTACCATTAGATTTAGGCAGTGTGTGTCCATCTCAGCTGCCATTTATACATTCCTTACATCTCTTTCATAATAAAATTCACAGATAAGCACCTCTCATACGTACTAATTTACAAAAAGAGAACTGTAGCAGATACTTTGTTCTGTGTATATATGTAGTTCATACATATTATGAAGTGTAGCTCATAGTTTAGATAAAAGCCTGTCCTGTTCTAGCCTTTTTTTCAAGTTGATCAATGAAATGACTCTACAAAGGGGAAGAGCACATAGATGAAGAACTGTTGCCTACATCACAGATACAGAAGCTTCCTTACTTTCTTCTCTTGTGCTTGCATAGTTTAGGCACAGGATTTGGTTCACCCTCTTCTCTGCTGAACAATTATGAAGTAGTGCCTGGTCTACTTAGCAAATGGTGCAATTTCCTCTTTCACTTTTATTCATTTACTTGTTTTATAATGAAGAGAAAGCTCTCAGAGTGAGTGAGCAATTACCCAGCACCTTCCTCTGGGATCTCTCTGAAAGTAAGGAACAGAGGCACTCAAACATGATTCCAATCCACCTTTGCTATCAGCCAGCAGCAGAGCCAATTTGAAAAGCTTTTGACATATCCAAAGGTCTTACAGGCTCTCACATGAGTTAAGTACGTTAATGCTTTCCTAATCAAAACAAAAGATGCAAAGTTCCTATTGAATACACCCAGTAATTGCTAACAGATAATAAAAGCGTGTCAAAAGTTCATAGTCCATCCCCCAGTTGTTTTTTTTAATAATACTTCCAAAATTCATCTGATTTTCCTAACAGCCTGAAATTTTTATGACAAGATTGTGAACTTAATTGTGAAAATGCCAAATTTAAAATACACCTTGATCTAGTTTTCTACCAATATCAGATTAAATTGATGTTTTTAAATAACTTGATCTGAATGTAGACGAAAGCAAGCAGGGCTGGTTTGTCTGCTTGTTTTTGGGGGAGGGCTGGTGGGCGGACAGATGGGATACAGAAACATTATATTAAAAATACAAGTTAAAAGATGCAAAAAAACCTTATTCAGTTACATGAAGGTACGCACATGGGTTATTTCTGAACCAGTGATTTTCTGAATCCTAACCAGCTATTCTACACCCACTACAAAACACTACCCTTTCCCTAGTGAAAAATGATTCCTTTTCTTCTGCTGTAAAAATTGAAGTAATATTCTTTTGTTATTTTCATAGATAATAATTCATACTAGCAAAGCACAACAGAATACAAAAATTCTTCATAAAATATCATAACATTTAATGTTATATTAAACAAGGGCAAGAAAGAAGATCCTGACAATTACAGGCCTGTCAGTCTCACTTCAGTGCCTGGTAAAATTACGGAGAAGGTTATTCTGGGACTTATTGAAAAACACGTAAAGGACAACGTGGCCATTGTTAAGAGCCAACATGGGTTCACTAGGGGAGGGTTATGTCTAACAGACTTAATTTCATTCTATGAAAAGATCACCCAGATAGTTAATCTTTCTGGATTTCAGTAAAGCTTCTGATACTCTCTCACAGTATCCTTCTGGACAAAATGACCAGAATACAGTTAGACAAAAGCATAGTAAGATGGGTGAACAATTGGCTGATGGATCAGGCCCAGAGGGTTCTTGTAAATGGGGTTACATCAGGCTGGCAACCTGTCACTAGTGGGGTTCCCTGGGGCTCCATTTTAGGACCAGTCCTCTTCAATGTTTTCATAAACATTTTGGATGAAGGACTTGAAGGGCTTTTGAGCAAGTTTGCAAACAATACTAAACTGGGTGGAGATGTTGACTCCATCAAGGGTGGTGAGACCTTGCAGGGAGATCTGGACAAATTAGACAGCTGGACAATCACCAACAATATGCAGTTTAACGAGAGCAATTGCCAGATTCTGCACCTGGGAAGGGGCAACCCTGGTTATATGTACAGACTGAGGAACAAGATGCTGGAGAGCACCCCCGCATAAAGGGATCTGGGGGTTTTGATCAACAGCAAGCTGAACATGAGCCAGCAGTATGCCTTGGCAGACAGGAGGGCCAACCTTATCCTGGGGTGCATCAGGCACAGCATTGCTATCTGGTCGAGGGATGGGACTGTCCTGCTCTGCTCTGCACTGGTGCGGCTTCACCTCAAGTATTATGGGCAGTTTTGGGTACCACAGTATAAGAAAGATATAAAACTGTTAAAGTGTCCAAAGGAGGGCAACAAAGATGGTAAAGGGTCTGGAGGGCAAGACGTATGAGGAGCAGCTGAGGTCCCTTGGTTTGTTCGGCCCAGCCCAGAGCAGGCTGAGGGGAGGCCTCATGGTGGCCTGCAGCTCCCTCACGAGGGGAGCAGAGGGGCAGGTGCTGAGCTCTGCTCTCTGGGTACAGCGACACGACCCAAGGGAACAGCATGGAGCTGGGACAGGGGAGAGCTGGGTGTGCAGTGGTCACAGTCCTGAGCCTGCTGGAGTTCAAGAAGCATTTGGACAATGTACTCAAACACATGGCCTGATTTTTGGGTGGTCCTGTGTGGACACTGAAGTTGGACTTGATGATCCATTTGCTCCCTTCCAACTTGGATATTCTGTGATTTTATGGTATTATTGGATGACAGTATGGATTTCATGGAATTTATAAACTGAGTTAAGAAAAGAGTACATTTATTCAATATACTGAGCCAAATTCTCTATTGTCTTGCCCTTCTTGTATAGGAATGCAAAGGACGTTAAGAAATACTGCTATCCAAATCTACAACAGTTTACAGCCTGCTGTTTACAACCTAAGATATAAGACTGTACAGAAAGTATCAGTTCTAATTCACATACATTTAAAGAGATTTGAGAAACAAGTGTAAAGCTTTAGAAAATCCTAGTCAACATAAGACCTTTGTATGCAAGTATTACACTATCTTGTGTTATTTTGGAAGCGGATTTTTTCCTCTCCCATCAATCTAAGTCTATTTATTTAGAAATTACCGGGTTATTAGAACCACTATCTTAGCTATTGTATTTAATTTTCAATCTGCATTACATTTCAATATCATAGTGGCAGACAAAGAGGTGGATGGTTCCATTTCTGTAGCTTCCAGTTCTGTAAAATGAATCACAGTGTGAAAAATGAAGATTAATGGGCTTCATAATCATTTTGTTTTGCTAAAGCTAACTTGAATAAAACAGAAAAAGAGTTCAGATATGAAAACATCTTTGATATCTTTAGACAAAAATAAACATTGTACATAATTATGAGCTCATGCACAAATTGTCATTTTATTTTCTTTCATGCTTGTCTGAAACATCATTCCCATATGCACACTGGATTTTCACGATAAACTCTTTCAAACTGCTAGCTACATGATATGCAGGAAAAGGTCTATGAGAAAATGAAGCATAGACTAGCTCACTGCCATTCTGAGCATGTTAATTTAAGGATTCCATGCGTGTGTTGATCTTTCAACAGCCATTTTATTTCTTTACTTTAACTGAAGGGTAGGATGGTTTACCTTGGGATAGATATAGCAATTGTGACGCCCAGTTGCCTACCTGATCCCTCTCTGAGGACTTCATATGTTTTCTTTGTAGCTATTTAAGGGTCATAGTTTTGCTTTTGGACTTCAAAGTCACGGAAATAAGCCTCCCCATCACCTGTTGGCATCATGAAAATGCTGGTAAACATAATGGGCAAAAGTTTGGACCTTTTCTTCTGAGATGACAACCACTCTGTTGTATGACATACAAGTAACATTTAATCAAGTGTGATCCAAATTAAAACTGCTACAAAACCAACTGTATGTTTCATGCACAATCCCCATTAATTATAAAGGGGGTAAAACCAGAATTAAAATTATTTAAGACAAAAGTCAAAGACTATTATTTGGTTCCTCACTGGCTGAAAATTACTGTACCAGCATTTTGTGCTTTTTTGAGTCTTAAGTTGTGGAATTTCCTTTAACCTTGTCCTATTTGATAGGAGACTAGGCACATTTTAAATTTTTCAATACACGATAAAGAAAGAGAGCAGGTGATATGAAATAATGTATTTCTTACCTATTCAGCTTCTTGTAGTTTCTCCGGACCAATGAACTCAAATTAACACAGTGATTGCCTGACAAAAGCCCTATACCTCAACTCTGACACCGTCCAGCATTGATCCAGTGGAACCCTCTTTCTCACTGCTACAAAGTCAATATAAATTTCATCCACCAACTTCTGCTTTATTTCTAACTTGGTCACTGTATCTGTTGTCATGTTGCTCTGGCATCTTGAACACTACTGTCCAGTAATAAATTGGGGAATGCTACACATCACAAATATATGTGGTATTGTACTACATTAGGCAGGAAATACTATCACATTTTCACTGAAATCTTGCAAAATCTCACTTTCCTTTCTAGCAAAACAACACTGAACCCATAACATGCACTAAGTATAATTCAGATTTTTTGTGACTGCTGGCTGAGCACCAGCCCATGAGAATGACAAATATTTTACTATTTCCAGCATCTGGCACTAGGAAAACTTTTATTTTAATTTGTTTTATGTGCCTTGACATCACCTCTGATAACCTGCTGTAATCAGATGTTTCATTTTCTAATAGAAGCAGAATGTGATACGCAGTTTTTAAAACGTGCAAGAGATGGTGTGAAGTTCTGACCTGGAGATGGCCTATTTCTAACCTCAGCTTTGGCTGCTTTACCTGTGTAATCATTTGGTACCAGTTTGTCATGTTTGCAGGGTGACACCACTACGTGAATATTTGCGTGTAATATATATATATGTGCATATGCATATATATATATATACATTCATTAAAACAAAGAAGCACTGACTTTTTGTCACTTTTTTGTCACTTTTTTGTTTTGTACTCTGCAGAAAAGGAATCGTTTTTTAGACCAGCTATAGGTTCATAGTGTAACAAATCAGCCATTTTTCTGCAACTCTGTTTGTTCCTGGTACAATAGAGAAAGTAAATTCTTTTTCTTCTCTTTGTCGACTTAACTTCATATTCTCTTGTAAGGTGACGGTCCCTCACCACAAATATGCAGAGATGCTTTTAGAAACTACTATAAGAATAAAATATGAGCACTGAGCAGACTGTCCTAAAATAAATCAGACAAAGGCTGAGCAGATGTATGAGGAGGCCCCAAGTCCGTTTTACACCGCAGGAAAGGCTCAGATAGCTCTTAAACATTACTGCACTGGAAAAGTGCAAAGCTTAGCCTGTTAATTGTAGTCATTCAATGTGTCTGTATTAGCCATGGTGCAGTATACTGTATACCAAATGATTAACATTTATCTGTAACACATATGCAGACACAATAAATATATAAAAACTTCCAAACATATGGACAACTACAAAAACAAAAACAAAAATTAATTTGAAGATTATATGAGGCTGTACAAAATCAAGCATGTGAGCTGTGGCTCTCTGATAGCAGAGAGAAATTGCGGAAGCTTCTGACCTCACTAACCATGACTATGATATCTGATGGAATCAGACTCCATGGCTGATGAACTCCTCAGGATAAAAAATACCACATAAATTCAAAGAGATGTCAATAGTAATGAAAAGTGATTAAAGAAAACTAAGACACCGTCCTGTATAACACAGATGTAGAATTATATTCTCATAGAGAGATTTTTTGAAGTTTTCCAGGAGGCACCAGTGGATCAATAAAGAGTAGAATTAATCCCTAAAACACTGGGAAATGTGAAGCTTGGGCTTTCATTTATCTTGCACTCATGGTGTTGCACCACGTATATCAGGGATCTGACAGCACTGTGTGATATTGCTGCTGCACCATCTGTGCAGCAAATGCACACCTAAGCTCCAGGGAAATGCTGGAGGAATGGAGCAGAATTTTTAACTCAGTGTTTCTTTCTGAATATTTGATGGACTCTCACCGCTAACCCAACATTAAAAATATTGCTAGATATTGAATGGTAACAGTAAATGTGAGAATAACCTCTTCGGAAATAGCATTGGTTTTGTGGATACATACAGAAAGAAACCCTATCTTGGAGAAGATGTCTGGTGCTTTGGCACTCAGCTAATGAGATCCAAATTTCATCTATCATGTTATTATATATCAGACATAAACGAGGACAATACTCAGAACAATGGGCAAAACCACAGCATTGAGCAGAATATTTGATACAGGACCCTTCACTTGACATAGTATTTCAGGAAAAATGTCCAAGTATTTGATCTTTTGACAGACATATTCTCTGTCCTGCAAATAGAAAATAATAGTTGGTCTGACTAAAATTCTGCCCGAACCATATCGACTTAATTAGTATAAGAGATTCTCTAGAAATTTGTATTCTATGTGATTTTCTTTTAAATTTTCTGTATTTATATTTCCACTGAATTCCCTATAATAATTTTAAAGCTGAAGATTCTATTCACTATTTCCATAGAGAGCAAATAGAAATTTAGTTATTCTCTCATTTAAAACAAACAAACAAACAAGTTTCTCACATACTTTCTTATATAAAACTGCAGAATCTCAGTAAATGTTCCTATTACAAATGAGCAAATAATTACTCAAGTGTTCTTCTACTAGTACTTGCTTGGTGTTTAATGTGAAGCTAAAAGTTTATACAAGATGACAAACATGTTTTTCTTTGGACCTTGTAATGATAGGATATATAAGGTTTTTGGATAGAACTTCATATGAAGAATGAATAGAAGTCATCCCAACGAGGACCCTGAAGAACTGACTGGGCTTTCCAGCTGCAAGTCCTGTGGGAGATGGCCCTCTCTGCTTGCCTGACTACAGGCAGCACAGAAGGAGCAAAGAGGGGAATTGATTTGTCAGCTTGTTGCGATAAAAATAGTTAATTTTAGTAGTGTTTTGTTGTGTTTTTTTGATCAGATTTTAAAGTTGACATACATTTGTATTTTAAAACTCATCCACCATCAGAAGAAAAATGGTTCTACCATGCCTAATCTACACATCAAGTTTAAACAGTAAATGGAAAAACAATCAGAAAAGTAAAAGGAGGTTCCTTGATAAAGCTCATCAATATGTAGCCATAAAAAGGAAGCTGCAACACAGTTATTCTTGTGCATGACTCCAAAATAAGTCCATCAGGAACTCACAGGTTTTCTTCTCCTCTTCAGAAACATTGCTTCAAACGATTTCCACTGCTCTGAGGATTTCCACCCTGTTTTTTCAGTTACCACTCAGAGCTTACATTAACTCAATCTACCTCCTACCTACAAAAAGCTAATTACTGATCTCACTTAAGCCCATAAGCAGTGCTTACATTAACCAGGGGTCATTAAATATCAAGAAAAAATCCCTTCTCCACATGGCTGGAGGGTTATTTCTACACAAGATGTTCAGCACTTGTCAGTCTGCAAAGAAGACTTTCAATCACAGTGCTTTAACTTTCTTAAAAAATGTATAAATGTATTACACAAGAAGTGTTGGCAGCTGTAGGCACTATTACTGATAGATGCACTACATTCATTTAGGTACTCTAGGACAACACAGCCTAACTCTGTAGGTTTCATCACTCTACACTTTACATGTGTATCTTATACATGTTTTCTGAAGTCTCTGGTATGATCTTTTAAAAGTAAATGTATATGTAGGGTATTGAATTTAGCTCCTTTAAAAGGGACAAAGTCGAGTACCCAGCATGAGTCCCTTGAAGGCCACGAGTAATTAGTAATAATACTTTGCACAGCATGAGTAATATTTTTCATTTAAAAACATCCTGTGCTTGTGAGTAGAAACTGATTCTATAGGATCATTATGCATTCAAGATCTATTTCTTGACTGGGATTTAAAAATGAAGAACAACAATTCATTGAAATATGTTGGGTTTTTTTTGTTTTTTTTTTTTTTTTTTTGTTTTGTTTTTTTTTTGGTTTTTTTTTCTCTTCAGAAGGCTATCCCTTGAAAATCAGGGTTACTGCTATGGAAAAATAGGACTTTTTCTTCCTCCTGTGTAATCTGGTCAAGTAATTTAGGCCAAAATTTTATGCCTCATCTGAATGAATTACTGAGCAGATGAAAAAAACAACACTCATACAACCCTTATCCAACAGAGTAACCTTAGAGGTCTCTGGATGGGAACATGGGGAATCAACATCTACTTTTCTATGAAACTATAAATACATATGAATATAAAAAGGACACAGTTCCTTCCATTTTTCCAGTGTTTTCTTTCAAGATGAGAGTTTTGCAAGGCAGTCACCTCACTATTTTCCTGTGTGTATATCACCTGTTTGTCAGTGAGTGCGTTCAGGTTCGAAAGAAGAGATGGATTATGAACAAACTAACTCCTGCTTTCATGCAAAACGTAAGAGTGTGTGGGCGAAAAAGAATGGTTATTTTTACGGAAGATGCGCTGAAAATGGACAGAGAACTCAGAAACCCTCATCCCTTCTTGCCAGGGTGGATGACATAGGCAAAACTAGCTTGACACAACCTGTATTTTTAAGTGATATTTGACAGTGCACAAAAATATTTTACATCACCTTTCAACGCTGTTCAGACTCACAATGGAATACCATATTTCATGTTATAAGTAGTGGTTCAGTCATATCAGGGATTTCATTTCTAATTAGATCTCAATGTTCCATTAAACCTGAAGCACCTTCCAATATTATTTTCTGCAGGAGATAACAAGCCAAGAAATCTATTATTTACCTATTTGTAATCATGGTTCTTTTATAATCATAATCACAACTCATTCCTTTATTTTCTCATTTGTCAGGAAATGCGTTAAGAAAAATTAGATTCATTCATGGTTAAACAGCAAAATAACAGCTAGTGCAAAGGTAGTAATGACCAGATTTGAGGATGCCTGTGAATTCTTAAAGCAAGATTGCTACCAAAAACATTCACTATACAATTCACAGGTTATTTTTGGTCTGTTGCCCATTTTATGAATGGCCTATTCTTCTGTTTTTATTAATATTGTTGACTAGCTACAACAGGTGACATTTTTATCCCCTTAGGCTGTCCATTATCCAAATGAAGGGCCATCTGGAAAGGGATTCTGTTCACTGAAAAATGTGACAGAGCTGATGGCTTTTTAACTGCAAGTCATCTATGATTGCTGGTAAACACTGAAAATTAGCATTGATCCCCCTCAAATGAAAAAAACAACAATAAAGTACTTCAGACAGGCTTATGGAAACACCTTCTCGGCAGATGTGCATGCTAATTAATAATTGTAGATGGCAACCCTTCCTCATTTTTGTAAATTAATGCCAGTTGAATTCTCTAAAACAAATAAACACGACTACAGATGGGGTAGCTACTTGTATATGCCCACCACAGCATATGTAGATTAGGAAACGAGGTGGTCCTGAAATCTCTGCCATACTATAACACAGGTAGTAGACAAGCACCATTACCATAACCCGCCACACTCAGAAAATCAGATAGCTCATCCTTTTGCCCCATCAGGTTATATTCTGGGAGCGTTTCCAATGCTGGAGGTAGATGCTGCGTTTCCTCTCATTTTTGAAGGCATTCAGTTCAGAGAATTCAGTACAGGCCGGGATGTCAAGAAGAAGTCACCCATCTGACTGTAGAATAAGACTGGTGCTATCTGGGTGTTGATATTGACCCTCAAAATTGTGTTTTGCATCCCTAGTAGAAGAATGGTGATAATAGAAAGTTAAAACACACACCACTCATCTGTGTTCCAGCAGTATAGTTTCTTCTAAGCTGATGAAAATGCATCTGTAATGAATACACCTACCAAAATGATTTGGAAACTGCTCTTTTGCTTTGATGGAATGGAATCAAACTTCCTAAGACAATCCCCTCAAAAAACTTAGATACAGTCTAACATATCCTGACAAATATGAAACCCACTATGAAAAACAGCTGTTAAGATCATAAGCAACAGAAAATAGTTTCATAGTGTACCTTCTGAACTGAGATATCATTATAAACATGTAGGCTGTGAAGCTGTGCAACACCTAGTAATTAAGAAACATCGGTCCCATTTAAATTGGACCCTAACTCATTATCTTTTGAGCCAATAACTGGAAAACATGTTTGTTTTGGATTTGGGTTGTTGGGTTTTTTTCGGTCATCTGAGATGAGAACAACAATACTCAATATTTACTCAATTATTTTAGTCTGGCACTAAAAATATTAAAAAGAAATTCTTCACAATATTTTGTGAACTCGAAAGACATTAAAGACTATACTTATCTTGACTTAAAAATTTATACCATCAGAACCTATGACAACAAGAGGACTAACAACTCTTGATTTACTCCTGCCTACTTTCTCATACTGGAAACCATCTATGTCACTCTTTCTGATCTGGTGTCATCTTGGTGAATGCCTGAAGCTCAAGTGGCATAAGATATCATGATCTTCATTTGGCATGTGTGTGACTGTGAGGCTTACACAATGTTAATATATCAAACTGGCTGCAATGGAAAAGTTCAAAGGCAAAAAAAAAGACAAAGAGAGACAGAAAGAAAGAAAGAGAAAGAAAGAGAAAGAAAGAAAGCGAGTAAAAGAGAAAGCGAGAGGAAGAGAAAAAAAATTAAGGAAGGAAGAAAGGAAGATAGGAAGGAAGGCAGGAAGGAAGGCAGGAAGGCAGGAAAGAAGGCAGGAAAGAAGGCAGGAAGGCAGGCAGGCAGGAAGGAAGGAAGGAAGGAACAGACAAAAATCCACAGTGTTAATGTTGAGGCTTTCCAATGTACTGTCAAATAAAAGTAATAGGCTTTGTCAGAGCACAAAACATGAAAGAGTTTTAAAGTACTGTTCTGCACAACACAGCAAACAGAAAAATCAAATTATAGTCTGCTTGTCTAATATGAAGGCAGCATTATCAACAAACATCCTGCAGCTAGGAGATAAGATACTGAAGAATAAGTACTGTAAAATGGTTTATCATGCACCCAACAATGCCTAGGTAATTTGGACATTTCATATTTAATAAAAAACTATTTAAATCAGAAATTATCAGACCTGCAATGATGGGGCTTATTTATACTATGTTTGTGTCTCCAGCCAGTTATTGAATTCTCTGTTTTTAAGAAGTACCCTTTTAAAATGAAGGGAGCAAGTTGAGATTACTTTTAAATTAAACCACACAAATAGTATGAATAAAAGGAACCTCCTAAAGCATTCCATGATAATGGAGATAGCAACTGGCTAGCAGAACACTTGACTTGTTTTTCCACAGCAGATTTGAACTGTGTTGTAATGTAATTTACTGAAAATGATTTCTGGTCCTCCCTGATATCACAAATCATAACCTGCATAAACCCACATGAGCAATCAAAGATCCATTTGAGCTGTGATTCATATGTGCATGCGTTCAGCGCTGCTACTACTCAGTGCTCTATAATCAGGACTGCAAAGATTTTTCATTAGCTTCCCATTTCATTAAAGCTGTGAAAAGAAGGAGAGCTTGAATCACATATAAAACAAAGTTAGTATATAAGGCCAGCATGCTCTCTAAGTCAAAATTTTACCTGCTCTGTGTGTATATGTGTACATATATTCATTCTCAATTTCTAAAAATACAATATTTCATAGAGTAATCATGGAAGAAGTCCCCTGCTGCCCTTTCAAGAAAAGGTTTCTCAGTCTTCAAATCCAAATGTGCAAAGCTGAATCGTAGGTCCCATATTGAATATATCACGATAATTATGATCTCATTCTCCAAGACACCATATTATGTAGGCAAATAGTACCTACTCAAGAGCATTTTCTCCTTTTTATTAAGATGGAATAGTTATTAATGCCACTCAATATAAAAGTACATACAATGCATCTATATACTTTTACCACATAAAAGACATAATTGGGCCATACACCAAGATGCAATTAAGAGAAGATGAGTACTCAAAGTCTCTCTCACGGATGAGTGGAATGGAGATTTAGAATTTAGTATTGTTTAGTAAGCATGTAGGAATTACTCATCAGTTATAAAGTCTCTATTCTGCAGTGAGGAAGAAATCCAGAATTCACATCTGAAAAAGTTAACTGAAGAAAAAAAGTATAGATCAGAGCTAGGAGCTGAGCTGGGACTCATCTTTGGCTAGAAGCTTCTTTCCCCAACTGTTATTTTTAACATTACAATTCTGCATAAACGTGATGCTGTAATTGAAGCTGAAAATAAACTTTCGTTCAAAGAAAAGTAATAAATATTTTGGAATATAAATACCACGCAGAGAAAAGAAACAGAAATGCAGTTATAAAACTACTAATTCCAAACAAAGAAATACTTTGCAAATTGTTTGCTTTTTAAATTTTCCACCCAAAAGGGTTTAGGTTGGAAAGATACTTTGAATCCCTTGGAAATGGCATGTGCCAGAAAGGAAATGTGTCTGCATTACTGTCACTAACTTTACTAGTTCCTTCATTGACATTTTTCCAGCCACATATGAAATACTTTCTCCATAGCTGTGTAAGTACAGTTCTAATTACTTGTAAAAGAATTTCAAGGATAATTTGTGCTCCTCTGCTACACATTTACAAAATATGCACCAATAAAACATTGGAACCTTGCAATTTTGGAAATTATTTTAAATGTTTTGTATTGTTTCAGGAAAGATATTCTAGAGAACAAGACATTGAAACACTTGAAAATTATTCCTGACTTCCCTAGAAAATATTTGAAAATCAGTAGGTCGAAAAGGTGGAGAAGGAAGAGACTCCAGGAAATCTGACACACAGATTAAATACACTGTTCCTTTGCCTGTCAAGTACTTATAACCAAAATTAGAGAAGGCTACCAGGTGGACTAAAGTTATATTTAAAAATAACAATTTAAAAGATATTTTCAATAAAATAAACCTTCACCTGGAAATTTTCCTGTGCTGACATGAGAGTCACGGTACTAGATTTTTAAAAGTGAGTCACTTACTGAGCCAGACTTAAAGAACCAGATCTGACACTTGGTCTGGACTGTCTAAACAGTAGTCTGCCATCCCTCTAACAGGATCCCAGGAAACTCTTTTATTGTCAGTTTGACAGAAACAGTGTCCTACAGTAGCCCAGCTGGGTTACTTTTCAGACTTGTAGCATAAGCATAAGCATAAGCACCAGCATAGTTCTGCATTGCTCCAACCACGACTAGAGGAAGCAGAAAGCAGTGCAACACATAAAACAGTGTAAGTACACTTGGTACAGGCATGCCCTGAGTACCTAGAGCCAAGAACTGTGATGCCACTTACTCTAGTGATTTGCAGTTATTGCAAGAAAATTGGAAAATTTTAGAACTGTTTTTAGTGTAATGACAGCCTTTTCATAACGCTGTGATCTATTTATTTCAGCATTACCATTGGTGGTGTTCATTCCTCTACTTTCTATGTAGCCACTTGGAGATGTATATTTTTTATGTTTTTTTAAATGTTAGGCAGTTTGTAGATACAAATTCACAGCATTATGGTTCTGCATAAAACCTGACAGTTTGCTGCAATTTCCAGTGATGATGGCTTGCCATTTCTAAGCTACAGAAAGCATGGGCAGTGTTAAAATATTTTAGGTTTTGTACCTTATTTATGCTGAATTCCAAAGGGAAAGACACACATTGATTATTGATTACAAAACAGAAAGTGAAAATTGGAACTCGTGTCACACACAGGCTGACACATCTGCTAAATAGTAAGACTATGACTGATTGTAATTTTTTACTTGAGTTAGAATTTAAAATCGACTTTATTTCTTGCATATTATCTGCATAACGCAACGAAGACCCTATTTTGCAAAGCAGTTACAGCTGACGAAGGGACAAAGGGGTAACATTTACCATTTTGATTCTTGCTCACCGTTTCTCAGAGGCCATACCACAAAGGAAAGATGGGATTGGTATAATGTTAAGCAGATAGATAGAGGTAATAGCTTGAATAGTAATTTAATAATTTTAACAATGGAGACAATACATTTGGCTATGTATATATACACCCCTATAGCCACATATGCCAAGAAGACATAAATTCGAGAGCAATGTTCATTGAAGGAAAGATTCTTTTGCTATGGAAAAAATAAATGAAAAATATTCATCAAGGCTTCCATATAGAGCAGGAAGATACCTCAAAACCTTGGGTGGTCATAAACTCCATCTCCCTCAAAAAGGCAAGATAAGCTATACCAAAATGATTTCTGACAGCTGTTTCCTTAATCTGTTCTTGCAAATCTCCAGTATGAGAAAAAGTCTGCAGCCTCCCAGGATGATACATATAAGTGCTTAACTATTGTTGCAGTTAGAAAAGTCGGTTTTGGTTGCTTTTCCTTCCTGCTGTCCAATCTAAAGCTCCCTCACTGAAAAAGAATCACATTACTTACTGTCCTATCCCTTATCCTGATCTGCAATGGACATGGGGAACAATTTATTACCTTCCTTTTTGTGATAACTTTTATTCCTTTTAAGACTGGTATCCTCTCTCATGTCAGATGTATTTTTCAGTCTAAACAAGCCCAGTTCTGTCAATCTTTTCTGAGAGATCACATTTTCTCTGATCACGCCTGTTTCTATTGTCTGGACTGGCTCTCACCGCTCTGCTTTTTTCCTTGAACGTTTAAAATCAAAGACCCTGCTGCAGCCGAGCTTCCCAGGATGACGAGTATTAGCAAGTCCCTCAAATTTGCAATAAACAGGTAGCAGTATTTTCAAACATCCTAAAAGCCACTAAAAACCTGAGGCACACTTTTAATCCACAGCACATGTATATTCAAATGCCGTGATTTTTAAACTAGTATGACAAACACTGAAGCAAGTCAATGAGACCTACAGCTTGCATCTATGTCAGCGATTTAGTGCTGCAAAAATTAAACAGGGTAAAATGAGGGAACAACTGAACTGGTAATGACTTCTCCCTGACAACAAACACAGCAATGTCCAAAGGAAGAAACAGCTGAAGCCTAAGCCTTTGACAACTGTTGGGTTGGAGCTAGCTATGGCAGAACTAGTGATGTAACCGTCTCTTCACACTGAAGTAAGGAACGCTCCACGTTAAATGATCAGCCTTCAAAGTTGCCAAGTTTCACTATTAATAAAGTTTTCTGAGCAGCTCTGTACAATGCTGAACTACTTCATGATGCTTCTTCAGGTCTTCACCATATTTCTGATTAAAACCCAGAAGAAAAACAACTTTAGAATAGAATAGAATAGAATAGAATAGAATAGAATAGAATAGAATAGAATAGTACAGAACAGAAGGAATAGAACAGAACATTTGAGTGTGCATATGAAAGAACCTGATTACATTAAAGAAAAATACATTTTAAAAAATGGAAATGACTCTTGTTATTGTTTATACTTTCCAGGCTTCATTACTTTAATATCAAATCTAACACATGATTTCTCATCCCTCTCTCAGCCGTGACCTTTGCTATTACAATTTCGCACAAGTACCGTAGCAACCTCTGCACTGACTAATTGTTGATATATGTATTTTAGGACCTCAGCTACAAAAGTGCATGACTATATTAATTTTGTGCCTGGAAACACAAAACTAACATATGCAAAAAGCCCTTTTTAATCATCTTACCACTTTGTCCAACCTAATTTTAATTCAGGTAATAGGACACGGATTTTGGTCTGTGGGAGAACGTTTCAAAAGTGCACAGTTATGACAATAATACACAGTAAATACACAGTTATTAAAATCCAGTGATACTAAAATTCCTTTTTACTCTGTTTCATAGCACTAAATTTAAGGTAATTATTTGTGCTGAGCAAATTTCTTTCTTACTCTTTTCAGTCACAGTTGTTCACAGATATGGGAAAATAATTTGTATAAAGTTAAAAAAAAAAAACACAACAATGTAGTATTAAAACTGTAACTTCAAAAATTGAAAGACTGTATGGGGAAATTCATATAAAACAGAAATAGATGTGTTTTCTTTTGTTGTTTGTTTTTTTCCAGACTAGTAAAATGTGTAGACTTTCTTTTGCTACATTTGCTTGAATTAAGGTACTTTCATTACTGCATGAGAAAGCTGCACTAGGGGACTGACCAGAAATAGCTCATTAGCCATAGCTAATGAAACAAGCCAAAATAAATCTTGCTCTTCATTTGAAAGGCATTATTTTTGTTTAGATATTCAAGTTATTCAGTTACCTGCATTTGAAAGGCTTGTTTTTTTTTTTTCTTTCATAAAACCAAGTCCACAAAAATTTTACCCCAGATCAGATTTCTTCAGTGTACATGATGAAGTCCTCTCCATCTTTGTTGCAGCTGGCATCACAGGGAAGTATAGCTTAATTTACCATAGGATAAGTAGCCTTGCTGACTCCACAGAAAAGAATGAAGGCATGAAATTACTGTGTTAAATGAATTACAAAGGTTAGTGTTTTTTCTGATTCCTGTGATATTAACTACAAGATTTAAAATGCCTTCAATTAAGTAATCTTGGAATTTTTCATTCAATAATAATAAAAACTTCCTAATTTTTGGCTTTCTATTAAAAACAAACCTTAGAATACCTGCTATTTAAGTGGGATAGAAAAACTAGGATGTTTTGAAACAGCTCTGCTTTTACCTTTCTTCCCATAGGAAAAGGAAGTATGTGAAAAAATTCCTCACCACAGCAATATAGCTTCCAAGTGTCTCCCATGTCAAATTATTCTTAAAAAATACTCCAGAAACACTTTTCAACAAAAACTAGTATTTTACTGAAAAAATCCATTTATTATTAAGGAATTCTTTTAATGAAAATAATGTGACTCAATCCTTCAGTTAATGTTATAAAAACTGCAGATAATCTGAACAAAGTTGTTAACTGTCTCCATGTTTTTAACTTCAGATGGTTGCAAAGCAGTTAACAAAACTGAGGATGTTCATTATTGCTCACATGACCCCTGGAAAGCAGGTTACCCTCATCAAAATGGCAATGGATTTAATGGATTTAGCCAAAATTTTGGTTATGTCATCACTACATCAGCCTCTTCCAAGCCAACATCAGGCTCCTCTTGTCTGTGCTATCTCTATGCAGACACCTACACATCGGCTTATTTCAGTGCTATAGGCAAGAAGAAAAGGCAGGGCTGGACAAGGGAAGGCTCTCCTGCAGTTATCAGTCCTGCTACGACAGAGCAAGAAAGCAACATGAACAGCTGCCCAGCTGTAAGCACCCGTCCTAGTGGAAATACAACAGAAACTGTGCTGTGTTTGGGGGGTCATGCATCTGTCACCATCTCACTATCTATTATTTACTTTTCCTCCTCCCTTTAGCTACTTTCTCTGGCAGTTCCCTTCACATCTGCGGTCCCCTTTTTAAAGGGACTATTTAAAATTACTGGGCCATTCATCAAACCACCATTTGCTGAATGTATCTTACAATACAGATTTGAGGGTGAAGATACAGATCTTAAATTGGTAAATAATTACATCCAAATTTAAACCAATGCATTCATGTAAACCCTAGGAAGGCATGAAAAATCAGTGATACTTCTGTAATTTTTCCCTTTACTGCAACACTGGTCTCATGCAGTTTGTAGGACAGGGCTCTGAACAGTGAGAATCCTGAAGCATATACTCAGTGTGTCTTTACAGCCATGAAGACCACAATTCTGCCCAAATTTTTCATAGACAAGGCTTTCAAAATAATATATATGAAGTTATTGTATTACTTCTCCAGAAATGTATTCAACCATATTGCATTAATTATTAACTGCAGTGCAAAGTCTTACTAAAACTGATCTTGTCAATTAATAATGTGCACAACAAATGAGATACCCAGTCATTCAGAAATATTAGACTAATACTTTGTTTGCTCTGTTGTTGTCCCATCTAACTATCTCGAACAGTACTAAATACATGACCAAAAAACAAATAAACAAAAAAAAACATTGAGACATTTTTATTAAGTCAATAGGTCAAATAATTTGTGGATAAGAACCAAAGAAATACCCCAGTTACGGTGAACTGTACAATGAGACTGTATATTCATTATTTATGTTGAATTTTTCCAGTGAGCATGCCTCCTAGAGGATGCCAAAATGTTTTTTAACTGGAAAAGATAATGGCTGGAGGGTGGGGGAAAGGTAGAAACACATGCTGGCTAGCAGCCTACCGGACAGGCTAGAGAGAATTATTATCTGATCCTAGATAAAAATAAAAGACTCCTTATTGTAGCCACATGTAAATTTTAGGCAAAAATCTGCAACTCCTTTGACATCAAAACATTTCACTTCATTTTGTTTTGGGATCTATCTGTATCTCAGGAATTTCAGTGGTGCTTTCAGCAATCATTAGAAAGCTGCTTGCTTTGTTAACCTTCAGTGTACTATATTTTTATACCACTCATCAGAAAAGTATTCATTTCCCCTTAGCAGAATAAATCCCAAGATATCTAGACGAAGGCCCAGGGCCTCCTCACTCCGTCTTCTGTAATGTCCTCACTGCTTCTTTTCACAGATATAGCCATTATATCTGCTCGCTATCACTGGGTGAAAAGACGGATGGATAGCTCCCAGTGTAGCTGCCACGGCTGTCCCACTCATAGATCACCCAGAGAGTTGAGCCAAAGCGCCCTGCAGCCTGGGCTGGCTGCATCTTTTCAGATGTCATCCCACGTTGCCTGGGGCCTGAGAGACCAGGCTCACTCCAGCAGCAGAAAGCTGTGTCAGAATAACAATCGGGTTGCGTTATTGGTCATCACTGGAGGAGTTAAAGCTTGTAATATAATTTACAAACTTCATAACAAACTCTTTGTTGTCTCAGGAGTGAAAGAATCACAGTGACTTCAAACACCCCACCAGATGGGTGGCTGACAATTGCTACGTGGAAGAACAAGGGCTATTTCTCTGTGTAGTTCTTTACAAGTAGACATCAGACCTGTATAACAGTCAAAAGTCAGCTATCCAAACTCTAACTGAAATGACAGATAGATGGATTATCTGAGAGGACACATGCATTGTGTTCAGTCAGTCTTCCTAACATCTACTCTGACGTGACAAAATGGTTATGTGAAAGCTGTAGATTCCTATTCCTGAGGGGTTTAGTGAAGAGAACCTTGCACATTTGCTTGCAAATTTAAACCTGACCAACTTCAGCCTCCAAGGGGAACCACCATCTTTACTTTTATCAGCTTATTTATCCCCTCTCCTCAGCACTGTAATAACTGTACAGCCCTTCAAAGGAACCAAATAGCTTATTTTGTAACCCATATATTCTGGAGAAGTTTGGCAAATGTTCTATTCAGTCAAATCATTAAAATCACAGGAAGGTGCTGATAAAAAGGTAGCAAAGCTTTCTATACGGTCTTAACAGTGAAGGACTACAGGTTTTTTTTAAAAAGAGCAACTGGTAACAAGCTGCTTTACTATTTTGTTATCTGTACCCAGGGCTGGTGATTGGAAAAAGCACCATGTCACAGAGCTGCAAGGCTCACAGTCCAAAGCTTAAACCACTACAGGCAGCTCGACTCTTCTGTGTAATATCTGTGACTGATGTCAGGAGATCCACAGCAGAGCAAAACTGCTCTCTTAATTATACTGTCAGCTGTTCGAACACTCTCAAAACCAAGGAATTGCCAAAACAATGGAGATTTCATAGTCTCTTCAGATTTATGTTGACAGCGATCAATTATAAATCTTTGAATTGCTATTGACACCTGCTTTAAATTCACTGAAATGAAAACCATGATGAGCTTATGGTGAGGGAAATGTTAAACGTTTTAGAGATTCAGGGAAATTGAAGGAAATTCAGCTGCAGTTAGAAAGGCTGAAGCTTTCCTTTACAGCCAACAAACAGCCAGAATGAGAGGAGGAAGAAATGTACCACATCACAAATTGACAGGTTCGTTACTGAGCTTAGTGAAAAGTTTGTATTAAAACCTAATTGTCTGAATAACCCTGAGCTTTTGGGAATAAAGAATTCACTCAATAACAAACAATTAACCACTATTTGCATGGCATCACTTACTCTAATGAGATCCATGCCCAGTACTTGAAAGATACATGAATAGCTATATCAAAGGGATTTAGATGCCTGAAGGCCTCTAGTGATGTGTGTCATTAGCACTTAATATAGGCTGATACAAATTTATCTTAGTCAACCAAACTTACTAGGTTCTTACCCTCTAAAGTATGACACCCCTTTTTAATTTTAAATTAGAAAGTCCTTTTATTACTTTCGTATTGTGTTAAGAAGGTTAAGAATGAAGATAAAAGGAAAATGAAGACATGACAGTTTTTATATATATAAAAAAGCCAGTTCACACCTTCAAAAAACGCATGCTGATGAAAAATTAATCACACTATATTTCTCATTATCCTTCTGAAACAGAAGCTTGTCTCTGTAACGTACAGTATAAAAGAGGGTCAATATGGGAATTTTTAAAGTTTTCTTTGCCTCAAATATTATTATGGGAACCATCCTTATGTGATATATATCTTGGTTCAAATACTGATCTCCTTCTATCTCCCATACCAGCTCAGCATGATCTCAAACAAACCCTTTTTTACCTGTCAGTATTAACAGAAGCAGTACTGGGCTGGGAGTTTGGTCCTTAGCATGAAGGATGTGTTCAATCACTGCAGGGGAAAATCCTTGTAGCAGTCTGACACAGCCCAACAGACTAAAGATGTCATTAACCTTAAAATCATTAATATGCCCTCCCCTTGGGATTCATCTCAATTACTGTACAATAACACTAGGCTATCCAAAGATAGGTTCTAAATATGTAAAAAAAGAAAAATCAACTTAACTGAAAGCATGCTTTTGAATTAAAAGCAAATAAAAATCTGCATGTAAGACATGGAACATTTATTTCAGGCATGTTTTTGTTTTATAGTTCTAGTTTGATTGGTTTGGGTTGATGGGATTACAGGGAGGGAAAATTGCTTTGCTGCCCTTTTGAAGACATGTCAGTGCTCGAACAAAGTCTTCCTTGTCCTTTGAATTCTTTTGCAAGTGCCATCAAGTCTAAGTTTATGCTCATTCATAAAGTGTTCAACAGCTCAATTGCTTTTTAGCCTCACAAATGTGAGCAGCAGTGGGACAGCTGGCAGGATGATGCCTGGAACCAACATGAAGAATGCCAGCAGTCAGAAGAGATGCGAGAGGCTGTGGCTCACCCTGGGAAGTGCACTGCGAGGGGTTACGTGCCAGGTGGCATATTCAGGACAAAGTGGCAAAGCTGTGTGTGCATACATGGGTTTAGTATATTTTGTCTGGGTGAACTGCATTTTATGAAATCAAAGCAATCAAAAGAAGGGGAAAACAATACATAATGTAAAATGGAAATAAACGTCAGGTACGTAAGAAAAACGCTTTTTTTTTTTTTTTTTTGCACACAAATGTTGTTATATCCATTATACAGCTTCCTTGATTTAACTGCATGTTATCTAGAGAATTTAATTAGGGAATATAGCAGATTTACTTGTTTATTTACACCTCCAGCCATAACAAAAAAATATTCTCCTTTGGAATACCTAAAAGTATTGCCTAAGCAGTCAGATGGGACTTTCCTATTAACTGATGTTCCTGAAAGCCTGAGGTCCTCATGTCCTTCTCCACTGTACAGAATCCACGGATAAGGCAGTGAGCGCTCAGAAATACTTTAAGGCAGATGCCAGGTAGGTTCAATGTGGGAGCTTTCTCTCTGCAGTGCTATTTTCTTGCAAAGCACTGCTTATCTCAGATGATTCTATCTTCAGCACATGTTTTACGCAGTGCTCTCAGGCCTGCACAGGAGAGTGCCCCACCTGCAGCTTGTTGTACTCAGTGTTCCTGCAGTGCTCCTGCTCGCTGCTGACTGGCAGCTGGATGAAGTCCTGGGTTTTCCAGAGCAGTAGAGCAGGACAGATCTTAGAGCTCCTGGTACCCCGAGTGACTTCAGATTAGGGCGCTCAGGAAGCAGTCAAAGCTGGGGATAAATTTTACTGAGAGCTTCACAAAGAAAGTAAAAGGCCTGGAATTTCAATTCAGTTGTTCTCCTGATATTGGAATAAGAGATAAGAGTAAAGGATCAGCATTGGAAATCTGACTCCCTGAAATATGCTCCTGCATCTGCCCAAAGAGCGCAAACACAGCTGTGTCAGACCAGCCACTGGTGTCTTCAGTCCCACCTCAGCAGTCTGCTACCTGTTGTCCTGTATGAGGAAGATACATCTCTACCAATTCACTAAGCCAATTATTCCATTGTGTAGATAAGAGAGAAATGTTTTCCTCAGTCCGTTTGTGATCTGTGTAGGCTTTCAACCATGAAATTTTATTACTGTTATTTTAGTAAGAACTGCTAGTATCCTGAAATGATCCAGGCTTTTTAAAATTCCAGTTGCAACATATTCCCCATGGCACAAATCCAACAGGCTTTAAATAAAATGTACAGAGAAAGTTTTCTTCTTAGACTCTTTGTAATTTTCCTGCTATTATTTCTAAGGATAACATGTCCTTGTACTCTAAAAAAGATGGGATCATCACAGGGGACCCTAAAATTAACAGTGAATTTGAATTGAAGTATTACCCAAGAGAAACATCCTGTTTCGAGTTTTACCATCTGTTTTGTTTCTATATGGTGTTCAAAGAAAAAGAAAAGGAATCTATTAAGCAGAGCATATATTTAATATTTCTTATGATTTAAGATACAAAGCTTTACTGAAATTTGTCTTCAAAAGGCTGCAGCAGGACAAAGTAGTCTTTCGCCTAGAAACTAGTCTTTCTAAAGCCAAGAAAGTGTTAAAGGACTCAACAGAAAAGGTAATAAAATGACCATACAGAAAATGAGAGGAAATGCTGTAATTGCCACTTTAATATACAATGTCCCAATACTCAATCTCAGGAATTGACGGGCATAAGAGAAGGGGAAAAAACCACCATACCCTATTGTGCTAGAAAGAAAAGAAGTTCCCTACAGCAGCTTCTGTGAGCCAGTCCCATATTTAACCCTCACACAGTTTAACAGCCAGGCTAATGGTCAGACCAGGGAAGCTGTAACAATGCTGAGCCAAACAAAGGGGAGGCTGCAGAAGGTAATTAGCCAGTCCTGCCGTTTAGCTGGGGTTTAGAGCAGCCAATGCAGTTGGTGTGACTTACTATAATGTTAACGTTGCAATTTCTTCTTCAACTTTCATAACTGTATTCCATTATGTAAATTTGCCTTGCAAGTGACTACATTTTTTCTTGTTAGATCTTGTCCAGTGATAAACCTGAACACATTGCAACACCAAGAGGAACACAGAGCTGGAACCTCAAAAGAGGCAAATTCTTTCATTGTCCAGCACCACGTGCAGAACTCCTCAGTATCCTGAAACGTACTAAGTTTCACCTGGATGGGACCAAACTTACCAAACATATGCCAAGAAAAGCTTCTTTAATATATAAATGCATATATATATGAAGAAAGAGAATTAGCAAAGATATTCAGGATTTCTTAGTGCTATATTCAGTGCTTTGAATCTTCTAATAATTTTGAGGAAGGGTGGGAGCTGGTAAGGAGACATGACCCTATATCAGAGTGAATTTCATTTTGAAGCTATGAATTGTCTTTCTTCCGTTTCCCTTTGCATCCTGAGGTTCAAAACCAGTCATGTAACACTACCAACAAAGATGCTTCAAAGAACCAGTGGCAAAAAACTGCCATGTAAATATATATATATATACATATATATATATTAAAGTGTTATTACTAAGCCAGGACTTGGACACCTGCAGAAGTGGCCTTACAGCTGAGGGGTGGAAAAAAAAATAAATGTGCATGTTGGACAAAGGCAAACTGCATGTTTGACAGATTTCTGTTCCAAAGGAAACTTTATGCAGGGTTCTGTGGAGAAACGAAAATATCTCAAACTCCTTAGAGTTCAACACCTACAGTCCGAGCAAGAATCAGGAATGTTGTGGAAATTTAGGCAGAAAAATAACTACAAGTTATTGCTATGTTTATTCTTTTTTTTTTTTTTTTTTTCAAATAATTTATATGAAATTGGTCTGAATACTTTTTTCCTGTGGTTTGGGTTCCTTGCTTTGGCAATTGTTCCTTATTTCTAGCCTATATATTTTGAAAATTCAGCAAAGAAGGCCAATGGACCAGCCTTTATGTAGCTAAAGAAGTACCTACATGTGGCTCAGCTAAGCAGGAAGTATTTCCAGTATGGGATGCAGGCTAAAGGCTTTGTTTCACTTGGAATGGGGAGAGAAAGAAAATGCACCAGAAGAAGCCATGATCCTTGACCACCCAGCAGGTGGTGGACTCAGTATCCACGGGGTAGATACCGAGTCCTCAGGGGTGTTAGTATTTGGATGGCTGTGATTTTGGTCATCCAGCTCATGCATTTATTCTCTTAAATAAATTCTCTGCCTTAACAGATGGGCTGTAATCTGCGCTCCCTTTTTAAAGTCTTGTACCTCACCTCTTGAGTAGTGGTAACGTTACATTACGTACTCCAACTGTATTCTCGCAGAAGTACCAGGTGAATGAGCAGCTCTGCAAAATAAACATTCTGGGATAATATGTGCTTAATTAGATGTGGGTGCTGAAGCAGGTGGTGCAAATCCCACACTGCGTGGTCTCAAACATCGGAAAAAAAGTGCTAAATAGAGCTCTTCCCTAATTACCTGTAAAGCCCACTAGCAAAAATAAAGATTTTAGATTTGAGAACAATGGAAATAACCACAGCTGAACTCCATAATGCAGCTGATTCAAATATTGGGCTTACTGGAACTAGAGAGAAATTGGGGGAAGAGCTGTGACAGGTCAGAAGTTACTATCACTACAAGATTTATTTTATAATTTGTACAAAAACATGATTATGATCAGTCCTGGTCGGAGCATGCTGCTACTGTGCTAGTCTCTGTCTATCTTAGAGAAGGAGGAGAAATTCATTTAGGGAAGGTCTTTGGGAGTGAGCCTTTCTAGCAAGAAAAGAACATTCATTTTTGATGCGTTACAAGTAATTTGCTCAGTTTACAAAGGATTCTACGAATCACCGCTCCTACACTTGTACTGAGCACATCCTAAGAAAACAGAGCAATACAATCGCTTCTGCAACTGTCTAGAAAGGAGGGAAGACAGAGAAGCGCACACAGCATCACAGGGGACTGTCAGGGCAAAGGTGCATCTGAGACAGTTATTTCAAGTAGCAAAGTTGGCAACTGCTTGATTTCTGTTACCAGGAGGGCCTGAATGTTCCCTGTTTGGCTTAAGCTAGCATAAGAGGAACTATCAGTAAAGGCTTGTACCTAAAATTTCTGCAGAATCAACAACCTTACAAACTGAGCTCTAAGCAGCATTCATGTTGCAGCAAATCTCCCCTGGCAAATCACTTTGATAGAACCAGCATTTCCTTCCCATCGATTTAGCTGCCTTGTGTTTCAACTCCTTTCCCTGTTACCAGGGCTAGGAATTGAAACAAGGGGGAGTAGCATCTTTTCCTTGGTTTTGTTTCTGGGGAAAAGAACTGAGTAACTGGGAAGCTGCTGTGATTTGTCCTTTTAGAGAGTGGGTCCCCAGTGCCAATTCCACATGTAACTTTTCACACAATGAATCACAGGTGGGACAGACTGATTTTCACAGTTTCTTCAAGGTGGGATGCTATAGTCTTACCAACTTGAATCTGACTTTGTTCATTTGCAGAGCTGATGAGTTCGCCATCTACACGGGTGAAAAGGAGAAGAGGAATTGAGAGAACTGTCTCTGCTGTGACAGAGCTGTGCCTGGTAAAGTCATAAAAGATTTTTTCCCCAGTTCACCCTTCCCCTTCTTAGACACCAAGACTAAAAGCAGTAATCCAAAATTCAAACATTTTTCCTCTCTCAGATACATATTCTGAATAATTAAGGTACCTAAAGCACTTGATTCCCATGTAAAACTGGTCTTGTGATAATGTCTGTAGAGAACTCATGCATCATGATTACTGAAGTACGTACATGAATGCATTATTCATGGCCACAAAGTGCACACACCATCTTACTCTCAAATGACCCTCATTATTTGGGACATTCCTCATTTCAGATTCACATTTATCTCTATCCCATACTGAGGTTGCCATCTGGTCATTTTTTTCCTTACTGACTCAGCTGGTTACTTTTACATAAAACTCGTCTAAAGCTGAGCACTAATCAAGTCTCTAAAATAGCTTTCAGAAATAAAAACAAATATACTGTCTGTGATTAGAAAGGAAAGGAAATCTGTAGACATTTAAAGATCCTCCAGCAGTGTAAGAATGAAGCCAAGGTTAATGTAATCAGTACTTGTTTCTCTAACAAATCTTCCCATTAATTCTGATATATGTAAGAAAAAAAATGCAAAAATGCGATCCAGTAAGAAGACATATCAAAACACAAATAAATATACATATACAAACTTTAACCTCCACAATATACAAATGCCAACTGGAAGGCCAACTTGACTGGAAGAATCCTTTTGCTCAAATTGCATTTCTGCCTGTTTTGATTGATTTTTTTTTTTTTTAGCAACTTTCTAGCAATCTGCTGCAGGCAGTAGTAGTAAGCCAGAACCACAGAAGAAACAGAAACAGATTGTCAGCAAAGGAACAGTCACAAATAGGAAGAGGGAAGATACAGAGCTCAAAAATGGCCTTTCCCTCTGCATTTGACTTCAAAATATTAAAAATACAAACTTGTATCATGTGTAAACTGAGATAGAAAGTTGTTTCAATTGCCAGGTCACACAACTTTTTGTATGGGTTGAGAAAGGACTTAATGAATCTACTTAGGGGGCTGCAGTTAAAAGTCTAGAATCCTTGTGACAGGCACAGAAGCACACATCTCACACTATCCAGTATTTAATTCCTCCTTTGCAACTAAACATCCTTTTTTATAGCTATCCTATTTAAAAATTCAATAGACAAGAGACTTTTTTTTTCCTTGTTACCTGTGTGTATATAGAATTTTTTTCTCAGTTGGACCAGTAGAATGTCTGCCAATAAAATTTTTCCAAACCCGTGTGTTTTGCCTTTGTTCTTAAAATTTCCATTTATTATATCAATGCTGAAATATTTTAATCAAACTTTAAAAAGTGTAGGTCTTTAAATTAAAACCTTATTTTGGTTATGTTCTTATGCTATCACTTCTGCAATACTACTTGCTCCTTCATGGAGGAGATAAGGCCAGCTATGATGCTCAGTCCTACCTGCCAGGTACTCTGGAAATGTGAGAGAGGTGCAGGACTTCGACCTCAACAATCGCTGTTGCTGTTCAGCACATGAACCACAATCTGCCAGATGAAAGCCTGAAAATGAAGGAAAAAAGGGATTATAAACACTATATACAGTTCGTGCTGAGAACTGGAACATTATTTGAATCAATGAATTTGAGGTCTTGATTTTTGCTAAACTCCACAAACTTCTGTGAAAGGGAAGTTTTTAACCAGGTTTAATAATTATTTCTTCTTTTCAGTAGCTGTGCAATTTATGGCTGGATTCTTGTATGCTCCATCACTGCCTCCTGCAGCATAATTTATCTTTTGCCTCTGCAAAAATACGAATGAGCGTTTTTGTCTCCTTGCTCTTGCATTTGCCCTTCCCATTCTTCCCTCCCAGAATCCTCAACGCTGTTTAGCACTTCAAGTTCAAACTCATCTTATTGATATAAGGAATATTATTAAGAGCTTTGACTGGGAGTCCTACTTTAGATTTCTCAGTTCGATTAACGGAAAATAATCACTCTCACACTCTCCCTCTCTAGTGACTTGGTTAATTAACTGATAGAAGCTGCACAAATAATTTCTACACCAGTGTACTTATTGTTTCAAAAATTAAGTGAAAATTAGTCCCTTACTAGATGATTAGGATTTTAGATCTGCTAATGAACAACAATAGTCTGCCATTGCCATCTTTTAATTTACTTTTAATCACCAGCTAAGTAACAAAGAAGTGTCTTTTAAAATAATTAAGACTACATATCAGGTCTCTGTAGGATGTCAACAATAAAGGGGTTAATGATGCATCCAATCATCATGGAAACAATCAAAAAATGTCTTCCTTTAAACAGTCCAGAACAACTCTCACTATCTAAATGCATCTGTGCCAGAAATTTCCCACAGCTTCACAACATTTTTCATCCTGTAGAGATCACACACAAAAAAACCCAACCCTCACCCCATTAATGATGGAAATCACCCATGTAAGCAGGCCAAGTATTTAAATTATCTGTGAAGAGAAGCCACTTCCCTCTCACAAGACAGAATGCTGTAAGCATCGTTGTATGACCTCAGCTGTGACAACATGACACAATAAAAGATGCCTACCCAAATATAGCACTTGGAGGCATATTTTCTCTCATAAAATATTATGAGACCTTCCTGAACTTACCTTCTTCAGATATATTTGCAGATGAAGGGTTGAAGGACTGAAAAGCAGGTTCCCAATTTTATTTCAGAGAGATTCTCTGATGTCTCTGTGACACTTAGGAACAAGTGTATTTTGGGGTGCGGAAGGGTAATAATTTTGCTTTGCATGTGTTCACTTTTTAGTAGCAGTTTTGTGGATGCATAGGATGTCTGTTTTCTGCCATAATAGTAACCCACCATAATTCTAGCACTGGATGCTCATTCATTTTTTAAAAGAAATCAGGCGTAAGAGCTTCTTGTGTATGTATGTGTGTGCATACATGTCCTTTGACTCAGCCCTCAAATGATGTGTACAAGAGGGAGATTACACAGAGGTAATATGACCTTTTGTTGACAAAAAAGGAAAAAAAAATCAGTTACAAAATACTCCACTCAACTGTTCAAGTTGTTACAGCGTGAGAGGCTAAAGGATATTCAGAGAGGTTTGGGGTTTACCTGGGAGAGGCAGGTACTGCACTTAAAATTACCAAAACACCTGCAGTATTTAGAGCACTATGCCACTGTACAGTGATTGCAGCAGTAAGCTCTCTTTACTTCTTGACAAAGAAAGTAAATTGTCCCAAAAATTCTCTATTATGAAGCATCCAACACATGTATTGGCACTCCAGAGAGCTACTACAATCTGATGCATGTGCCCCTTTTGAAAACTGTCTTTTCAAGCAGCACATGTTTTGGCCCATGGGACTGCAGTATGTAGAGCACTGTTAGGAGACTGGTGGAGGGCCATCTGTGCTCTGGTTGAAAAGACTTTAGTTAATGTGGAAAAAAAACAACATGTAATTGCTCTCTTCACGGCTTCTATTGTAATTTGGAGAATACTATGTGAAAATAATGCAGTATTGAGAGCTAGCAACAGCCAAAAAGGTAACTTCATCCACCTCCGTACTGGTACAAGATGGTTCTCAGCCACACACTTGGGGCAACAGTGAAAGACAGAAGTTAGACCAAATGCTCTTGCCAGGTTCACTTTTCATGTGTACAAATCCCTTTGCATCACATCCTTTCCTTCTGCCTCAGGTTCTGCCCTTCCTTCCTCTCCTTCTAGAGTTTTGCTTATTTTATATGAAGTATAAATTCCTCACAATAACAGGTACCTATGATTGTCTCTGTTTGTACTATGCCTAAAAACGTAAGCTGACTATCAAATCGGCTCTCAGGGAACTATAATAATAGTATCGCATATAATAATCATATGGAATAGGCCCTGAAACTAGCTGCAGAGGTCCCAAATAGTGGGGCATCCGACGTCTGCCTCTGCAGATTATTCCCTTCCCTTAATTTTACCTTCACAGAGTGCTTTGTTTCTCAATTTCATCTCATTAACTCTAGTGAGTTAACTCATTAACTCCTTTTAACCATCTTCAGTAATCTTCTACCGTGTTTTGTTCTTCTGTTCTCTAAAGACTGCTAAATAGCCCATGCACAATATTGGAGTTAAACTGAATTTAATTTTTAAACAGCTAATTGTAGAGCATCCCAAGTGCAATCTGTAGCATGTAAAAGAAAGCTTCACCTATCTGTGACTTGATGCCTCCATGCATCTAAACAAACATTACACCCTTTTTCAGCCATGCAGTTTTATAAGATCCTTGTCCATTTTCACCAGAAGCTTTCAGCCTTCTACAGACTCTATATCCATGGAGCTCTTCTGGTTTACTTTGCTGCAATTTATGTTTATCCTTCACGGATCATTATCACTATTGTGAAGCCTAGAATAATCTTACTATTACTGCCTAATGGCATATCAACCATACATCATAATGGTGTATCAACCATCCCTGTCCTAGCGAGGTGGTTGATGCCCCCTGCCTGTCAGTGTTCAGGAGGCATTTGGACAATGCCATTGTTAATATGCTGTAACTTTTGGTTAGACCTGAAGAGGTCAGGCAGTTGGATTAGGTGACCTTTGAAAGTCCCTTCCAACTGAACTGTTCTGTTCTGTTCTATTCTGTTCTATTCTATTCTACTCCGTTCCATTCCATTCCATTCCACTCCATTCCACTCCATTCCATTCCAGTTCTTGTTTGATAATGTCACTACTGAATTCCTCTTTAAGGAAAAATGCTCAGCAATTCTAGAAAAAGAACCAAAATGCCCATTAGGAGTTAAAATAGGTATTCAAGATGCTAATTTTAAACATCAGTTTTGAAAACCTTGACTGAGATCCTTGTTTTATGAATATAGGTGATTACAAGTATGGGGAAAATATACCTAGTAATGCTTGAAAGTTGAAGGTTATTTTTAACCTTTTAATAAATACTTAAAGAATCTAAAGCAAAACTGTATCTAATTATTAGGTTGGCTTGCAGAAAAAAAAGCCAGAGACAATTCAAAGAGGGTTATAGTTCATCTTTCAGATAAAGGTTGCTATTATTTAAAATGTAATTATTTAAAATGTAATGAAATAGAGCTTTTGTTTGTAATTTCTTGCTCCATGCATACTTTAAAATCCAAATATAGTTAAATTTGAAAGAGGGAAAAAAAAGATGAAAAACTTGTACACAAAACCCTGAGACAAAGTGGTTGACTCTTCTCAGCTGTGTGATACACCCCTTTTCCTCACAGATGTTTCAACAAGTAAAAAATGTCAACTTTGCAGTTATAGCTATCATGTCACCTTGTGGAACACAGGATAAAATTCTGATCCTATACTGGGATGTCTGAGAGATTTGTTCATTTTTTAATATTGATGAGTATCATTATAGTTTTGACCCAATAACTTTGCCCATGGGGACATTCCAGAAGCAGTCCATGTCTTTAATGAAAGGCAACATAAATTCAGAAGCAAACTGTCCGCCATATGCACAATGGTCCTCTGCTTTTCATTCTCCTTTAACAATATGGTTCATGTGTATTCAGGAGACTTCAAAAGTGTAGCCCAAAAGACTGAGACTCGGAGTGGTCCTTTTATGCCTTTGATGTACAAAGCAAATCAGCCTGAACTCATCAGAGACTCCTGATGACAGGGGCTGGGCTAATCTTGGAATGATCAAAGCATTCAAAGTCAGTGACATTTGCAAGGAAATTAATGATTCCTCCATAAAGGTTTTAACCATCCTATAAACAGGATAAATGTAGAAATCCTTAGATGGATGGTACCATTAAGTACAGCAAATGTTACTGAAAATAATCACAATGGTGGCTCATTTATTAAGAAACTGTTCCCTACGTTCATTTACATTCCACTGAACAGATTGTACAAAAGCATTTTTTTCTGAGTCTGGTTAACGTTCTCTGAAATGAGAAATTACACACTGAAAAGAAGTACTTTGTGTGTGTCATGTCACAGAATTACAAGGGATCATTATCCAATCTTTGGGACACAGAATTATTACAGATTTATCAATTGTTTCTACTGATGTAAAAGGTCTGATAACAGCACAACGTGCCTGACTAACAAGAACTACTATAATGAAGTTAAATGCTTTAACTTGTTTAATGATTCTAGTAACAATTATTACTTATCTGGGACTGGAGAAGAGATCGTAAAGTATGCCGTTATCCCTGATATGATTGGAGGTTAACAGGTGAACTGGAAATTCAAGGTTGGCATTTGCTTTTTAGAAAAGATTTAACACTGTTAAATATGCTGAAGTCATATTCGTTCTGGCACAAGATAAAGCAACCAATCAAGTTTTTTTCAGCAGAGGATCTCTCCATGCCTTTGTACTCTGCTGCTTTATTTAATAACAGCTACAAGGTGTGTGAATGATTAGGTTCACTAAGTAGTTCGAAGAGTGTTTTACCTTTTACTCTGTAGCCTCAAGAAATTCTCCTATCAAAGAAAGATACAGGAGAACAATTGTTCTCACTGCAATTAAATATGATTTTGACATATGGGCAAAAGAAGGAGGAATAATGGAGAAACACTTTTCCCACACCTAGTAAGTGCTGCTGTTGCTTTTACTGGTGGAATGTCTCGCTTTCAAATCTGTGTGCATGCAACCACCAAAAGCAGACCAGAAACACTTGTTGTATTACAGGAGCATCAGGGCTATAAATCATGTGGTGCTTTTTGGTACTCGGTGTAACACAAAACTGTAGGTTTAGTCAAGTGCCCCCCATTAGTAAGGGAGTACTCACCACAGACCACCTCCATTTAATTTTTTTTTTCAACTGGGTATCATTCAGCAATTTTTTTTTAAATACTTCTGTTACAGGCTGTTCAACTATTTAGGCTCTGTCCCAGGAAAACAACGGTTGTGCCACGCATAAGATGGCTTTTCTGGAGGTTTTCAAATTAGGTTTATTTCTAATGTGCATATTAATACTCTAAGAGAGCATTGGATGGACGCACTGTAAGAGCACCCTGCTTAGTCATCAAGCTTGTCTTTGGATTGGTAAGCAGGTTTTATTTATCCTATCTTTTTGTGTCCACATGAGATATATCGGTATTTACATGGAACATACACATCTCAAAATCCCCCTACAATGCAGAATTCATCCTGAATGGTCGTATTTCTGTCTATTCCATCAACTTGTACTTGTAGTACCAGAATCCAATAATTGAATTGATTTAAGACCATGTTAAGCATAACAGAACATGCTATTCTGTCTAAAGTGTCTGAAATTTTCTCAGTTGTTCAACACCAGAATTCTCTAAGTAGACCCTTCAAATGAGATTATTAGATGATTTTATGTCTAATCACTGGTGTTAAGAAAAAAGCCCTTAATAACTTTGCTTGCACTCAAATACGCTGCTCTAGTTTCGGGTCAGTTAGGCTGATGAGTTTTGTGCCCCTATGTGGTCAAAATCAGAGGATGGCAAGATATTTCAGGTTGGAAGGGACCTTAGGAAGTTTCTAGTCCAACCTCTTGCTTAATGCTGGGGCAGCTCTGAGGTCAGACCAGGTTGCTCAGTGTTTATTCAGTCTCCTCTTAATAACCTCCCAAGGACAGAGACTGCATAACCTCTGCAGCACAACCTAACCTGTTCCCGTGCCTGACCATCCTCATTGTTTGTCTCCCACCACACACCGCTGTGAAGGTGACATACTCCTGATGACCTCCTCACAGGTACTACCAGGCTGCTACCTGGTCCCCCCAAAGCTCTACCTTCTCCCAGCTGCCTCAGCCCTTCCTTGCAGGGCAAGTGCTCCAGCCCGCTGATGAACTTATCTAGTTTATCACCACCTTTCCTCTACTGAGAGAGCCCAAAATGGGAGTCAGGATTCTGAGTTTGGCCTAATGAGCTCTCAGCAGAGGAGCACGATCGCTTCCCTTAACCTCCTGCTGTGCCCCTGCTCCTACAGCCCAGGATGGTGCTGGCCCCTTCTGCTGCCATGGCACAAGGCTGCCCGGTGCTCACCTTGCTGCCTGCTGGCAGCCCTGGGGCCGGTTCTGCACATTTGTTCTCCTGCTTGGATTGATGGCAAAGGGCTCTTCCTTCCCAGCTGAAGCATGTGGCATTGTCCTTGCTGAATTCCCTGAGGTTTCGGTTGCCCATTCCTCCAGCCTGTTTAGGTCCATCTGCATCGTAAACCTGTCCTCAAGCATTATCTACCAGTCCCCCCATTTTGGTGCCACCTAGAAACTTGAGAGGGCACTCTCTCATCTCCTCCAAGTCAATGAAAAGAAAGCGACAGAAGCCAGTTTAAAAAAGAATTAATAGTAGAGGATTTTTTTTTTAAACACAGGTCTTTTTGTCAGGCTCAGTTTAACAAATTATACCAGATCTGACAGAAAAGTAGCATCCACTACAGGGCAGAAACAAGCGGAGGGAAGCAACCTTTTCCTGTGCTCAACTGCAGCCACAGATTTGTCTTTGAAAGCATCTGTCTCCTCTTCCTTAGTATAAGGCAGCACAAAATAAGAGGGTTGCTAGACATAATAAGAACATGGGGGTGATTCATAGGCAGATTCCTCAGCCTGTGACCCTCATGATATAGCACAGTCTTTCCACAACTTTGTATGCACCTGCCAGAACTTCTCCTCCAATGGACCCATGGCTCTTCTCTTTCACTTTGCTGTTTTTCTTCAAAGGTTGATTAATGAAAAACACATTATTTTCAAATGCCATACTGACTCTAACCGTGCACATTATTTTCAAATGTCATACTGACTCCAGCTGTACATACACATATATTTGCAAGGCTCAAAACACTCAGAAATCTGATCTTTAACTGAACTCTTAGATCTTCACTCAGCTTGCAGTGACTTCTTTGTGCAGTTCTGCTTCCTGAACCCAGCTGCTGTAGTGCTTGTTTCATTTTAAATTGCAGTGAAAGATACCACTACCCTGTTCTTCCTGCACTCAGAAAATCAAATAGATGTTTTTCCAACCCTACTGGGGAAAAAAAGTTAACCTTGGAAGAAATGTTTGCTTTTAATTAGAAAAACTTTGGTATGCAAGTGAAAAGGAGCAACAGAAGGGAATGCCTAAGAAATTTTAAGTGTGAACGATGCTGAAGCTCTACGTGTAGCAATCAGGGTTAAGAAAAACAAAAACCAAAAACTTAGAAATTATGACCACTTTCATAGTTGGCATCACTGTAGGAAAGCCAGCATGGGCAGTATCAAATCTGATCAGCGTTACACACTGCCGTCAGTACGATTTCATGCTGTTTACTCTACAAGTTGAGATGTAAAATTTGCAACTACACGCATTATATTACTCTTTTTGGGGGGGATACCTAAAATAAACAAATAACTATACTGCCATCAGTGAAAAGGATATAATCTGTTATGAGATTGTTTGCCGCTTCTGCCCCAGAAAGAGAAGCATGGCCATGAACCTATTTCACTCCTATTTCTCTCTCTGCTTCAGTTCTTGCCCATTAGATTTGTCGTTTTTGTTTGTTTGTTTGTTTGTTTTTTAATTTCAAAGATATTGATTCTCCTCTGTTGAGTTTTAACTCTGCTCTTGTACAATCACAAGACTCCTTTCCCTTGTTTTTGGAAATATGGGAAATATGTCTATAATACTCATTCTGAGTGGTGTGACTGATACGTTTCAAGATCGTAATTTATCAAAAAAAAACTGTCAACCTTAAATTTATGAAATAAATATGTTTGATATTATGTTTAGAATAAGAATGAGAAACGAAGAATTCATAGCACTTGCGATTTTCTCTTAGTCAATCTCACTAGGATAATATTGTCAGAAAGCAATCTGCATGAGCACAGCCACGTATACAGTTCCACTGGTTTCGCTGGTTGTGTTTTGTTTTGCAATTGGACCATAGAGAAAATTAAGATTAAGCTAAATTAGTTGCAGTAAGCTAATTTACAAGTGCAACTGTATTTGTTTGCCACGTATGTAATTTACAGTATTTTGGTTATTTGCATATGTCACTGAATTGGAAAAAAGGGGGGGAATATGTAATGTAATTAATCACACTAAGCTACCAACTGCAATATTCTCAATAATCAGCAAGCAGAAAAAAATTACTTGCTGAAGAAATCCATAGAAAATTCAAACCAATTATATGTGAGGATTTTGCAGCCATTCACATTTGAAAGTATAAACAGAAAACAAAGTAAACGGAATTAAATTATTTGTGGAACTTATTCATTCAGCTGTCACCTCACTGTTTGCCTCACCTTAAATCTTAAATACAGTTGATTTCATCCTAGAAATAGAATTAACATTATAGCCATTCAGAAAATATTCTCCATGACAACTAAAAGAAAAACAATCACCCTTCTATGGCTTCATGAAAGAGTAAAGGCCTCTTTTGTTCTCATGTCGAGCATTGCATGAAGACAGAAAAAAATCTGTTTGTGTGCAATTGGGAAGTTAACAGTTCAACTGTTTTATAGCATGTGCTCATCATATCAAGAGAAAATAATTTTTAAATTCTATTTTCCTCTTTAAGTTTCTTTTACATCTCTTCAAGAAGAAAATTTGAGACCAATGCCTTTCCACATGCAGCTAACAGAGGCTTCACGTGTGCCCACCAAATAAAAACTGCTCTAATTTCATACAAATGTGGTTGGCAATGCTTTGGCCACAGCAAAAAATTAACTGAAAACTATTGTTTTATATTCCATATTTTACTACAAGAAGTTCCAGGACCAGCCCCAGTAACCTTAGCAGGGTTCTGGGCATGACTTGTGAACTACCCAGTGCACCTACTGCAGTGCATGTGGATAGGTGATCTCCACCGACCAACCAGCTTTCCAATGAGATGAGGATTAAAGCTGGGGCAGCTTGTTGTTGTTTTCATTCATTTTGAAGTGGTTTATATGCTGAATGGCAACATGGGTGAACCAAATGGCTATTCTGAGCGAACCAAAACTGCTTATGAATTTTGATTTAATTTACTGTGTTGTTTAAAGAAACGAAGATGACATGCAAACGTAGTTTTAGGAAATTTTTATATTTAAATATAAAGTTACTACTAAATGACCTCCAATGAAACAAGATATTTGCAAGCTATTTTTCAAAGCAAACAAAAAAAAAAGTGATTTACATCACTGCCTGTTCTAGTTTAGCCTCAGAACTCAAAAACGTATAAGCACATTTAAGATGCAAGACATTGCTCCTCATTCTGTATTTGGACTGCATTCTCCAGTTTTATAACATTAAGCACTTAATCACTAAATCAAACTTCTTTTTTTTTTTTTTTTTTCTTTTCCCAGAAAATAGGGGCCTCTAATAATTTAGTTAGAATTCTTTTAAATGTCATTCCTGTATGAAACTTCCCTGCCCATTGAAAAGTCATTGAGACTGCTTATCAGGTAAGGGAAACAGAGACTTTCAATCTGGCTGCTCCTTTCACAAGGGAGATTGTCATATGTCATACTTTTATTAAAAGTTCTTTGATGTTTATACTTGGAGGAAATTCTTCTTTCAGGAGGACTTTCTTTGTTCCTGATTTAAAAATCCATCACTGACTGTGATGTTCAGTGATGTATCTTTCCTATGTTCTACTTCATTTAAAATCTCCAGAAACAAGTTTGGGATGCCCCCTTTATTTAGTTAGCATGGCAGGAAATCTTTTCTAATGTTAAGAGTGAACTGTGGCTTGTCCTGTTATTGGATATATGTATTTGCAGCTATACTTCATGTGTATGAAAAAAGTGTAACATTATCGGTGACTTTCTCTATTTTTTGAAGACTTCAAAAAGGTTTCTGCTATTTTCCTAACAAGTAAGCTCGTATGTCTATCCTTTTTGAAACCAAATCACATAGAACAATGAAGTAAATGATAACTTGTTGAATTTTACACGGAAAAATACCTTTTCTCCCCCTGATATTCCTCTTAGCATAATGAGCTTACATATTTAAGCTTAGAGAGTTTTGAGTTTTAGGATCTTAGTATTAGCCATGAACACCTCAGTTCCCCTGCTTTTGACATCCACCAGGTCAATCAATTTGTTTATGAAATCAGATCCTGTTCTGCAGAATGAGAAAGTATATACCCTGCATCATAAAAGAAAAAATGTGAAGACAACCCAATAATGTGATGCTCTCAGTGCAAGCTGGTAAGCACCTAAGACATCACTACTCCCTTTGTGTCTCCCACTCCCTTATTTTATTTTTCCATCTCAATTTTCCTGTCATCCACACTGTTCCTTCCTTTTTTTCATGCATCCATACTCTGCCTCCCATCGGCTTTTTCCCCATCTACCTTCACATGCACATCAGAGTAAGGATTAATGTACCAGCCAAATCTAGGTATCGACATTTCCCATTACGAACAATACAGCCACGAGTCCTTCCCATCCCATTCCCTCCCTTGTCGCTATTTCATAATTCACATGTTTTGGTATTAAACAATGAGCTAGCAGGTGCTGCATGGGAACTTCAGTGCTAACTCCAAACTCAAGCCATTTGGTCATGGCCTGGCGCACCAGATCTTATGACAGAGACCTGGTGACCCATTCATCTGCAGCAAGGCCTGGGCATCAAGTTACCATGGTGCTTACACAATCCGTGCATACAAGCATGCCAGAGAGAAGCATAATTCTGTTTGTATTCAAATAAAAAATCATTTATACATACCAGCTTCTTTTTGTTTTGATTCTCTCATTAACCCCACTAATTAGTCTGTGATCCTGGTTATCAAGGCTGCTAGGTATGCAACATTTCATGTATGCCCCTGTTTGGTTTTCACAATTAGCTGAAGACCTGACCCATGATGGGATCATTGAAGTCATCGCTGCTGAACCCTCCTGAGACAGCTGCAGGTAACACTACAGCCGTGGAGGTTACCAAATCTTACATGTGCCCTTATGCTTGCACCTTGAAAGTGTAATTTGGAATTCAGACAGACCCTAAGATCCACAGGTCTATGAACCTCACCGTCTGAAGGACAAATGTATGCCCCGTTTTGCCTTCATCATATGCAGGCAGCGAGCTCTGCAAAGATCAGAGGGGCCAGTAGCAGGCAAAGCATCACAACTGCTGTTTCAAGCAAGATTTGGCAGGCAGACTCATTTGCTGCAGTTCAAATAATTGCTCAAACAGAATGATATGGATCAAGACTGCCAGGTAGAAAAATTCTGGGGAAAAAAATAAAATTATTTTGCTCAATTTTTACAAAACTAAACTCCAGAAACTTTTACTTAAAGAACACTTTTTCTGCAGCTTATTCTTTTTTTTTTCCTTTGATGTCTTCCTTAACTGAAGTGTTTTGTAGCTAAATTATAAGGATATATATCATCAACTTCTATAGATTTATTTGATCTTTGCTATTTAATCGCAAACTTCACAGAAGACAAAAATAAAAGCCAGGTTTTACGCCTGACTTACTGCTGCCTAATTATATGGAAACACTACTTTTTTGATAATAATGGTATGTTAGCAGCTTGATTTACTAATCAGATTCTGCATCTAGGGATAGGAAGGGCTGTATGTGCACATATGCACATGTATATTTGTTCCAAAATTTGCATTTTATCTGTTAGCACTGATTAGTAACTAAATTTTCAACAGTACTTATAAAGAATAATTTGCCTGAATCATTAAATACCACACGGTACCTTTGCAAGCAGAAATCTACAGTTCTACCTGTAAAAGAAGGTAATACTGGTACAATACATATATATTGAAAACCAGCAGTATGAGTTACTTACTCCCCTGAATAAGTAAGTCCAATCAGAGAACAGAAATAATAAAACTGTGCAATTCACTAATCACACAACGATATTGAATAATCAAAATAATTTTCAAAATGCAGACTGAAAACCATTTATTTAACAAGTTGTTTAGCCAGTCCATCTAAACTTAGAGTCTCTGCCAAAAGATTTTGGGTCTGTAACAAATACGATTTACAGCAAATGTTCAAACTGCTACAGTCAGAAAAATACGATAGCAATCATTTCATTTTTATGCATCAGTTTGACTTCAAAACTATCTTAGTAATAACCAGAATTTTCCCCTATTATTGGCAAACATGGGTGTGCCTGCTAGCAGACAAATGCACATATCCGTCTGGGCACTGGATCCTTGTACTGCTGAAGCCCATGACCGCAGAAGGATGCTGTGTGAAGTGCCCGTTTATACATGCATGAGTTTGGCCACTGCAAGGATGAAAAAGCTTAAAATAGGAATTTTTGTTCTGTTGCTGCCAGGTATTGTACTTGATGAATGGATGGAGAACTTCAGCCTCCACTGAGGACAGTAAAGCTTTCTTTTCAAAGCCGTGTCAGCGATCCTAGGCAGAACTCGTTAGTTTGGTAATGACCCCAGCTTGAACAGAAGTGCCTAGGCTTTTTGTTAGACCACAGACACACTGATTTCTTTTTCTCTACTGACCTCTTCTGAAATGAGGCTGAATTTGTTTGGTGTGACATCTGCACAGTTTGTCCTACTAATTGAAAGACTAGATGTGACTTATTTCCCCAAAGACTGCCTGTAGTCAGCAAGCAGGAACAAACTTCAGTCATTTTTGATTGGCTACATTTCAAAATTGTGTCCCAGATGTACCTGGGTTGTGTTTTCTACGTGTCATTCATTTCTTTTAAGCTGACATTTTCATTTAGCTATCCCTGATCAGCTAAAACAGGTCAAGAGATCTCTCTGGTTTCAAGCCAGCTGCACTTGTGCCTGATGTGTCCCTCCCCTAAAGGGGGAATGTACTGGTGAAACTCCTTCTTACTCCCAAGTCAAGCTATAGAGCAAGGAAAGTATAGAATTGTTGTCAACTTTAACAAGAAAAGGGCAAAAATAAAAATGCTCCTAGTAAGGACTGAACTAATCTGAGCTGTGGAATTTGTGTCTCCACAGATCTTAATGAAGAACCAGGCTGGTTCTTTAAAATATAGACCAGCTATCCTGAATTTTAGGGTTGTTGTGCACCAGCTAATCATCTAAAAAATTATGCAATCAAAAAACACTGAAGGAAATATCATAATTAAGAGGAAATTGAGACAAAGAAAGAGGAATGACCTTCTCCCACATTTTCCCCTTGACTGGGCCAAGAACAGAACTATTTGAGTTTCAAAATCCCACTGTACATTTTTTGGAGATCTGAAACTCCCTGGGAACTGGAGACGACATACCTGATTTGAAAATTGTCCCGATGATCAAAGATGAGGTTGTCATGAATCATTCTAGCAGATGAGCTTTTCTTCTTAACACTGAAGACTGACAAAGCTACTGGCAACCTTGAGCAAGATTTGCATACCTCTGCAGTTACCTTCATGAAAATGCAGTACAGAGGGGACACAGAATCTATTGTGATATTTTGGAAGCAGTGTTACACCCATATTCTAGCTGAACAAAAAAATGGCTGTTTAAGACAGATGGTAGTGGAGAATTGGCAGGAACAATTAAGAGCTGAAGAAGGAATGGAAAACGCTTCCCCCCCCCCCCCCTTTTGTTAAAATGCTTCGCTGTAATTAAGCAATATGTGTCTCTTGACATCATTTCAGTACAATGACATGTTTTAAGACCTCAGAAGGTAAGACATGCCAAGAAGTTCTTGGGTTTTAAGTCAGCTGCACTTGAAAAAAAGCTCAGTAGGTCATCTGTCAGAATAGCAGCTTTTGCCTCGTGAATTGCAGGAAAATGAAAATTCACAAAAACATTTTAAATAGTAATTACATACTTAAAATAACTTCTTCTGTCTTACACAGTTCATCCTAAGCCCTGATATATTTGTGAAACTTATAGGAACAGTGCATATTTTTGCTAACTAAATACATTTTGAAAATCACAGATCTTTTCCGCAAGAATACTTTCAACAGCTTGTAAGACAAAAGCAGGGCAGAAATACCCAGTGATTTACAAAGAGCAATTCCTTAGTCATTTGCAATGACTAACCCTAGCAAGTATATTTGATGTGAAGATTAATGCCCAGTTCTGAGTGACACAGATTCACACTTCACCACGTTCTCAGAAATTACTCACTACTGAAAGCAGATGAGGCTGAATTGGTGGTGTTGAACGAGGCTCAGCTGGAAGTACGGTGAAAGAAAAAACACAGTCAGGCCCATTTCAGGGACAAGTTTTAAGCTGCTGTTTTTGAACATCCTTTTTTGTCCTTGGCCGTATACCCAGCGGCCACTGCACTGTTGAGACATAAAATTCAGGCTTCAACCATGTCCTGATAAGGACAATCAGTAAGGATGCTAATTGGTGTCAGATGTGATTAGGCCACTGTTCTGCAGTAAGACTACTGATTCATTTTCCTCTACTCTTCTACTGCTGAGAATCCAGGAACAGGTGATTCACCTGAAGTAAGGCTCAAAGGAATAAAGACAGCACAGCTTAAAACCAGACCTTCTAGTCCTACCAAGGCTTTGTTTCTACTAAGGGCTTATTTCTAAATTGAATTAGATGTTGGGTTTATCATGTAATGGTGACAGAAAATGTGAACATCTTTTATTGTAATTTTATAGACAGCTGTAATTTATATCAACAGAATTTATATCAACATTTAAATCAACAGCTGTAATTTATATCAACAGAAGTTTTATTATATAAAACAACAGAGAATTGTGATGCATTCTTTATGATGCAACAGCAGAACATTGACCCCAGCATTTTGCCTTTTATAAGCCCAACAAAACAGAAACACTGTTGTTTTGCAGTGACTGCTTTTGCATTGGTTTTCTTACCAAAACACATTTGTATGTGAATAAGACATCTCTCTCCACACACCTTAAACGCAAGTGCAAAAACTGTGGATTACAGAGCCCTGTAGGTAAATATTTCAATTCTTCAGACTTCTCTCCTGCTCCCCTCACCTTTACACAATTCTGTTGGCACACCAAAATCACAAGCCTCTTCTTATAAATGTGCTTTGCAGAATATTCAAAAAAACTTAAGATTTGAAAACTCTGAATACAATAGAGAGCAGCTCATAACTACTGTTGACTTGGTTTTGCTGCTCTAAGCAAACTGTATCCAAAAGCAACATCACATTTGTTCCAAGGAAATCTAGATGTAAGATTTCTCCCAGAAGACGAATATGGAGCTCAAGTTGATCCCCAGTTCTGGAACTAAATAGATAAATAAATAAGTAAATCTACTGAATGAGAGCTAAAACGAAACCACAAAATGGGAGCACAGGAGAAAGATCTACCTAGTGTGATGGTGACACAAGCAAGGTGACAGAGACTGGTTAAGAAGGTAAACCTGGAGGTCAAGGGAAGAAGCATGCAGGAAAAGGCTTGGGAGTAAAGGATGGTATCAGTAAAATAGTAAGGAGGAAAAAAAGATATAGAAAAAAAAAAAAAAAGAGGACAACCCTGGAGGAGCTGTATTATTTTCAAAAATGAAAACAATTCAGAGTCAAGTTAGACCTGATCCACTATGTACTTGTACTGTACTGTGCTCTGCTTCATAGCCCATTTGATGAGTTTCCTTTGCTTTTTATTAAAGGCAAAACAACGATTCAGGCTGACACCCTGACATATGGGGAAGGGAGATGCAATGGAGAAGCAGTTTTTATCTCTGTCCATTATGCTGTGTATACAGGACCTGACATTGTTTAAACAAAACTTTAAAATACATTTCTGACTTGGCAAATGTAAATATTGTACCAGCGAAGACAAAACTTCAGCTTCAAAAAAATGGATGAGGAGGCTGAATTGTAAGTTCTGCTTCTCTCAGAACTGCTTCGGAGTTTGACTGAGAGGAATGGCAGGACAAGGGCAGCGGGAGTGGGAAACCAGCACCTCACTGCCTCTGCTGTCCCACCAGCCATAACACAGCTTTGGTATCTGGTCAGGAAAAAGGATCAGTGCAAATGTGTTGACAACAATCCCTCAATATTTTATATTTCAGCAACTTTGATTTCAAGGACAAAGCCTAAAGGCTGCTCACTGCACTCTCAATATATGCAGCTTAAATGCCTACTGGCCACCGGGACGTGCTCAGGTCATCGAAAAAAGCCGATACAGTAGAAAGACATCATAAGCCCAATTCTCAAACGGAGCAGAAGGTTTCCAAGCCCGAGGCCCGGTTCCAAAGCCTTCCTGCCGGTACAGCCCACCCAGCGACTTCAGGAAGTCGGAGGCTGGCACACCGCGCACAGGCCCGTTCCGGCCATCAGGGTGGGGCCTTCGCCTGCCACTCTGGTCTCCACTGCTGCAGCACATCAGGCAGCCTTTTCTGGCAGGCCAAGACAACAGTGCTTCAGGGGATTGCAAGTTGGACAAAAAAGTTGGCAAAATTGATTGGTATTTAGAGTTTAGCGGTCTCCTATGAGTATTCCTATGCTTCTCTGACTGATTTTGATGAAGTGCTTTTATTTGTCTTTCTACCGAGAGACTGCAGATGAATTTGCAATAGAGCAGCATGGCTCCTGTTTAGCTTTGTCAGGCACCACTTAGCCATGTTATAATTTATTTTCCAGGAAAAAATATTTCTCATGAGAACTTTGGGCTAACACAGTTATAAAGCACCTGGCTACTGTTCAGCTCCATGTCTGAAAGCAGGTTCATTTCTGTGCATAAACAGAAAAAGACCAAACTGAAGAGAAGGAAGAGCCACAAGTTCCTCCAGGTGCACAGGACTTGTTTAGAGTGGCATTTGCTCACATCAAATGCTACCTCAGTATCAGAGCTGGCAGAGCCAAGGTTTAAACAGGCCTGAGAGGAAGCAGATTGCTGTCAGCAGCAGCGATGCCATGGCAGGCTCTGGGAAGGGATGCTCGCTTAACAAAGCAGCCTGTCTCTGCTCACCTCTGGGTTGGGAACTGACTCTTCTAAATTTTTGAATGGATTTAGACCTGTATTTAACTTTGACATACTGTGTAATAGAGCAATCTTTACCTTGCTTCGGCTTTATTTGGTGAGAGTCCCTTTTACTCAGAGCGCAATGATTGTGGTGTTTGTTGGGGTAGTTTTGTCCCAATTCTCTCCTGAATTACAGTGATTAGTGAGCAGTTTGAAAGCACCAAGCCCAAAGATCTTTTCTGCTTTGATCACCATTACTGTTATTCAAGAAGAGGCACAAGCATGGTTACAGGATGAACGTAAGTATCGATTCAGTTTCATTGCACTTCTGGAGGGTATGCAGTACTTTTTTCCTGCACCTTCTTCCTACTCTTAACCTCATTGGAATTCAGAGGAAGGAATGTAGTGACGTACATGCAATTAAGACAGTCTCTCTTGAACGTCACCAATCATAAAATGTGATTTCTAGCATGATTTTTAATTAAACAAATATTTTTGTTTGTCCTACTGGTATCTTGCATTTTAAGAAACAGAAATGAAAAGATGTGACGATCCAATGAGAAAAAGGAGCCTGTTCATAGGTACTGCTCTTTCTGCCAGTTTAATCAGCTGTGATGTTTCATTAGCAATGACTTAACCAAAACAGACAATGCTCATCGCAGCACCTAGCCCCATAATCATTACACATCACTACTGCTGGGTGTTCTTCTTTTAAAATTGTTCATTGAATACACTGCAAGATTTACAAGTAACCAATAACTGCAGGCTCAGAATCAGATCAACTTGCAGCCTCCGTAGTAACAACAGGACAGCTTGGCAAAGGAAAACACCCCAATTTTGCAAACTTCGGTACAAAGAAGATGAAAAATACATTTTAAATTCAAAGCCAGACAATTCACTTGTCCAAGAATACGCTGAGCACTCCCATCCATCCATACTGAGTAACTACATTCATCCTTTCTGTTATACCTTTCAGAAATTTTCAGTAGTATTTATTCAGCTGAACAGCATTTGTTTATTGCCACAAAAATGTCACCCTTTTTTTAGCATTAGCCCTGGAAAGATATTAGTAAATGCAAATCTGTGAGAGAACCACAAGAAAAATCAAACTACCTGATGCTTTTCACCCATGTGGTAACATGTGGTAATGATATATGCCCAGATGCTCTAAAGACTTCTTTTTTTACTGCTATGGAGTAAGTATGGATTTTTTTTTAAAAGCAATGTCACGGAAATTATTGCTCACTTACTGTGAGCAATAGTTGTGCTTCCCCACAGCACACAATGTTGCCTACCTGCTTGGAGACAGTGCCAAGGGAGGGGAATTCTGACATGGGATGCTGATGGGCAAGACAATAGGGCTGGATTTGAAATCCTGTTTCCTAACAAATTTCTGATGAAATCTAAAGCAGATCTCTTCTGCTCTGTGCAACTCATCTGTACAATGACAATAATAGCACTTCTTTAAGAACAAAAATGAAAAGATTGGAAAGTAGTCAGATATCATCACCTGGAGGACAGGGTAACACACTAACAGTAGCACAAGGAAATGTTTATATTTTTTCAAGTATATTTGAAACAAACTGGCAAAATGCATTCGACATCTCTGGGATTAAAATGGAAATGGAAAGAGGATATTCAGATATATTTTCCCCTCAGAAAATAGTACTGATATCATTTTGCTCTGACTTTATAATTCCCGTAGCTTATTATAATGTAGCTGTCCTCTTTGATTTGTGTGTTGGAACATACAGTGCAACTGCATAGATTCGTAGAAATAGGCTTATTATTGTAACAACTCAAGGGAATCTTCTGAATTGAGGGAAAACATTTACATTGGAACAAATTACATTTTACTGAAAAACTAATTGTTACACTGAGAGCTGTATACTGTTGTAATTGCATCGTCCTAATTACACACATTGCATTATTTAAAAAGAATGGCATTGTTTATTTGCAATATCCTCTGCTTATTTACAGTTGCATATTTGAACAAGGAGCAAGGAGTTATTCCTACAATGCAGCAGAGAGATTGTTATCTTCACAAAACACAAAATTAATTCAGTAGAGGAAATCTACTCTCAAACAGAGCAAGAGAGAAATTCCTCCTGAGGCAAGACATTCTACAATTGTTTCTAAATTTCTGTATAATTAACAAAGCACTTGCCATCTGCAGTGATTGACCTGTCAGATCTGCTCCTCTGAGATAATTTCAGTGACATTTAAAAAAAAAATCCATGAATATCAAAAAGCCATATTCAACTTGTAGAGAATGGTGTTATCCTGTAAATAGAAATTACAAACACTCGAGATGGAATTAGTTTATGAAGACTGCTGATTAACACCAGCAGCCCTGATCAGATGAGTTCAGCTCAGGTATTAGTGGGATAGCCTTTGTTGGTTATTGCAATGTGACCTCATTTTGTCTCAATTTTTTTATTATGTAAACGACTCTCTAACATATAAAAAGGCATCTCAGAAAATTCACTTGCCTATTTAGACTAATGTACTAAACAATGTTTACACTCTATGTTAAATGGAATATAGGGACACTTCATTTTAAACAACGAAGAGGTAGAGTCTGTGTTGCTTTGCACCTTTATTGGATTTATTCTGACCCAACTAATGAGTGTATCAAGTTACATAAACTAGCAATCAACAGTGATCCCCTTTTCACCTCAGTTGTGTGAATATCTGAATTTGTTTCAAGACACCACAAAATCCAGCCTGGTACTCCTTACTTTTTGAGAAAACAAATTCTATATTTTGTTTATTGTTTTTAATAGAATCTATTAATCCCAAACAGCACAATTTGTGGATTAGCTCCATCTCCTTTACTACTCATCTTTCTCTTCTGTGTTACATTAAGTATGTATAGGTGTTGCAAAAACACTTATCCATTAACAGCTTAAAATATTTCTTTCTTCACAAACTTGAATTTCTGGAAAATGTTATTCAGAGACATGCAAAATACAGTTTTATCCAAACCAATACACACTTTTCTCCCATCAGGTTTTGTAAGTGATCTTTTTAAAAGTAGCACAGAAAAAGAGCTGGATGTTGTGTGACATGAGAGATGAATGCATCTTCAGTTCTAAGGAACAACTATTGAAGTTTCAGATTGGTAACGATCACAGTCAAAATGATATTTTAATCTTAGTACACAGTAGGGAATAGACAGTTACTGCACAGTTCACTAGAATTTTACCCCCCTTGACACATGAAAGAGCAAGTAGTCTGACTTTTCATCTTATTTCAGACGAGATCCCCTTCTGGAGGTGGTCTAGTCAAGTCCAGCCAGTGCTCCTAATACAGAAACTTTCAGTTCTACAGTAAATGCGACTGATCTTTTGCCTTTGATTTAAGTTCATTGCCACAAAATCAAGACGAATTTGTTAAAGTGTACAGTTAAAAAAACAGCATAAAGGAGCAGAACTCCTACAGTAAAAGTTGTTTGTAAATTTTTGATCAATGGCTTTTTATAATATAAATTGTAAAAGGGCTATCAAACTTCCCTAAAGTACCTTTGACAATAAACAGAAAGTTTAATCTTTTTTTCTTCATTGCAGATATTTTTGAAGATTTTTTTTTTATTCCATATTGCTAGATGCACCTTGCTATTTCCAATTCATTCAGTGATAAGGAAGAGAGATAAATAAAAGGTTATTTTTCTGCTTCTGCTATGATCCTCGTTCTTCGAAAGTGTGTGGTTTGGGTGGGTGGTATATTCATTAGAATTGAATAGTAGAAGTTAAAGGGGAAGCAGTGAGTGCAATTTCTTGTTGTTTGCAGGTAATGGATAACAAAAGAAGTGAGAATAAACTCGTATGGTCTTTCAACAAACAGCAAGTACTAGTACAGACGGAGATGTTAGCTTTCAAATAAAAAAGGTAGAGAAAGAAATTCTGAAGGTAGTTGTCCTACGAAGATTTTAACTACAGGAGCCTGTTGAGGAAAAGCCAGCTTTGGAAGCTGAAATTCTTTAATTTAGACAGGTCCTCAAGAAAGCTTCTAAGTCCATTAAGACTTGCACTAACCACGGAGATGTTCCTTGAGAAACAAGAGCTAAACGCATGGTGGAATCAAGACCACAAAGTACCCCACACCCTCAAAAAAGGAGGAAAAACAAGACCGAATCCTACTAAAATGGATGTCAGATGAATTTGAGGACCTGTAAAAATGAGGAGCCATTCTTACAAGTTATTAATCTCACACTGCGTAATTGTACTATTCCTACACAGACAACTTGAATCAGGTGAACTGGATGGCCAAGGAGCTCGTACCATACTGGAACCATCACATTTTTAGAGCCCTGCTACAGTCTCCCCCAAGAAAGAACTCCTCAACTATTCACAGTTCCCAAAGAAGGGGATAGTTTAAAATATGTCGCAGTGTTGAGGATTTTTAAAAAAGGAAGAAAAGAGAGGAATCAGACAAAGGAACCTTGCTTCAACCAACTGTGACTTCTGAACAAGGACAGTGTACATTAAAAAACTTTGGCAAGCACTTTACAGACATGCTATATGTATAGATAAATCTATTTTATATCATGCTCTGAGTGTTAATCTTACTGCAGAACACAGTGATTACAGCTTACATTGAGTTACTACTTTTCATAGTTCATTGTAGTGAGGTATTACTGTGTGACATCTCCAAGCCAGTGAGCACTTCATTATTTTTAAACAGAAAAAATTGAAGGAAATCACTTTGAACTGAATGTTGAGCTACTTCTTTCTATGTTAGAAGAGCAAAGCCAATCATTACAATAAACAACAAGCAACAATACAAGCTACAATAAACTAAGACTTCCTAGAATCCAGCTGGTTTAGTAACCAGCTTTATACATGCCTACTAGTATTGATATTAAAAATCCTTTAAAATGTTCATGTAGGATAACACCATCTATACAGCACACAGAATAAACTACACATGGCCATAGACTACACTACCTCCACCACACACATTTTCCTTTTGAGAGGTTCATACATATACATGCATATAAATGATATACATCTATATACATGCAGACAAGCCGTTAAAATTGGCAATGATTTATGTTTGCTTTCAAGACAACAATGACAACTTCTGGTTGCAGCATAGCAAGGACAATGGTAAAACACTGCTTGAAATGGTGCACATTATTTCAACTTTTAGGACATACCCTATGAAGGAAAATGAATTATTTTCCAAGGGACTTTACAAAGATTTTTCATTTGTGCTCAGAGAGAGAAATATCCAACATGATGACACATTTTTAATTCTCTATTTAAAAAACTTTTGGTGTCACCTTGGAGAGTCCCAGAGTGTACTTACTAAAGTACGCTTAAGAAGAAGGTGTGACAGCTGTGGTTTTTCACATGAAAACACCTCTCGCTGTAGGCACAATAACATTTTATTTATCCTATTTTGATGAATATGTGCTGACATTTAAAAGACCAGAGAGGGAGAAGAAAAGAAAAAAATACACTAGCCACTATTTTACTTGAGGAAAGTAAAGTCTTTCCTTGTTTTGTTTTGGCTTTGCTTTTTCTTGAAGATTCTCACATATCTTCACTGTTTTAAATGTTAACAGATGCTCAACAGACTTGAGCACAGTTAAAAGAAAAATCACATAATTCTCTGGTAAAAATCTGGCAAAGAAATATATATTTATGGCTTTTTTAAGGGATAAAAATAAATGTATTTGTATATATATTTTATTTCCATGCTCACATAAAAAAGAGAATTTTAAACACTTGAATATTAATACTTTATCTTGATCTTTTCTTTCTGAATTTACATATGCAACAGTAACTTACAGAGGTTGTTTTATAACATGCAAATAACAATGTACTGACATTTACTGCTGGATAGCTGCTCAATGACCTATATGAAATTAGTTGTTTGTCTAGCTGCTAATGAATCAATATTTCATATCACAAAACACATGACCTCAATTGACAATATGGATGGCAATATCAGTTAAAGAGATAAAAGCTTGCCTGATTGTGGAAAAATATGTAGTGGTCCATCACCTGAAACACTTGGGAGGGATATAGGAAGTTCACACTACTAATATTAATGCCAGTAGCCATCAGACACAGAACTTCTCCACTGAAGTACACACATAAGTCATAATTTCATAAAAGCTTTTATGGAAGCTCATTCTGTAAGCACAAAACAAATGAGGGAATCTGCAACCTCAGAAAATGACTATAACATTTTATTTTGCTTAGTTCCTAAAGTGCATACACAAGTTCCAACTACATTCAGCACCAATCTAATAGGAAGCAGCTGAGCATGGTTTTAAACATGAGGAAAGATGTTGTTTGGCTAAATAGTTCACCTCATCAAGGAAACATATTAAACAGTATTTCCAGACTGCATTTGTCTTACTGAAACTGTATGCTGGATAGCATCAAAGATATTTAAGAGAGTTTAGAGAAATGCTGAAGTGAGGACTCTTGACTGCAATTAGCTTCATGGACTACATAGTTCAAAGCTTTTCTAACTCCCAACTGTGATTAGAGGGAGTGTAATATCTCTCAAACAAAATTCTGGATTAAAAAGGTTAGGCCTAAAGATATGCTTTAGTGCATTACTTTCAGAATATCTGGAAATCACTAGATGTGTGAGTGTGACACGGCTTTTTTTTAAAGAACAAAACAAAACCACAATGATAGGATATTCAGGCATAAATAGTGAGTGTTCCCCTGAATTGTGCTGAAAACTAACAATCCGTATCCACCAAGGCAGAAGCAGGGAGAACTGAAGCCCTCCAAGCAATAGAGGATGCGAACAGAGGTATGGAGAGCCCTTTGATGTGCAGCAGGAGGCTGGACTGTCCTGGGGGTGACTATGAGATCAAAGAACTTTTCCTCTGCTCAAGCAGATATTGTGCAAGCTGATAAGACGTTATCAATTATATTTAATTGCATTTGATACATGTTGTCAAAATGTTATTTGCAACCATAAGAGCTGAAAACATTGCTTTATACTGAGCATGAGATCCTAATAAAATCATGTAGTTCTAGAAACTACGCTACGATAATCTCAGTACTGTATTCTGGCACATAGCTACTGTACTTCAGTCAACACTCAGGTATGTTTTATAAACTTTTTGTCTCAGACACTAAAAATCCAGGGACTATGAAATCCTAGCATGAATCATAGTATGGAAATAGTCCACCTAAAATTATGTACCTACAGCAACACAACATGCAGAAGTAGATGGGCCCCTACCATCAAAATATGCTGCAAATACATTAGGAGGATCTGTATAGTATGCAGAGAGCAACACAGGCTTAGCACTGTACAAGAAGTCTCAGTCTTACAGAATTTGTCTTTCTGCTTCAGTTAAAAACTTTGGAATTGGAGAGACATTTTATAATCAACAAAGACATAAAGCAGCCAAACTCTTCTGGAGATTTTATATTGAGTCTTCTCTTTATTATCTGAATTGTTTCTTAATTTGAATGAAGAAAAGAAATCCTCAGCCTCTCCTCTCAAACCTACCCCGACTCTGCTCAAAAAACATACCTGTTTAGAAAAGAGCTTCACTTATATTGATGTATATTTGCTGCAACCACTGTCTAATTAGATCATGACTCTGTCATTTTCTCATGAATCGTAAGCAGAAGTGGAATTTGTTAAGAGAACTATTCTAAACTGAATGCCAAAAAATGTGTCTGAGGAAAATGAGATTCCTCTATTATCTTTGCAGATTAAAAAGTTTGTGATAGCAATAGAGAAGTTGGGGAAGTACCCGTCTTTCCCACTTGACTCTTATTCTTCCCTCCAATATGAATTCAGTAAGTAACTTACCTTGGCTTTCTTTTCAATCCTTTAATTTCCTGTCTGATTTGTCTTTGTAAATCTTCATATAGGAGAAGCTAAAAGAAGTTCCCATTATGAATCTATATTGAAAAGGGAGCTTGGTATATTTTAAAAGGGCAAATCTAAAAATGATTGCTCACCCTTTCCTCTGCAGAATCCTATGTCATACCCCTATTCTGAAGCCCAAGCAACAAATCTATTTAATGCTAAAATATCACCGTCCTTTCTCTAAAATTCTGCCAACTGATTATTTTCATCATAACCAGTCTCTTTCGTTTGATCTCTAATTGAGAACATACCTTTGTAGAAGCAGTCATCCCTTAGTTTTCTCTCACTCTGCTCCACACTGCTACCTCTAGCCTTTTGATTAGCTATACAATTAATAAAATTAGTACTAAACATTCCTCTCTCCATACTTCCCCTGTGTTCTTGATACACGTGGTGTTTTGAAGATAATTATATACGTGTGTTTACCATGGAAACCTCTGAACTTTAATCTGTTCTTTCCCCCCTCCCATCTGTTACAAAATACAGTTTACTAGCTGGAGTGTTAAAATATCATCATATATAATACAATTCCTCTCTTTTATCTTGAAAATCTTTATGGTCAGAAAAAAGGAAATAAGAGATAAAGAAAATCCTGGAATGTTTTTTCATTTATTTATTTTTTTCATTTTATATATTCAAAATTCATCAGCACTTATGATTTAGCAAAATGAGAAAACTACACTGCAGACAGAAGGAACAGTAAGAATGGTGTTACCAAATCACTCTTTCTATGCAGCTGGGCATAATAGGTAGTGTTTAGCTACTGGACATTTTTTAATCATAACTGAGATAATAGAAACCACACTGGGCTTGGGAAGAACAGAGCGACCACAGTTTTAAATGCTGATGCAAAGGTGTCCTTTACTCTTGCAGCATGACAGTCATTAGGATTTTAATTCTCCAGAACTCCTCTGATATGAAAGAATTTGAATGAGTGTAATTAATGCCAAGAGATAAATATAACGGCACGCTACAGAACGACTAGTTCCTGTGACAGAGGAGACAGGACTGAGAGTCGTCACACCACACGGGCTCTAGGAGGTGTTGCAGTCAGGTGCAAAAATAGTGAGCACGCACTCTTGTTTGTAAATTACGTTGAAACTGATCCTTCCCTCTCCTCCCCTTGCTGAGCAATGCAAAATACTTCCCTATTTCAGACAGCTGGAGATCCTGTGCAGGTAGAAGGAGGGCAAGGTACCCAGCAGGAGGGAGGGGGTGGAAGAAGGCACAGCCAGCCAGCACTTGAGAGGATGAAGGTTTGGGTCATGGCAACCTGGGGCTGCTGGCAGCTGAAAAAGGCTTGCAGCTGGACTCATGAAAAATGTTTCCAGAGGGTTGGTTTGTATATATAATTTGCAAATAAGCCTATTCTGATTTAAAAGACTGCAAGACATCCAATTCTATTGGTAGTTTTTCCTAACCACAGCAATGCACAATGTATTTCTGTCGATTCACTTGAGTCAAAAAAGGCTATGTTTTCCTTTTCTTTTTCTTCCTTTTTTTTTTTTTTTTAAGTGGCACATGGCCATTAATAAATAACTTAACCTAAATGATTATTTCAGGCTATCTATACATTTTGTAGATGATTTGCATGCATCTCATTTTATGTTAGATTTGCTCTGTATTTTTCCTGTATTTTTTCTCCCTTTCTGGGAGGATGTAAAATGGTTGCTGACTCCATGTTGACCTCTTTTTCTCTGGCTCTTCACCATATACTTAACTCAGTGAGTAGCCTGTGAAGTTTACTGAAGTAGATACCATCAAACTTGACAGCATGAAAAAAACTCTGCCTTGTATAAGCAAACAATGGTACTAGTATATGGAGGGCCTAGAGGACAAAAGAATATGACTACTGCAATTCTGTTATTTACAGCTTTGTATTACAGCTCTTATTTCTTTTCCTTCTTGAGATTGAATGGAGCTGGGTTATCCCCAGGTTCCTTTAGGTATTTCTTTCAGAATATACATCAGTCTGTGGTCCCTCCGTGGCCTCCATTATTTTAATACCTCAGCACCTCACAATCTTTCCCTATCTTTATTCTCACACTACCTCAGATGCAGGCAATTTTTGTGATACCAATTTACGAAGAGAGAATTCAAAGTGCACTGAGATTTTTAGGTATCTGGTGTCCAGAATGAAATCTAAATTTCTCCCTCTCTTCTTTTTACAGTGCCTGGGATCATGCTTCAGCTCCTCAGAATGGGATTCAGGACAATCCGAACACTGAGCAAGTCACCCAAAGTTAAACTTGAAAAAATGAGACTAACTTGGACCACAGTAACTGGCTACATCTGTATTTCTGTTCTGAAGCTGTCAATACCATACCACTGTGTATTCAGAAAAGTGTCTCTACAAGCCCTATGTAGAAGAGAGATGCTTCTATCTCACAGCTGAGCACAGATCTGTCTTTCTTTAAGACAGTTAAAGAACAGCCTAGAGGCTTATCTCCTCTCATTTTTATGTTAGTTACCCACAATAGGGAGATTCCGGTGCAGTTCCTTGCTCTGCCTGAATGGATTCAAAATTCACATTTCTCTCCTCACAGCAAAGGGCCACAACCACCAAAATACAGCACAGGCTGGGGTGGGGAGGCACCGTGCATTTCCTCAGCCTTAAAAGAGCTGTGAGGAAAGAATTTCAGGGTCAGTGGTCTGGACAGAGTGAAGGAACATGACTTATGTCTAAGGCAGTGAAAGCATTGCCTCATCTTAACCTGGATTTTACTGTAGTAGTCTAAGTCTGGGCTGCACATTTTTTCTGTAGTAGGGTGTCCTGTTTTTGGCTGGGATGGAGTTCATTTTCTTCCTAGTAGCTTGTACGATGTCGTGTTCTGGATTTAGGAGAAACATAATGCTGATAACACACGGATGTTTCGGTTGTTGCAGAGCAGTGTCCCCCAGAGTCAAGGCCATTGCAGCTCCTCCTGCTGCCCTGCCAGCGAGGAGGCCGGGGGTGCTCCAGGAGCAGGGAGGGGACAGGACCAGGACAGCTGGCCCAGGGTGGCCTCAGGGACAGCCCGCACCACGTGGTGCCTTGCTGGCTGTAATGGCTGGGGGTGGTGCCCAGGGAAGGCATTGGTCAGTGGGTGGTGAGCAACTGTGTGGTCCATCACTTGCTTTGTATATTCCTTTATCATAATTGTTACCATTGCTTTCCTTTCCTTTTCTATGCTATTAAACTGTCTTTATCTCAACCCACAAGTTTTTCCCTTTTTTTCCCCCAGTTCTCTTCCCTGTCCCAGCAGTGCGGGAAGTGAGCCAACAGCTGCGTGGTGCTCAGCTGCCCGCTGGTGACACCGCATCGCAGAGCTGGCTCAGACACACCGGGACGCAGAGGCCTGAGTTAGGAGATATCTGAAACAAATTCAATATAGGTCTGTGCAGCTGGGAATTTCTATCTGAAGAACACAGAATTAGAGCCAGAAATAATTCTGTTTTCTCATTCTGTGACAGAAAAGTTAATTTATTTAGAACAATATCATATAACTCTCCTATGCTCGTGATAAAATGCCAGCATCGTTTTTTTACCCACTGCTGGAGGAGAAACTGCTATAACAAACTTTTGCTAGCTTTTATCTATTCTATTATATTCTATTGAATATTAATAAATTACCATCTGTCAGTTTCGCAGGAGTAGCCGAAACTATGCTTGCATTAAACTTGAAAATAACTCCTTTCCAGAGTCTTCAAGAGAACACAAATTTTAAAATAATGATTATTGCCTGTACTATTTCAGTGGTGTTTCTCTTCAGCAAACAATATTGAGATTTATGCGATACAGTCGGCTTTGGGATTGATAATTAATTGTCACTTTAATTTAACACACTTTAATAATATTTATTCTAAAGTTGTAACAACTCTGCCTTAGAAAATGACCCTGAATCCCTTTAATTTATAAATTCACTTAATTAAAATACTTAATCTTGAAAAGAGCTTTTAGGCTGTTCCAATAAAGGTAAACAAATCTTCAAATTAAATCAACACTTTTTTCTTTTGATATATGTAATTAATTTTCACTCGACTCAACAAATAAACCTCATGTAAGGTTGTTCATGTGACAACAGAAAATGGCTTGCTGTCAGCTTAATCTTCTTTAACACTGTAAAGCATTTTTAGTTATGCTGACAGACCTGCTGAAAACCTTTTGCTGGAAAGCAATAAATATTAGCATTTTTTCCCACTGGCACTGAAGGCAAAACATTTATTTGTAAATGATGATCATTAATCAGCATTTTTGTATAAGTGATCAGAAAACCTCCCAGGCTACAGCAGACTTGATGGAAATGAAACTTACTTACAATCAGATTTAACTTAAGCATACTTTGTCCTTAGATAATTGAAATCTCTGGTGTCTTGTTTTGCTGAATGTTGGTAGAGGAGCTGTATGTGCAAAAGATTGCACTATATATCCATATATCCGTCACATATGAGAAGGGAAAGTTCTGTAATGAACTTTAGGACTTAATTATGGAGCTCACAGCACTGCCAACATTTTCACATACTTCATTTTACCACTGCAACTAACTGCATTAAAATCAATGGCAGAAAAATTAACCAAATGCATAAGATGTCGGCATCATGATGAAAGCTGTCACCCTAAAATGCATGTGAGTAACTTTACAAGCGCAAGATCTACGGTCAGATTCAGCATATTCACCCATCTGTGTAGCACTGCTTGCATGCATTCCACTTCAGAAAAAGGAATTCACATTACAACATATACTTGACTGCACCTTCCCCCTAAATTTTGAACATTTTAGTCTGTATCTTAAGAACTGCTACAGAAGGATTCCTCCTTCCCTTCTATTCCGTATTTCATAACAAGAATGATAAACAGTCCATGTTTTTTCTCAAATTAACATCTCCTTCCTGCATGTTCAGACTTTGAACTGATCTAACTCTGGTTTTTTATCTCTATCAGCTGCATTTGAATAAGAAAATGATTCCAAAATGTGGGTTCCATATTTACAGCCTAAGCTCCCTCTCTCAGTCCTACCACAGCCCTGAAAAGTTCAAGTTAATTAATGACAGACTACTAAGGAACTACTGTTGTCAAGATGATAATTAGATGTGACTAGATATGAAAAACAGAGCTCTTATCTAATGATGGAAGGTAGCCTTCCATCACTCCTCAAAGGTTGTTTATAGTATGGGTATTTCTATCTGACTGCCATGATTTTTAATAAAACTGCAATTCATGAACTGAAACCACCATAAAATTCCTACATGAGCACAGCCTGTCATGAGTTTTCCAGCTGTTTCCAGCATTCAAGAGAGAAGAAAGGAATTCCACATTTTTTAAGGGCAGGAATTTTTAAGACATCTTACAGTTTGTAGGTGAAAGCAGAGCAGTGAGAAATGACCGATAAGGAGAAAATGGACCTCCATATTTTCAGCTGCCAATCAGAGTTTGGTCTGAGTTGTTGAGAAAGGCTGGGGAGGATTTGTTACTTATCTAAATCATTATTCTAGTTGTTGTTTTCAGCCTGAACAAATTCACAAAAATATATCTGGGAAGACTTCATTTTGTTTATTTGTTTTTGTTTTCATCCTCAGTGTGCAAATATGCCCCTTGTTTAGAAAACAGCTAAAAAAAACCAATCCCACAGATCATTTTCACACTATAAATAAAAATAGTCAAAATTTGTATGCATTTTCGGAGAAATACAGACTGCTCTGATTATCATCATGGTTACCCTGCAAGTGATTCAAAGCAATACAAATCAATTCTTGGGCTTAAAATGTAAGCAGCATACCTCCTGCACGGGAAGACCGGCTGGTGGCATCACTGTTAACTGGAGTAACATTCTGCATATTCAGCTGTGCAATGGGGGAGACAGCAAAGTGCAGTAGTAAAAATTATGTACCTGTTTAAAACAACTTCCTCTGCAAGATAATGCAGGAAACACCAGTCACAAATAGTTGCCTCAGGAGATTTCGGTGTCTGTGATAAGATTTAGTGCTCAACTGCCATTTCAGACAGCTGGCCTCCAGCTGCTTTTCCACAAGGGCACAGGTCTCTTCTTCATGACCAGTCTTTGAAGGTTATTCAGATGCCTACAGTGGTGCTAAGAGACATTTCACAATACCATAGACCATTTTTAGGATCCTAAAATACTTTTTAAAATTTCGTCCTGTGGGACTAAGCTCCTCCCTGGAGTACAATAGCTGAAAATTGTTTTGCAGGTGGATTTATTCCTTTCCTGCTCTGATTTAAAAGGGTTCACAACCCCAATCCCAAAGGGTAGACCAGTGACCTTATTACACAGCTATACTTTAGCCATAAACAAGCTGGTTTATAGCTTGTGCTGGAGCTCACACAGGCTACAGCGCTGCTTGCAAGCAGCTTGTTACCTTCACCAGTAACACACCACTTATGTATCCTAAATGAACCCATTTGTATTAAACTGCCATGTTTTCTGTCACCTGCTGCTGAAACTGGACAAAAATAAAATGTTGTCAGGTTAAAAATCTGCGTTTTAACGTTAAAAATAAGAAGAAATTAATCTAAATAAAAGCTGGATTGGGATCAGTTCTGTAAAGGCATTATTTTATCTGTAAACATAATATAAAAATACATAATCTACATTCTGATTTCATATGTGTAGTATAGTTTAACCATACAGAATATGACAATAAAATAACTGATATAAGATTTACCTAACCATACTTTCATTTTAAATAAATTTAAGTTGCATCCATGTAAATCTTATCGGCATTTTCATTGGGGTGATTAGTTCTTGGTGACTCACAGACAAGTATTTTAGGAAATGCGAAGAGTGGGACTATTTCCCTCTGGAGACACCTAACAGTTTCCTATTCGTCTCAATTACCGTCCAGCATCCCTCTCTGGCAAGGCACTGATTCCTTCTGGCCTCAGCTGCCACACACCACCTGCAGTGTGCGCAGGGTGAGGAGCACACACAGCAGCAGCGTGACGTGGAAGACACGAGGGGCTGGGGACGAGCCGTGGGTACAATGTGGATGTGCCGGTGCCCCTGCTGCAGGGACACAGCGAGCAGCCCAGGCCAGAAAGGTGCCAGGAGCTCGGGGAGCCGCAGGAAAGCCGGAGAGCAATAAGAGCCGTGGGGGAAAAGGAGAAAGGGTCAGAGGAAGAATGCAGTGAGCTGAGAAATCAGAGCAGAAGAGCACAAAGGGAAACTGAGCGAGTGCAGCAGAGGGAAGCGGGAGGCAGGCAGGGCCCTGAGCTCACAGAGGGTGGCAGGACGAGCCCCAGCGCTGCAGCCCCCGTCCCACACAGCCGCGGCACAGCCAGAGGGGCTGCCGACCTCGCGGCCGCTGCACCACAGGTCACAAGCAGGAGTGAGCAACTCTCATTCCCCCCTTTTAATGCAATAAGGCTTATTAATGCAGTCTTTTTGGCAAGGGGATTTTGGCAGCCCGTTTAGATCTGCCCAGGCTAAACTGCCTCATCGTGGCTAGGATTTGCCTGCACTCATCTAGACAACAATTCAAGCTTTGATCTGTTACTGGGTAATTAATGAAAGGTACCAATGTAAAGATTCAAGCTGGAAAAAGAGTAATGACACATCACTGACAAGGGACAAACCACCACATAAAACAACTGGCAGGCAGATAAAGGCACTTCCTTCACTCTCTTCTAGGCAGCGAAACGTGGTGATTGCATCAGTGTGCCCAGTTACCAGCGACTCCAGGCAGTGAGGTGTGCAGGAGCTAAGCCAGATGCCACAGAGGCTGCGATGCACTCCCAACCCCCTCGCCTCCATGTTTCTGAACTAATGCCAGGCTGGCACTGAGGATCTGAAATAACTGAGTCTGCTGAAAAGGAGTTCACAAGCAGGTAAGTTCAAGCCAGATGCTTGAAAAATAAAACAACTAACGAGTACCCAGGCTCAAAAACTCCTCAACTTCAGGCTTCCATTGGCATTTTTAGTATTCTGCAGATACCAGGGGTTTAGGCCAGTTGTCCACAAACCCCTTCCACCTTTTTTTGGTTATTATAGTGTCACGGTGATATGCTAGGGACAGCAAGGTATTGGTTTTTCAATGATTTAACCACCATACTGTAGTAATTCTGCTGCAATAACCCCACTGATGATGGCTGTAAAGATGACACAGACACTTGCCTATCAGAGGGAGCGACTGACTCCTCATGTATCACAAGCACAGAGACCTTTCAGTCCTTGGCTCACACTGCACACAGCAGCAACACGAGAATACTCAGCTTTTATTGATTTCAGCTGTCAAGTGCTGGTACTGCCATGCTAACAACCCGGCTTCTGCTCAGAACTGAAGAGATCTTCGATTCTGAACCACACCACAAACTAGCAAACAGACCTTCAGCAAGGTGCTTAAATATCTCTCTGTCTCAGATTTCAATACACTGAAAAAAGGTCCTGTCTAAGCAAGGGGATGTGGGCCTGTCTTCAGTCCCTGGGAGGCACTTGTTCATATGATACAAGACAAACTGTACCCCTCAGAGCAGTGCTTCCATAAGAAAAAACAAATCCTTTTCTGAGGCAATGACCACAATTTGGGTATCTGCAACTTAGCTGCCTAAATGGAGCAAACGTTGTTTTATGAGTGCTAAGTACCTGCAGCATCTATTCCCTGGGCATGAGCAGGACTGGGTTAGGAACTGAACCCAAGGTGAGTGCATTAAGGGAAGGAATGCCTGCTGGTTAAATAATACACAAAAAGGCTGGGGGGGCGGGGATAATGGTGGACATTTCAAAGGAATGTAGCACACACTTCATTTAGTTTTGCAATTCATTACTATTTACTGCACACGCTACTCCCAGAACAAAGACTAATGCCTGTGTGGAAGGCACTTCTCTGCATGCAAAGCAGAGCCTTGTGCCAAATGACCTTTCATATTCCGTGTGCACAGGTAGATTTGAGATCTAGCTATGCTCTTAGGGTATGCAAGCAAAAGGCGCAAATTTGCTGAAAATTGGTACACATAGGGCTTTCCATTGCTTAAGAGTAAATCCACCTCTCTGAGCAATGCACACTGCCTGCCTGTGCTCCAGCAGCCTGCAAAGTCAGCTGCTGCAACTGCAAGTTCTATCAGCAAACCTCAGGTTTTCACAGAATCAAAGTAGTCTTGGGAGGAGTTCTTGGGAGAATTACAGAATATCTGTGGTTTATCCAGGCATGATTCAGATAATACATTGTCTGTAAAAGCACTTCAATTTGTATAGCCTGTAACACACCAATGAATCAACAGATCAGTGAGGACGATCTGCTTAGTTCTGTGGAGTCACAGAAACAACCCGAGATTTCAGATCTTGAAGATGATTCTGGCTGCTCTGACACCCACGTAATTTAGGTCTGCCTCTAATGAAGGCAGTCACGGCACAGCAGCATAAAGCCATTGTGTGATAATGCAGACTCTCAGCTACCCAGTTTCCTAGAAATTATCTTGTCTAAATAGCATTTGGAAGAAAAAACCCAGACACACCTCTCTCTGCCAATTCCTAGAAGTCACGAGCTACTTTAAAACCCCACTTCAGCCAATAACCTAGACATGGCTGCAACCTGAACTCACCCAGCTGAAGCCTTCATTTAAGTCAGTGGTTACTCACATAGCTAGGCATTTTTTGGATCAAGTTCTAAAGACTCTGTTATATTCAAATAATCACTCCTACCTAGCTCAAGCATTCCAGTTCTTCCAGATGTTTACTGAACTAGCCTAAAAACATGGTATTTCTTAAGACTGTGACTTTGGAACCCTTGTTTTAGACAGAATTTTTTCATAATCAAGAAGGCCTTCTTTTTGTTTTGTGTGAGAATCTCAACTTTAAATAATATTTCATATTGAGAAGCGTTATTTCCATTGTCAAATCACAAGATCAACAATAAAATCACAAGATACTGAATCAGTTTCCCCCATTTTCTGTATCTGAGTGTGTCAGGAATCAGAGCCAGACAATTCTTATGAGACATACAGCTATGACCAGAGGCAAAAATTCTGGGAATCTAGTGTAAAACATTGTTCTTGTGCGATTTCAGGCTTTGCAGACTTTTCTTGTCAATGTAACTCTTTTGATTTCAATGCAGTCACTCCTGATTTACCCCAGGGGCAGTAAGACAGAAACTGGAGACATGGCAGTACAGGGTTTTTTTTGTTGTTTTGTTTTTTGTTTAGGAGCTCCTGTGTTACTGTATTGAAGTTAACTGCCCACTCTGATTTTTGAATTTGCAGATCTGCTGCTGTAAAGAAACCTCCCCCTCCTTTCCCAGATTCTAAATTTTCTTTTCCCCAAGTAATTAGGTTTGAAAATTAAATAATATTGTTGCTATTTGTAAGTAAGTATTATGATAAGTACCTTGAAAGGGAGGACGTGTTCAAAAAATAATGTCCAGTTCCATTGCTTGACTTTTTTCCTTGCTAGAATTTAATGAATTCTTCATTTGCTATTATAAACTAAGTATTTCCTTTGAGTCCAATTAGCATAGCTGAAAGAAACAGCAAAGCAAGGCACTGTTCAGCATGCATCAATGTAATGGAAAATCAGTTCTTTTATTCTGGCTTTAATAACTGCAGCTTGATTAGAGAGAAAGAAAAAGCTATGAGAGAGAGAGAGAGGTGGGGGGGATGAGAAGGCCTGCCAAATTAGTTCTATAAGAATTCTCAACCTGTCTGCTCTCTGGCTTGCTATTCAAATGCTAATTGAGCCTTTTTGTAAACAGAATGGGTAATCATGGAAGACAAAAACAGACACAGAAAACAAATGAAATATCACACCTTATCAAAACCATAAAATGTTATGTTCTTTAGTCTCTTCAAAGCATATAGAAAAGCATATAATTAATATAATAAAATAAAATATAACATAATAAAATAATAAATAATAAAAACCGGTTCATTTTGAACAATGAAACCAGTCGTGTTATAATTAGATAAGAGGATTTATATTCACAGCTATAAACATGAAAGTGGACCATGAGACCGGATAAAGGCAAGGTTTTAATTCTTAAAAATTAATTACATGGCATTATTGTTATCAGTACACAGGATGCATTAATTATACAATTAATAATAAGATGAAAGGATCTTTTTTTTCAACTTTAAATCACTTGGGGACATTTGGTTTTACACCAGAATTGTCCTTCAGGCATTTCTATAATCTTGTTACTATGCAAAGTCAAGGCCTTAAACCTGTTAGTGGAATTGGTGGATGGAATGAATCTCTCTTAATTTAGACTTGGTGCTTTCATATACTGCAATAAATTTTAGATTCCCCCCTGTAACTGGGATCTAAGGTGTAACAGATTTATTGCAACTTCTCTTAAAAGACTGATGTCATTAGAAGCACGGTATATCCAAACACACAACCACCTAATGGTCTTCCACAAAACCATCACCTAACACCAGTGTTGCACTTGGACTTCCAAATGAAGCTTTCTGTTCCTTCAGAGAGCCAGATCAGGGCTTTGTGCTCAGCAGCAGAGGAATATGTTCACCATAACAGAAGTATCAGCTAACGTTTTATGTCACAGCTCCTAGCACATGCCTTCTAACCCTATAACCAGGCCAATAGCTAATCTCAGCCTTGCTCAAACCAGATTCCAACTGCTTGAAAGCGTATCACATGAAGAATACCTGCCAAATTACATTAAAATTGTCCACCTTTTATATACAGTTTTACACAGTACATCACAGAGACCCTCCTCCCCAACAGATGAAGTCTTGCCCAAGAAGGGCCAAGTTTAGCTGTCAGTAGGCCATCAGGAGAACATCAGCCAGGCTGGATGCCACCAGAAGTACTCAGATGGGCTAAGTATGGACACTGCACAGATCAGTGGGTATATCTGGGAAGACCCCTTGCATTTTTGCACAGTTGCATTGCATCACAGTTACATTTTTTTACAATTTTGTTTCCTGCTACACCTGGAACAGGACTCTCATGTTCTTGAGAAGGCTGTAAACTAGCAGAACTGAAGCTACAAAAGAAAGTAACCTCGCTAGAAAGTTAGGAAATAGAGTCTATGCTGTCTCTTTTGCAGTTGGTTATACACAATGAAGTAAAACCCTTAGCATCCATTTTCAACAAGAATGGTGATCAGGAAAATGAATATTCAGCATTCAGTATATGGTTGATTAATACATTTAGCAGTGTTTGACTCCATTTAACTGCCACAAAAACCTTACATGATTTCAAAATGGATGCGAAGGTCTTGCTTGATGTCATGAAAACTCTTGTAAAGGTTCATCTTTCAGCTTCAACATTTGAAAATGAAGAACCTTTAAGAATACAGTCGTGTGCTACTACCATTAAGCGTTTCCTTCCAAATGCCATATGGCTTTTCTGTAGTGTTTTTTGTTTTTACTTCTTGTGTTTTGTTCCAAATTATGGCCATGTGGGAGAAATGAACATTATCTGCCTGTCACTTTGATTTCAGGTCTGTTCACTGTGATCGCCCACTTTCTGCAGTAAAGAGCTCACCTTCTTTTTATTTTTACCCTCCTCCTCCATATCCTGTCAGAGTTAGTTCTGTAGCAAAGGTACAGCAATCTGATAGGCACTTATTGTGAGACCGTTCATTTTTGGTTTGTGTTTTAATATAAGCTGCGTTTTGATTTGTTATTATTTGTACCATCACAGTTCCTTGAAAGCCCTAGGAAGGGACAAGTTACCTCATTGTTCTCAGCACCGTTATCTAGGAACAAAGTAACTCCATCACTTTATAATCTCCATTGAAGAAGACAAATATTTTGCTTCCCCCCGAGGGCTGTTATTTCATTAGATTTGGACAATCTTTCTTTAGAACAGCAACATCAATTTAGAGACTGAAAAAAAAAAAGTCCTTTTCTGAAATCCAAGCTTTATTTGGACTAGCTGTCCAAATGTCCAGTGTTCAAATAGGAAACCAAATAAGAATCAACGTTTCTGAGGTAAAATTTTGTCCTGTGTTGGTTAAAAAAAAAAAAAAAAGAAAGAGAGAGAGAGAGAGAGAGAGAGTAAAATGTCTATATTTAAGCTAGCTCTATCAGTTATAATTCCATTATAGTTGTATTAGAGTTGCACCTACCAATGATATTCAGTATCAAAAGCTCATTTTAAGTATTGAGTAACAAGAATGATCTGTTTTGGTCTGAAGGAGTTTACAGTACATATTAAAACAAAAAAAAATCGGCAAATAAGTATTACTAACCAAGGACTAAACTCCAGGAGGTTCAGCCTTTCTGGCCACAGACTGGCGAGGCACCTGACCACGAGCATAACTCAAGTCTCATAGCTGAAGTCAATAACCCCAACAACACTCTGCACTTGGTAGTACATGTCCACATGAAACAAAGTGGGAATGAAAACAAAAGTGACTCCACATGAAACAAAGTGGGAATGAAAACAAAAGCGACACCAAGTAATTAAAATTAGTATCTTAAAAATTTTGAATTTATAATACCATCTGGAGTTATGCAAGTTACCTGGAGTTACACGGACAGAGAGAGCTCTTGCTGGGCCCACGAAAGAGCTGCCCTCATCTATGTGATTATTTTCTGTTTGCTTTTGTTCTTCATGTTAGAATTTTTTCCTGATTTGTTTCTGCCTCTTGAGAGAACCACTTGGGGAACTGGGAATCACAGAACATTATCTGTCACACGCACCCCTAGGACCCTCCCAGCCACCACTGAGCACCCATTTTGAGTGGACTGGTAGCACTGCACATCCCCAGTAACTTCTGTTTAAACAAGGCAGTGCCTGGAACATTTCTCAGAAAGCAGACCCTATCTCTATCAGAAACTGAATTTTCAAATGCAGAGCCTGAAGTTGCTGTGGTTTAGCCTATTTTCCTCTCACACCCCACCCAATTTGCTTATAGTCAGTTGTTTGTAAACACAACAAAAGTCAGTCTTCTGAAAACTAAGGCTAGCTGTTATTTCTGCAAGTCTTCAGTCCCAGAGGAAAATGGTTAAAGCCAAGCATATTACAAACAGACCAGAGAACTTAGTATGGATTTTTTCTTCAGCTTTTCCCTCTTTTAGCTATGACAACACAGTGCAAAGGTAAGCCTAAAGGAGTATAAAGCCCTGGTTTGTGTGCCTATGTATGTGTTTGTGTTCTTATATGTCTACATGAAGTTTGAAATGTAGCCAGAAATATTTACTGTAATATGTTTATAGGTAGAAAAAGTGCAGCTAAATATTGGAAACTTTTCCACAAGATATAGAGTATTTATTCTATGGCTTTAGGTCAGCAACAGTAACAGTCTAATCTTTACAGAACGCAATGCAGCACCATGTAAAAATGAGTCCAAAAGAAGAGATTTTTACTATTACATACTTCTGAAAATCTGCCTTGGTGCTGTCTTTGCAATGTTTTCAAAAACTCTGGTTTATTTTGTGTTAGTTTTTCTCCACCTGTTGTCAAAATCAAATACTTAAGTATAGCTGGTACACTATATTATCATTACCTAATAATATTATTTTATTTATTTATTTTTTTTATCAAATAAGTATAGGTTCACATAACAAAGACTTAATCTATATAGCTCAGCTTTCTTATGAAAGGTAAGTCTGAAAGGATTTTTATTTATGTTATGTTCCTTTTATAGAAAGCAAATTTATATGTAGGTCACTTAGGCATGTTGTAATTAAATGGGTTTAATGTTGCCCATGATCTTCACATTATTTTCTTTATTCATTACCAGTTTGGGTATTTGGAAAAAAAAAAAAAAAAAAGGAAGAAGAAAAAAACATTAAAAATACATCTGTCAGCTAACAGTTAGATGATAACAACACAGAACATATTTCCAGTGCGTACGTGTGAAATACCAGATTTAGTTCACAGGAATTTCACGTGAACATCTTCCTGGGCATAACTAATTTTACACAAATAGTATATCCCCTTCAGCAGATGATGTTAATTCAAATGAAACTACTGTCTCAAAATAGAGGACAACAAGAACAGCAAAATGTTATTTGGGTTTGCTTTATACACGAGCAAAGGTCTCACTGGAGATCCTAACACACAAAGGATGACCATCAGTTTTCTCTCATTCTCCTCCAGTCTTCAAAATGAAACCCAGCGGTTGCACATATAGGGGTTCAGATTTTTGCTCTGCCTTGTACCATAGGTGTTCAGCTGACAGAGACAAAAATCAGCATGTCAGACCAAGGTAGGTGCAGATCAGGATATATCCAAGCTCAAATGAGCCTGTGTTTTTCTGTGGCTTTTAGACTTCGTTAGATCCAAGAGATCCAAGGTCTGTGCTCACAGGTGGTTTTACTGTCATCTTATCAAGCAGCCAGATACACCTGCAATATTTCTAAACATTACCATCTGAGTCTTCAGGAGCAAGTTTCTATGAAAAGCTGGCATTTGTCCTTTTCTTTCTTTCTTTCTTTTTGTTTTTTTTTTCTTTTTGCGAGTTTAATTGGAAACATTTTGCATGTTACACTGATCACCCCTTTGGGAGAAGAAAAAGACAAAAACTCTGCCAGCAAAACTCATTCCTTTTTGAGATCTTGATTTGTCAGACACTGGTATTTGCAAGCTACATCACAGTTCTGTCCCAGGCCAGAAACACTAATTTGTGAAGTTCATAAAAAATCTGTATTTCACACACGACACTGGTATCACTTACAGTAGAATAAGCCCAAAATAGATTTGCTGAAACCCGTAAGGTTACAGCAAAATATGATTGATGGAAGTGTGACATAAATCAAATTTTAAGCATTTACTGAGAAGTTGAAACAGCCTCACCTCCTGAAATAATTCATCTGAGCTCAGAAAACACAACATTATTTCTCTTACAACTGTCCTAGAAAGACAGGTACTCAGCATAGGTCACAGCCAATGAAGCATTCATTTCTCCTGCCATACTACTTTCAAGTTTTGCTTCAACTATTCATCATTCACTATTTGTTAATTGTCTGTGTGTCACCCAGTGTCCCATGCGATCGAGATGGCTAATTACAGTCTCAATAACGAGCAGTTTGTGTGAATTGTACATGGCTACAGAAATCGTCAATGTTGAGAGTCAAGGAAGTTTGACTGACTATGACACAGTGCTTGACAGAATTGCAAATGTTCGGAACAGGAAGCAAACGGAGATGAATACCAAGTATTTTAAGCAAAATGCGCTAACAGACAATCTTATTCAGACAATAAGATCTCTGTTCCTGTGTGAAGGAACTGACAAAGGTAATAGACGTTTTCTAAATATTCATTTAAAAAAAATCTGTCTATGTAGATTTTTCATTAAAAAAGAAAAAGGTTAGGGACATAAGATACAGGCGTCTTAGTTAATCAAAAAGTAACTGTGAACAAGGTGGCTGTGGCAAGAAATGTGATTTTAAAAGGTACTTGCAGTAGGGATAAAGCAAGCTATGCATGATCTCATATGAAATACTCTGCACAGTTCTGATCATCTATATTCCAGCAGGAAAAATTCAATCTTAAATAAACTTGACTATCATTATTATAATAACAAGGGAACAGAAACTGCATGGTACAGGAGAGAAAGGTAAAAACTCAATGAAAAGATGACTAGAAGTACAACAGAAAAGATCAGTGTAAGAGGAGCCAATACTGAAGAGTATGAATACATACTGGGCAAACAGCCTATTAACTTAATACAGCTTTGTAACTAGCAAGTGGATTCAAACTATTGAAGAGAAAGGCTCCAAAATAAACAGACTTTTTTGTTGTTTGCTTGTGGTTGCTTTTGTTTCTTTGTTTTGCGGTTTTGGGTTTGTTTTTTTTTTTTGGTTGGGGGGCAGGAATTTTAAAAGGAACTTTGTTCCATTTAAAATAAAACATCACTTGCTAGCCTTAAGATCCTAACTAAGCTGAGTAATCCGAACTCAGTTTAATAGATCTGAGTATTACTTAGTACATCCAAAACTTACTTTATTTACACTTTAAAAAAAAAAAATCTTCCTTGAAAGTGATAACAGTTAAAGAAGATAAAGGAGCTATGGCTGGGAATGACAGAAGAAGGTTTAGAAATAGCACTCTCTGTTCTGCTATTTTCTCCTGTTCACTGACAGAATCGCTTCCAATTGCTGACCCTGATCCCAGTATTTGACTGGTATATCACCCACTGGGGGTGAAGAGACGGTTCATTTTCCCCCTGAATCCCCATTTTTTACCTCTTTTCCTCCTGTTCTCTGCACAGTCTAATTTTGGACTCTCGTGCAGTAGCAGGCAGCTTTCTCCCAAATTGTTCCATTTTTCTCAGTTACCACTAGTAAGCCAAACAAGATTCAAACTTGTCCTCAGCCCTATTCATCCCCTTAAGACAGAGTTTTTATACCAAAATAGTAGGTTTGGGTAAACACCGGAGAGCAGTCTATCTTCTTGTGCTCTTTATAAATTGAAACCTTGTCAGCCCGCACGGAAACATTTCCTTGAAACACTTTGCAGTGTCGATAAATATCTGTGAGGGATTATATAAATACAGCAAACTTCATCGAGGTTCTGAGTGGATAGAGAGGAGGCAGCTAACACAGTGTTAACGTTTCCAATATATTTTCCCACTTTGTACACAGTAGCTTCGTGTTCTTAGAAAAGGACAGCTTGCTCACGCTCGCTTCATAAAACAGACAAACCTTTCACATACTTCACAGGCAGAAAACAAGGACGACAGAGCATTGTAGGGAGCCTGTTCTGCTTTTGTGTGTCCTTACGTAACGGGGAGTTCAATGTGCCCAAAGTGACTGCAATGACCTAAAGGAGCTTTTAACATCCCATTCTTCCAAAAGTTACACATTCATAACCACAGTAAAATAATTCACATTACCAGTAATTGCTAGCAAAGAGGTCTGAACAATGCATAAGCCCTCTCTGAAAGCCTCCACTGTCATGATTGGTGTCAAGGGCCGGCCTTGTACTTACTTTTGCAAGAAAAGCATGTTTTCAGAAGACAGGATTTTCCAGCAAATGCCATGGGCAACAGAGCTAGTAATAGAGAGAACAGCAGCTCCGGCTTGTGCGACATGGAGATGGACTGGAAATAGCATAGCAACCCGAGATGTGACCACAGCTGTGACTGTGGACTGACTTCAGCATCCGATATTACCAGAGGGAACAGTTACCAGAGAGGATGAAGAAGATTGGGGTCACCCTGACCTCCAGGACCCCACCAGAATCCAGGTGTTGTTACGTGCTGAGCCTGGGACCCAGGAAGGGTAGTTCTTTTCAGAGACTGAATGTGTACAGTCAGATGTGATTGAAGAAAAGTAGAAAGGCAGAAAAGAGATGCACAAAAATGATAGCATTGTTGTGGTTTCAAAGCCATATTATGGCCTACCACTGATTCAGGTATTTATAGGAGTCCCTGGGAAGGCAGGAAGACACACAATTGCGACACTCTGAACAAGAACACAGCTCTTCTTTGGCACAGAATCAATGAAGCTGATTTTTTGGTCAAGAGTTTGTCACACACAAAAAACAGGGCTTCATCTCAATGCAGACTTTAAAGTCTGTGCTGAAATCCAGATATATTTCCCTTTTGGGGAGGGTACAGGAAATGAAAGTGGTACTTTTGGAAATATATTTCAAAATGAATAATGTTTCAAAGACTGGCTATGAAATCTTTTACAATATTAAATGTATTTATTTTTTAAAAACAAAGAGAAGAAAATGAAAGCTTTACTCAGTCAATAAAATTATCTCTATACAGGAAATTTCAAGCCCACTTTTGAGCAATTTATTTTGATGTGAAAGAAAAAAAAAAGGCAAAATATCTCAGACTAATATGTGTTTATTTAAAAGACGTTTTTAGCTCAGCCACTGATCTAAAAGTCAATATTCCCCTCAGCTCTAGGACCCAAAGAGAACTGTCTCAAGTATTAACTCAAAGGACTAAACAAAATCACTTCTTTAATTAATGTGATTTTCTAAGAAGAGGAGACTCAATACATTTGAGAATACCAATGTCTCTTAAGACAGGTTTCTTCACAAGCTCATCTTAAGAAGATTTCTCTGTACTTCTTTCCTATGCATATGTGTTCCTAGGAACATTTAATGAGCTTCGAAGTTACTAAAGAAAAAAGTAGTCTAACTACTTACTTTCTAGATCTCTATTGAATTTCTTATTAATTAACATATTAATGCTCTGTTTTCTTAAATTTAACTTTAAAGAAAGCAAAAGAACTTTTTAAATTAAGTCATGAGACAAGAATGCTAACAGCTTTTTTCACTCTACTAATTCGTATACTCATTAAAATTTCTGAGGTTTTTAAGAAGAAAGATAGCAATGACAATGTTTCTATTTTTAAAACAAAATCCACTTGACAAACTAAGCTCTTTGCTGGCTTCTTTGGATTTTTTCATCTGACACAAATTAAGTCAAACTCTTTGTTTTAATCATACAAATGGTTTAAAGCATACATTCAAACAAGTAAATCTTCATGGTTCTGAATCCACCTACGTGTTTTTTTGTTTTTTTGAAAATATGTTTGTACATTGTGAAGGTAGCATGTAGCTACCTTCCCAAATTGGGCACCAGGGGTATCTGCAGGCCTCCAAAGGCCATGCTACCAGTTGCTGGTGGGCCAAAGTGACTTCAAGCTTTTCCTGGCTCTCTGCCATCACAACATAGAAACATATTTTCTGTTGTTCCCTTTGTCTATCACAAATATAGCCTGAAAAAATATGAATTTGGGAAGGCTTTATAGGTGTGTTTGTTATTCCTTCTTTTCATCAGTAACGGTCAATTAATGTTGTTAAAGTGCAATGGGTACATTAATAAAATACACACTATTGTAAAGAAGTTGTTAAAATATAACAGATTCGTCAAAAGGCAGTTCCTCTGTTAATCGTGACTCTGTTCAGCCACCACCCAGTGAGGAGGTACCTAGAGAAATACTGCAGGTTCCATGAAACAAACAGAAACAAGTGTTCACTCTCACACCCATCTGAATACCACCCCCTCCTTTGACTTTTTGTTCTTGTTTGCACCAGATTTAGCTTCTTCTTAAAGAATTAGTGCCCCCGTGGAGCAGGCAAAAACCTTACATCCTCAGAAACACAATTCTGCTTTACATTAGCATGGAACTGGGGTTCCTTCCTCTAGCGGGGCTCTCTCTGAGCTCTGCTCCAGGTTACTCATTCAACATGCAATTTCTTTTACATGCAAGTAGACAGCAAATCTCTCTCTGCTTGCAACATTGTTTTTTAGAAGACAGCCATGATCCAACTCCACCACACAGAACTTCTGTTCCTGCCTGTTAGCCCCAGCTTGCACATCACTTTTCCCAAGCCCACGTAAGGTTTTTTTCTTTCTTTCTTTCCCCTGTGATGTCTGCGATAAACTTGCCCTTTTCCTTGCTTCCACTGGCCAAGGAAAACTAAGACGTCTTTCTGAGATGAGGCAGCAATACGAGATTTAGTATAGGCTCATCTTAGGTGCTATATTTCTCTTCAAAAATCAAGCCAAAAGGAGAAGAGGAATTTCAGAAGGTCAAAGTGGAAAAACAAAAAATCCTTCTCCTTGTGATGCAAGCAACGGAATAAAAGACTGGGATCAGAACAATACTTCTACCACTATGTGCTGCAGTGTGTGTGTAGTGTCCACAGAAAAACTCCACCAGTAGAACAAAGATAATCACTTGTACAGTCATGGTGATTTCAGATGTTGATATGAACTCTAGATTTACTGATCACATGCAGAACTAGTTAAAGGTAGATTTACATGAAGAAAATTTCACTGGTAAGCTGTTCAAACATAGATCCCCGATTCCATCTAGTACACCTCCAGACAATGAGGCTGAAGCAAGGGAAGCTCTCTCAGTGATGAATGTACACACTTAGGAATAGGAGGCTTGTGGTGATGTTTTTCCTGCCAGTATGATGACTGGCTTCCTTTGCTTGAACTGAACATTCAAATCCACAATGATTTTAAGAGTATCATTTCTACCGAGACTATCAAGACTTCTCTAAAAAAGAAGAAACAAGTGCAGCTGTTGAAAGACTTATCAAGTCATCAGATCATTCACTAATGATCAGCGAATCAAATAGAGAAAGCCTGATACAGTTGTTGTGCTTCTCCCTCTACTCCCCTTTTTTTGTTTCACTTTGCTTGCACAATCCACAAACTGAAAATACATTGGTCTGCTGAAGAAATGTGACAGAAAAATAGATAAGGCCTTGAGACCTCAGAGAAAATGGAGAAGTCCACTGTGCTAAAGTGATGTCTTGCCCTGTGAGTATTCCAGACCTTATCACTATATGCATTTTGTAGCTATCTGCATTGAGCATCTTTCTCATGATTTTCTTCCTACTTGCTGCTTAGCTATGCCCTGCCCAACCTTATTTTCTCTCTGTTGGCTGCCAACCACAGTATTACCCTCCAATGGTAGAGACCATGTAGGTTAATAAACAAACATTAAACTTCAGTAGGCTCAACTACCCAGAAATACCCATTAGCAGTTCTACAATTGTTTGGCCACTTCAGAAAATACTACAGTGCCTATCAAAATTTATCTGCACTTGCTGAAATTCTAAAAACAAGGACAAAGGATGGTGTTAATAATAATCCTTATTTTGTTTTTACTTTTGTTTCTTCAACAGTTTACACTATTTCCTTTACTTACTTCAATTATTTACCCATGCAATCTTACTTGACAGAATAGTTGAGTTTGCTTCTGGAATATGATCTTAACTCCTTGTACCCCAAGTGAATCCAGCTGCAGAATGTAGTGATCAAAATGTCTTAATGATCAGCTGTTTGAGTAGATAATAAAAACTGAACACAGTGGTCTTAATTTCCCTTAGTGCTTGAGATTAAATTATAACCTCAGCATCCCCTCAGATTCAGGACAACCAATATCAAACAATACTTTCTTCTAGCATTACAGTTTCCAGATGAAAGAAGATGAAAAAAAACAACACAGAGATAATCAGCTTAGGCTAGAACACAAGACATTACTTCAGCTATATGAAGCCCAGGAAAAAAAGGGGCAGGAGAACAAAATAAAGCATTGAGGATCTGGATTCATACGCATGTGAATAACAACTATACCTGAGAATTCTGTATGAAATGCACAAATTCTGACCAAAAAAAATCTTACAGATGACCATACAAGATGTTTGATGTAAAGCTCATGTCTGTAGAAAACGTGTTTAGATTACACTAAAATGTGAAGAATATCATAAATACACTATAGTGCCTTGGTATAGGAAAAAAAAAAAAAAAACAGATGGAGCTTTCTTTAGTCAAACCTCAACTTGAAAGACACACACTGTGTACAGCTGAAGCTTAGTTGGTGGTGTACTTCATGTCCTTCATGTAAAATATTCTGTCACTTTTAATTTTGTATCTTGTTTACTTTCTCTGTTACAAAAGAACTGGGACTTGTTTTTAGCAGCTCTGATTAAGTTTCTATTGATTTTTGAGATAGGAAATGGAACTTTCAGATTTCCCACATGAATTTAAAGCAAGTCAGATATTAACCTCGAGGTAAAACATCTGCCATGACATTCAAATAGACAAGTACTATCTTACTGAAAACAGCATCTGTGCTCAAAGCTCAGTGCTTCAGATTTGGATTTTAAGAACAATGCAAGCAACAGGACTGTATTTTTACATGTGTATATACACATAAATGTATTCACTTCCACATTTATTCAAATTTACATTCAGTTACATATTCATTATCTCTCACACACACAGTTAAAGCACAGTTAAAGTAGCTAAAGAAGCGAGTTACAGATGATGTTAAGGGGGATTAAGAAGAATGTGAAAGGCAGCACAAAGCTGGGAAGAGCCTTATTATTTTTTTACATCACTTACTTTTATTGTGCCTAACTTTTTAAAGAGAATTCACTATTTTTGAGGATCAGCATCCCCTTCTGCATCCAGCAATGTGTCAGATATGTGCATAAACTTTGCAGCTTTTAATTTTCACTAACAAATATATTATTGCTACAGGTAGTGGTAGATGGTATTTAGTAGACGAACACAAAACAAATATGCGTACAAAGCTGACATATATGCCGTAAGTAGCACTTACTGAGCAGAAAACCATTACTTTCAAATTGATGGACTACCATCACAGTAGTCTTCTTCAATCTAGTTGTTTGGCAATGTATGTAATATTGGTGAATATTTCCAGAATAGACACCCTTGGGAAGATTCTGAAAATAAAGTCCATCCAAAATGAAAGAAAAATTCAGATGAAAGCAAAAGAAAAAATTAAAGGGAAAAAATGTATCTTTAGAGATGAAGCTGAAACATGGTACTACTTTTCCGTTTTGTCAAGCATCCGTGACTATTACAACTTGTTGGTGGTTAAAATGTCTGTCTGCCTAAAAAGCTAGAACGCACCAAGTATTTTATCCAACAGGCAAGCAGAGGGAACATTTTCAGCAATTCTTAAGGACTTCAAAAAGTAAATTATGTCTGCTATCTTATCATTATAAGAGAGATCATGCTGAACTTCACATCTGGCTGGTAACGAACATGGAACCGTCCTATATGTGCCCTTTGCAATAGAAGGAGTATTCTGCAGCTGGTTAAACTCTGGTCAGTATCTTGAGTCCTATTAAAAAGATAGGTGGTTCGATGCATTCAAAAAACCCTTGTAAAATACTTTTGATCAGCAGAGTAGAACTCCTTTGCAATGCATAAAGGAAAAAATATAAACATATATATATATCTACAAATAAATTATTCTTCCATTGCTGAATTAACATTAGAGCTGTCACCAAAAAGGTGGAAAGATAAAGGACATTTGAGGGATTTTAGGAAATGCTCTAATCCAAGAAAATCAGCTTCACAAGGGATCAAAACATTAACTAGATGTTGGAAAAGATGAAACCATTCAATAAATTTGGACCTAACTGAAATCTAAACTTAAACACAACTACTGCAGACCAGGTAAATCATCTCGTAGAAGGCCTTTTAAATGGTACTTTTGGAAACACGAAAGTATACCAATATTAAAAAGTCCAGCTGTATTTAATAACAACCAGCCCAGGCCCCTAGCTATGAAAGATAACAAAGGTCAACTTTATGAACAGGTTAAAATAAACAAATAAAGAACATTCAGCATCTTTTATTACTGCCTGTAAGTTTGCAGTACAAACATATTCTGCGTATCAATAAAGTGTGTAAAATCTTGCAAGACATTTTTACAACTCCAAGCTGCTGTTACATCTGCTGGAAAATTGGAGCTGTGCCGTCTTTTCCTTAGCAGTGATTCAGGATGCCTCTGGTTCTCCTTGTTCACTGTTGTGCCCTGGATTTTCAGAAAACAATGAAAACACCCTAAAAATGGAGCCTCATCCCACCAGTTAAACTAAATGCCCTGTGCTTTTTCACATCAGACTACAAATGTTAGAAGGATGTGTGCATGCATGTGTGCTTGTGAAAGCCTGCACGGTTTCCAGAATACTTAATAAAAAGGTAATAAATATGTAACATGAAAAATGGCACCACTAATTTCCCTATTGAAAAAAATTACAATACTATTGTGGAAAAGTCTAATACATTTCTATTACTACTAAATTCTTTGTGAGAAAGAAAACTTAAATACGGTACCACCTTTTTCGTTATCAACATGTTCCAATTTTATTTGGTGATTGCCTCTAGAAAGATCGCAAAGCAACTGCAGCTAGACTAGAGAGCTGCTTATGCAGCAAAACTATTTGAGGAAAGGTGGTTTCCACCTGAACAACTTTGGGCTATTGACATTTATAAAAAGTATTCTACATATTTCCCTTTGTATACCTAAAGATATCAGCCTTTGAGTACTGAAACTTGGTCATTTTGAATTTCAGAAGACTGGCAACTCCTCTAATTTGCCAAAAAAGGTAATCAGCATTTTCTCCTCTACATGTTTCTCCCCTACAATGGAAAATGATCCCTGGATCCCTGTGCACAGAAATTCATATGACATCACTACGTCACATATTCTGCAGGTTTAGGAGCCATGCATTTAACAAATGATACACTGACCCAGTCACAGGTAATCCACAATTTTTTTGTGAAGATCATTAAATAGGAAATCATCACCTGTCCCTTCAACTGTTTTTTGTTATCAGTGTCTATTTCTGACCATAGGAGTGTCTTACCACCAGCCTTCTCCAGCTGCTGTGAAACCTTCTCACTGGCTTTATGTATGCACCAGAAACATAGAGGCCTCAGAACAGGCAGCTCGGTACACGAGTTATTACCAGGATCTATCGAAATTGAATAAATACAGCCAAAAGAGAAAAGAAATGAATTCTGGTTCAGATCTTCGACTGAACTAGACTTAGCCACATTTGAAATGCACATCTGAACAGGGCATTTTTAGTCACTTCTTGTGAGCATTTCGTTTACAGGCACAGATGTTCAGAGAAAATACATTTTCATCTCAGGAAGAGATCATTTAAATTTAGCCTTCTGTGAACAGTCATACCAGTCAGGGAACAAGAAAAACACCAGTCAAATTATATGACTAATCGTTTTTAAGTTGTGCATGGATATATACTTGAATTTCAGATGCCAATCTGAAAAAAGTGCTTCTGAGCTATAAGGAACATTCAGGAAAAGTGCTACATGTTCGTGGGAACTTTGGTAATGGCAAAAGAGACACCAATCTTCAGAAGAATTGCTCAAAACAAATTATTTTAAAAAATGTTTATGAAAAACATATTTAAAACCTATTTAGAAAGAAACCTGTCCTCAATTTTATTGAAGCTCTAGTGACAACTCAATACTTCAGTCTTTGATGACTTTTCTATAAAAAGTAGAGATTCAAACATTAATGAATGAAAATTAGTTTGTTTGAATGAAAATTAAAAATTGGAACCACTGGAAAGACATCTTCCACATATGTTCTTCAGGCTGGAATGATTCAGAGGCTTTGAATTCCTAGTCTAATGAATCTCACTGAAATCTTGTAGTTGACAACTAACCCTTTTCAACAAAGAGTTTCATACAGAATTACCCTTTTCAAGGTAGTTCCCCTGTTCCCTTGTTCTCAGCGGGCTGAGGTTACGGGTGTCTGCAGTAAAAATGTGCTGTTTCAGAACTGCTACCACTTTCTATTTCTCCACTGGGAGTAAAGCCAAACTACTCTGAGACCACTGTCTTCCCCACGTACTGTCAGTCTTAAATCTGTAGGACACACTGGAGTTGTTTTAGATAAATGTCAAAAAGAGACAGAGGGCATGAAAGCAGAAAGAAGACAGCGGCTTTTCTTTGCAGGAAACAATATTCCACGACAGAAGACAAATATTTATTTCAAGTGAAAATAAGTTGGAAAATATTTTTAAAAACTCAACATAAAGAAGAAAAACGTAATGAATCTTTTGAGAAATGCATTACAATAGAAACCAGTGGAAAAAATAAAAATGTTTCTGTTTATATGGAAGGTGATTTAGCTGCTTTCTTGAAGCCTCACAGTGAATGCAAAGCCACCCTAGCAATAATAGTTCATGTGCCTCTTCTTTCACTTCTGTAAATAAGCATGGCATTAGTGCATGAGGATATTGTTATACCTAAGGTTTGTCAGGTATTTTTTGATCTTCAGATTGTGAGTTCTAGAAATGGAAAAACCACTGTTATGGTTTTACCTTGTCTTCACAAAAGATTAACATTCACTATCACGTAATATACATCATTACGTTAATTAGGTGGAGATTTGATTCTGATCAAAGCTAATTTTAACCACAGCCTTTCATACACTCTTCGAACATCTTCTGACAACTACTTTCAGTGAATATGGCAATATTCCTACGAATTCATATTTAAGATAATTCTTTTGTTGTTAAGCAAGTGTAGAGGAGAAAGTCCTCAAATATTGAGACACATTCAACTGGTTTAAATCAATATAATTACTGGAACTATGCAAATTTTAAATCCAGGTATCATTCTGTGTTTATAAAGTACTTTACCAACAAATGACTTGGAGGAATGACAGGGCCCTGTATACCTGAGACGAAGTCTAACCCATTAGAGGCATCAAGTACTAGACTAATACATAGTTATTTTCCAATCTGTGTTTGTTGTTTTGCTATGATCAAGGTTACTCAAGTAAATGATCAGGTACTATATTGTTACCTAAAGCATGAACAAGGTGTGTCTACTGAAAAATTAACAAAATGAAATAAACACTAAGGGAAGCCAATGATTTTATTATTAATTCCATAAATAATAATGTAGGCTTATTTTTCTAAATGGTCCCACCCTGAATTAATCAGCCAAAATAACTTGGTGAAATAAGAAATCTTCGTTTCCTGCTGCCTGTGGATCACTTTTGGGATTCACACCCCCAGAGTACAATACTGAATACAATAACTGAAGCCTCAGAAAAATCTGAGACATGATTTCAAGTCTTGTGTATGAATAAGAAAAAATACACTGGATTTTGTTCCTTTAGTTCTTTCCAGAATGCTGTTACTTAATTTCATGCAAAGGAGGCATAAAACATGGTTCTTAATTAGTTCTTGATACAGTTTATCTGCTTTTATGAGGGTTTGTCAGCACAGCATGAACCAGAATCATAGGAGACCACTACTTAGCTTGAGTTTATGCATGATTTGTCTTTAAGAACAAATTGGTTTGAATTGATAGATCGCACAGTAATTGCAGACACCATTGACTTTATCTATATAACAGGTCAGATGTGATTGGGATGCTCCCTTTTCAAGTGGTGTATTTATCTTTGGGATGACAAAATTCTGCATGTATTTAAGACCATAAATGGCATGTATTTGCAGGGATTTATGTTAGTTAGTTTGGAAGTCATTTATCAGCTAAAAAGCAGAAATAGCTCCCCACAAATGAGGAAAAAAATCCAAATGTTTCCATTGCTATATGGTTTTGTGGATTATAGATACTGCTGGCAGTAAATGCAAACTCTCAAACTGCTTCCTCAAAGTACCAATTAACTCTCACAACGCCCTTGAGAAGAGAGTAAATATTATCACAACACTTTACAGGTGAGGCTGCTGGTGTACCAAAAGGCAAACCTGCCTCCACTAGCACAACGTGATGCTTGATAATACAAGAAGAGAGATTGTGACTCTTCGGGTACATTTTTCATTCTTAACTAGGAAAACAAAGACTTTACTGAAAACATTCATGTGGTGTCACTGAAGCAGATATGTTACTTATCTCTGGCCATGTCAGGGAGAGGTTCTCAAGGTGATGTATTTGTTTCAAAGCCACTGGATCCTACATAGCATGGGAATTGAAGATCTTGCAGCTACTCTAAGGAAAATGCAATGGTTTCTACATCAGCAGAAGAAAGGCTCCAGCTTTCTGAAGTTGCAGAAATATTTGAGTCAGCTGGAATTCACTCAGACATTTGAAGGCAACTAGAGACACGAAGGTTAGAAATAACCATTAAAACATTTTTTTTCCTGTTCTTTAATGGGATAAAGAAACTTACACCACTTCCCTGCAGGTAGGTGTATCATACATGACAAGTGTGCTCACTCGGGGTGGCCTTAATTACTTCTTTTATTAGTCTTTGCACTGCCCACAGGCCTTTCACTAAGATGCTCTGCTAAGGGGTATGCTTTGCACTCAGCCAGCTTAAGATCAAGAAGAGGCTAAGCAGTCTTAGAGCATCTCTGCCTGACTTACTTAGGTGTGTTATTACTCTTTGGCCACTAACCAGAATCTGGACAGGGAAGTTCGGGGCTGCCAAATATCTGCTGCTCTTCCGGGAAGGGAGGAGAGCGAGGAGTTGGCTCACTCGTGCTAATACAGCACACCCAGCCTGCACCCAGCACTTCCATCACTGCCTCAGGCATTCTGCCCACTGCTGCACAAAGCTAACAGGATCTGTCCAGGATCAGAAAGGATTTTGCTTATTAACTGTACACCCAATCTAAAAAACAAAATGAAGGAAAAACAGCTTTCCATTTATATTTCCCCTGAAATATTTTGTAAACTGCAACCATATGTATACTTTTTGAATATTAATGTGAAACCCTTCTGAAGGTTATGGTTTCTTCCCAGGGAATCCTAAAATGCTTTACATTCATGGGCATGATCCTGCAAGTGCTGGCCCTGAAGAATTTCCCACGGCTCCAGTGGGGGTTCTGCTTGAGAGGTTTCAAAGCTTTTAACAATATTAGACTGTAACAGCACCCCAAGGAGCTTGTGAACATGCCAGCCAGTATGGAGCAGAGCTAACCACTACTCTTAAAAACATGTCACAGGATCTTTCATCGACAGACTAGACAGATTACTTGAGAATGACTCGAACTGCTCACACCCACAGCTCCTGCCGCGTGCTCACCCCAAGCACTTCAGTTACCAGAGAGTGTGAGCCCTGCTGCACAAGGACACGAACCACTGTGGCCTTGTTCAGACACAAGGCAATGGGGACAGGAAATCTGGGGCACTGCTAGGTGTCACTGTTTGGTTTTAAGAAATTCAAGAGACCTCCTGACATATGACTAGGGTAAAACCTTAGTATGAAGCTGGTGTAAGTCTGGGGCTTGCTTGCACCATATGAAGTGACTGAGATGGGTTGCAAACTTGGGGAGCAAGAGATAGGCAGTGTGTTTCTCAAAATGTTACCTTAAGCTTGAAGTCAGTTACCACATTTTAGACACCAAAGATTAAACTGCTTTAATTTAAGATCTATAATACTGTATATAATCATTAATTTCTCCTCTGTATTCTCAAGCACACCATGAGACAGTATGGAAAAAAGCCATGGCATGTGGAAATCGGATGGTGTTATATAATTCTGATATATTAATAACACATGATAATCCTATTTGTTATGCAATTAAAGGTTGTATAAACATTGAAGAACATGACAGATGAACCTAACTTGCATGAGCAACATCTATTTTTCTAACTTATACTGCATGATTTTGTAAACCTAATAATTTTATTTAAAAGTTATTTATGTGCATATAAAATGTAATACAGCAAGAAAGTATGAGAGCTTAATGTGCTAAGGATGAAAGGATATTTTGTCTTTTAATTATGGAAAGCTTTTTTTCTATTTAATTTGCTGCTGGAATACTGGATGTTGGCTTTATTTTTTAGTACTAGTTCCATTGCTAGTATTATTACTTGGACTTTTTTTTTTTTCTCTCCATCAAGAAAATACGTGGATTCATAAAACGCTGGCAAGCTAGAATAAAAAATAAATAAATAAATAAATAAACAGCACAAACTTTCACAAAAACTCTCTCCCCCCTTTGGTTTAGAGGTCTATGAAAGTTGGTGAAAAGAAGATGAAGAGAATAACTCAGTGCTGTTTTGCACCAAATGCAGTAGATGTTACACCAACCACCATTTCCAGTTAGTGGAGAACACTGAATTTGGCACACCTGTCATTTTCAATAAGAGCCAATCCCCAAATTAAGGAGCCTTATAACATCTACCATAATCATTTATGTGCTCACTGATGGTCACATCTTCAGAGGACACTGTTATATGCTTTTTTTTTTTTTTAAATCAAAAGCAGCATCTTCATGTAAGTGCTTTTTGCCATCAGGCACTTGGCAGGAAATCCCAAGGTAGGCTGTAATAGAAATTAATGATAATCTGAATCTGTGATGGAAAAATAATGGAAAAACTTGAAAGCTGCAGCACAAGCACTTGTTTGTAAAAGGTATGGCCAACTGTCAACCTTGTACGTTCAAGATAAGGTACCTGTTTTGATTGCCTACATCCTAGAATCAATACATGAGCACATGGAAAAACTGGCATTTCAGTTTGGAAGCTCACACGGAAACCAGCTGCCCCTGCCTAGGCACAGCCATTTTGCAATTTCATCCTAAGAATGTGCGTTGCTTGTCAGGGCACTATATTGATGAATATCTTTATACTGAAGAAATCTGGCAGAATTCACAATCTACTCTTTAATTCCTGAAATGAATGCTAATTTCAAGAGGATCATTGCCTAATAGAAGAGCAACTTGTATTTTCAATAGCATACTAGCCTTCCCTGCTGTAACATATGTTGCTATGCTGCAATGCATAAAGGAATTACCATTTCTGAAGGACACAGAGGGACAGCAACTTTGAGAAGTCACATGTATTTCAAAGTGATGTAAGTTTGGAGTTTATGGCTACTGATTTGGATTAATTGTCCAACTTTAGCCCAGCTTGTATTACACTGCCTAATTTTCAACTACTGGAGAGCCTTATGAACCAAGGCACAATTCTGTCTTTCTGACTACAGTCTGAGTGGTTTGTACTTGTTACCAATACATGGTGTGGCTCATGGCACTAGTGGTTTGTCACATTTAGCTGCAAATGACTTTGGGCATGGAGCTCCCAACACAGTGCTGTAATTTGGTCAATACAACTATCTGCAATCCCTGCAAACTGCTATACTCATACATAGTTAGTGTCAAAATCTGCCTTAAATGCACATTTTCTTAGAACACATAAAATTGACTAATAAAGCTAAAGCAAAATGGCTTTCTAATTATATGACATGTAATTGAAGACTTATCTATTTGATAAAGAACAATGCTCAAAGTAGTTCTTTATCCTAGAAAGAGAAAGAAAGCACTAAACTGAAGTTACAGTTTAGAAGGGACATTTTTTGTCAAAATAAAAGAGGAGGGAAAAGTTCTAGCACAAGACAGATTTGACCACTGAGGCTTGATGCTACAATGCATAGTTTTGTTTGTTCCATGATAAAGAAGGAATCTGGTTATGTGTATTTCTAAAATAGCTGGATAAAATTCTGCATTTGGTGTAGCCAATGAGAGTTTTTCCATCAGCTTACAGTCAAGGTCTCACCAGTTGTCTCTGGCTATGCTAGTAACTGCAGCCTATGTAATGCCTGTCCTTTCTAAGCAAAAATATTTTAAGTACTTCGTTCCTAGTATGCCAGCCTGTCACATATCTGCCACAGATGTAGCAAGTACATATATTATTTACATTTTTGTCATTTAAATTGTGCAAGTACTGTTACTGTCAAACTTTGACTGCAGAATGAAGTGCAGGGAGACAAATAATATACCTTCATTCTCCCTGACAACAAACTACAAGAAAATATGCACTAAACTACATCATTAAAATATTTGATACATAATTAAACCACTTGACTCAGTATTAAAACAGTTAATGATGAGTGACTGCTGACTTGCATGGCTTTTATCAACTGGTCTCTCTCTAGTGTTATTATATAATGTTCCTTCAATGCTGCAATGAGTGTACAGTAATTTAGCATCATGACAACATCACATACACTCTATGTATTCCTGCTGTGTTCCAAAGATCGGCCTTTCCTGGTCGTTAGTCTTTAACTAGGTTAAAATTCTCAATAGTTTAGTAACATGCATAGAAAATTTCCTTACAAACACCTATGTGAGAAGAGGATAAGTAGCCATCAGCCAAATGAAAGCTTTGTAACGCTAAGCACTTGACAACTGACCACCACGTTCTATGCGACAGCATGCTCCATGTAGTCAGAATCAACATATTTTTGCATGGACACCACTATGCAGTGAACCGGTGATTACAGCATTTTCCTATTCCTAAAATCAAAGCTCTTGTTAAAGGTTAAGGTCTGCCACCTACTGAAATTATTGCAAGGAATACAGGAAAATTCTGCTGATGTCCTTCATGAAGAAGAACAGAAAATAGCACAGTAACTCGAGTGAATGCATATATGATGTTTTATGTAATTCTATTTCTACACAGTATATGAAAAGTCAATATTAATGTACTAGAGTATATTCCTCCTTTGATAGACAGACATTCCATCTGTTACAGCTTATATATATGGTTGTCTCCAACTCTCCCACTTTGTTTTAACATGGTTTGCTCACAGGACTAGTTGTTAGACCATCTGGCTACAGCTTCTTCTACATCAGACACCATCTTCAATTTCAGACATTCATTTCTCTGTGTTCCACATTTCTTCTAAATTAGACTCCTTTTTGTCTGCTTTATTTACTGTGATTACAAACGCATACTTATTACAACAGTCATGGTGCAGCTGTTATCTATGGCCTGAGAACATCAACAGCATGAAGGATCACAGAAACCCACTGTCAGTGATGTTCCCCATTGGAAGCCTCCTGAGAAAAGTTCTTTTTTCATGCGCTGTAGAACCTAACCTTAACAGCTTTCCATAGCCTGTGCCAGGTATTTCTGTGCTCTGATTCCTGGCATCCAATTCAGATATGCAATGGATCCTATTACCTTCTCTGGCAAGCTGAAGAACATCATAGGTGAAAGGTCCAGATTCAGCTGTCATTTGATAACACATGATGATACAGGACTTAAGCCAGAATTTTGTGAAAGATCATTTCTTATCAACTTATACAAAGAGTACAAAGGTAAGAAGCCTTCCCTTGTGCTTGAAACCAGTTAGCTGAGGAAATCTAGAATTCGATTCTTCGATAGGTCACATCACCTAATTTTCTAGTGCTACTTAGTGAAAACTGAAAACCAGATATCAGTACGTATTATCAAGTTAGCTGAGAGAAAAATTTTAAATAATACACTTATTTTAGAGTAAGAGTGTTTTGCCGCTGGGAGCCATCCTTTATTATTGCTAGAATATCCTTTGTTGTACGTGAATAAACGCCTTCTATACATATCATTAATACTGACACAACTTAGGTCCTCTACATTTTCCTTTCAACTTACTGTAAGCTTCCTTCTAGAACATGGCACAAAGAAAAATGAAAGCTTTGTGCAGTATAATAAACATTCCCATAGAAGTCTATATAGTATTTCTGCTTTACATCATGTTTCATTTATCAACCTGAATTAGGCTTTTGAAAGAGAGGGAAATGCAGCTTTGCAGTTCAGTACCTTTTCTAGTCTTTTCTTGCAATAACAAAATTGCTTAATGTCATTTCAAGTTCATCCTCTTCCATACACACATGGACGCAGAGCTATGGGTAATTCACTTACACAGTTCAACATCTCCTTTGTCACAGATGGTAAATGTGCAGATTTTTCCCTCAAGGAAAGAAACTCTTTTATAAAATAATTGTATATTCTGCTCATTTTTTCCTTCACTGATGCTCTTCTATTGTTATTATACTCTGTCAGGCTGGTAATTAGCATTCAGGCTCCATCTGACACAAATGCAGTTCTCAATCCTCCTTAAAAATCCCTTAGGACACACATGATAACTAAAATAATGTGAGCCAGTAAAGGGGCAAAAGTGCTAAAAAAAATTTTAAAAAGAATGAACGACTGAAAAACATGAGACAGTGAATAACCACAGACTGCTTTTGTCATGCAGTCAATGCATGGCTCTTGTTCAGCGAGCGGCATGGAGCTAATCCTACTGCGTGGAAAAAGCTTTCAGAATGCTACAGTTGTCTGCCTGTGGTTCTTCTTTGCTTTTCCTACACAAAGATCTGTATCCTCTTCCCATTCTCACCTTGCTCCCAGCCTTCTAAGGCACTCATTGTAGCTGGGTTTCCCTCTTGTTACTCACAGTGATCGCACCTCCTCCTTTCTCAGGTCTCGCCTTGGAATAAGCATTTCTTCTTTGGGGTCAAACATGTTTTCAAATTTTTGTCATGAAATACTTAAGGTATCATATTGCTCTGAATTATTCTATCTAGATATTATAATTCTTGATAAGACAATAATGTTTCCTTAAGGTTATGTACACACACAGAATTCCTCCCTATTCAATGACAGTGCTGTCACTGGAAATTAGAAGAATTGTTCTTGCAGTTCATCCAACAACCTCCTTTCAGTAATTTCTCCTTTCAATGACCGGTGTGATCACAGATTAGGTCTAACCCGGAAATTACATAAAACTAGCACCACCCAATATTTCATGTTTACTGCAACACCGACTTCACACACAGTTGTGCTTTCATGTAAGTCAGGCAGGAGGCACTGAGCATTCAGACTCACGCAGCGCTTGCCCTCACGTCAGCCCACCTTACTAATGACGAGCTGGTTTTCTGCCTTCGTATACATGCCGCAACAGGAGGGACAGGGCAGTAATTCACATTGAACCTATTGCTTGGATATTATATCCCAGTATCCTAAAGTCACTAAGGAAATGACATTAAAAAGGAACTTCCACCTTGATACCAAATTACTGTGAAAGAATTGCTGAGACAGAGACGTCAAAAGCCCCATGGCTCTCCAAAAAGTCATGCAACAAAGTAGAGAATCAGTAATCTCATAAAGGTCTGTGGCTTGCATAAACCCAGAACACTGTAATTCCTAATTTTGTCATGTAAAAAGCCTATACCCTAATATCAGCACAGCAAACTGAACCTACCGAGTACAGTCAAAAGCATCACTCAAACTTCTGCTTTGACAGAAAGGAGAGCAATTTAATTTTTCTGAAAAGTGACCTGAGATGCATCTACTGGCATAAGACTAGCAAGCAAGAGATGTTCCATCAGTTGCATCACCAGATGTTGTGGCCTAGACATGAGATCAGTGACTACAGAAGAATCTCAGACTTTGTAGAAAGGTAAGTATGGCTGGAGTGCCGCGCCATACGGCTCGCAGTCACACTGCTTCAAGTCCACCCACTGTGCTAAAGCTAAGGAGCTACTCCACACACAGAAAGCACAGTATCAAACACAATACGAAGGTCTCAGATGTGACATCTTCAGACACGAACTACTGAGTTGTTAACAGACATGTAACCCCTAAGTACACCAAACTAACGCTAATATTAACTACCGCTCTGACATGGCAGTATGTGCCTTGACATCAGCCTTACATCCTAGAAAAAATCCCTTGTTCACAGACAGAGAGAGACACAGAGACCTATTCAGAGCAAAGAGTAAGAAGTTCACAAGATCAGAAGATCTACACTTGTATAATTCCTCCACAGGTGAGGTAACACAGCCAGCGTGTGTACCATGATTCATGCACAACCATGCAGCCCGAAGCCTCTCACCAGGTATCTGTCCACCTGTGGGAGACAATCAGCTGATATATATCATTTATAATCACATGTAATTTCTAATTGTAAAATGCAGTCCTAGAGTAAGCAAAATATTTAAGAAAACTTGTATGAGAATAGAGATTTAATTTGGAGTACTTGTATCAAATACTATGAAAGTGAGATTATGTGTAGAAACAACTACACCAGGTAATTCTGAGCACACCCAGCATAAAGTACGCTCTTTTCAGAAGTGGAACAGATTGAAAATAACCCGAGTTCGCATACGCTTAATGAAGTCTTGCATAGTTTCTCTTACTAAGTGGCTGGGGTTCTGTGTAAAACACCACATCTGTAACATTCACAGATCTTACACAACTGGCATCTGACACAACATACTGAGAAAATAAACAATATGGTCAGCTGAAAATGCTGCCTTGCTCCTGTGTAAGAGAGTGGAAGAATAATCTTCAAAGCCTTTCTGTTTCTGTATGTCACAGACCTGGAAATGTTTAGGATTGTTTTGTTCATCTGGGGTGCTTCCTCCTATTACTGTAATAACCTCGTCCTTTACCAGGTAAACCAAGAAGGATTAGGGTTTCTTTTAGTCTGGGATTTATGGCTACAATGGATTTAAACACATGGAAGCATCTGCCACAGTGCCGAGAAGGAACTATGAAATACCCAATTCGGGAAAAAACGTTTGTGGTGCATTGCAGGCTTTCTGCAATAGAAGCTAAGTTGTGCCTCCTCCTGACCTCTAACATAACTTCACCCTCCATACAATGCTCATTACCAATAAGAAGACCTTGCTCATATGTTCATACTTTTCCTGTAGCAGAATTCCCCTTCTGTGGGATCTCAAAAGTCTAGAGGTCCAAAAGGGGGACTGCTGGGAAGGACATAGAGGGACAAAAGTTCAGACTCTACATAGCCAACTCAGCCTGGAGGCCAGATGGCTCCCAGTAGCCTCTGTGTAATTTTAAGTGCCAATATATCACAGAGTCAGGTGATACCTCAGTGACATTTCATCTCCGTTCACATCATGGACACCAGCTGTTTTTCCACAGGAGTACACTGTCTAAATGTACATGCATTTGAGTATAGAGCTGGGGAACTGGCTCAGCAGTACAGCACAGATCTTTTCTGCAAGGGGCACTGGCTTTCAAGCCTTCTCCTAACGACCTGGGGCTAATACTAAACATCCTTTGGCGAAGCAAGTGGAGGAACCCACAATAATGATGCTGTCCTCTCTGAAGGTACTACCTGAGAAAACGTTAAAGAGAGAACCGCCTGGGATGTCCTCTCCTTTACACTTTGTGTGGGTTTCCTGGAAAAGTGGGTGGTTAGGCTCAGGACTAGCAGTAGTTTCATTATACCAAAATGTCTAATTCTTAGATATTTTAAAACTTACTTTCCCTTTTTGAATTTATTTGAGAAGTATTTTGACTTATATATTTAACATCCACCTATCTTTCTATCCCTAAAGTTCTGCAACATGAATGCATAGAAATATCCAACTACTTAAAATAAGAATCCATATCACACATTTCCCATATTTCATCACACTTCTATTGTCGTGTATTTGAAAAAGCACATCCAGATAATATCACATTTGACTGGCCAATGCACTGACCTGTGTAAAGCAACCTATGAGAGAGTAGGTTGAAATACCAATTTTTCTGATGCTTTCAAGGCAAAAGATGTAGGCATTCCACTTCTCAGCATAGTAAGAGAAAATTATCTTCATAGATTTATTGAGGGAATAAATACAACTTTGCTTATCTGATCACTTCCATTCATTCTAATGGTAACATGTTGCTCTGCAGCCATTAATAAAACAAACATGCCCCATACCAAGCAAAAATGCTGATCATACTAAAATAAGTGAGTCAATACATTGTCCAAGCATGTAAATACATTAAATGACAGCATAATTAATCCTCAGTCCATAATCAATGAGGAACAGTAAGGCCTTGTGAAAAATTGAAGACACCAAAATGAGACTGAATTTTCTCTGAGCTAAAATGTAGAGTCACTAGTCAATGAATCCTCCCTCAGGAGACTGTAACAAATACAAAGAACTAGCTCAAGGACAGCCAGAGTTGTAAATTGAGAACTATAAAAAAATAATAATATAATGATTGTGCCAGCATGTTTATAATTTATAGGTTGGAGTTACAGGTGAGAAATAGGGGTTAGCAGTGTGTTATAATCTGAACTAGAGTCAGTAAAGTACTGCAGAACCACTAAATCACCACTTCTCTCATTGCATGTGGTTTAAAAACATATAATAAAACTATCACACAAAGCTACTTTCTTTTAGGGTTTGACGTTGGAGCTGTGGATACCAATCTGTTCAAAGTTAGAACACTACTAGGGAGTCCAGCAAAGGGAAGCTCTTAATTTTTGCTATATTTTTTTTTCTTTGCACTGGGCACTTGGCATAAAAGTATAAAAAGCAGTGGGGTCTTTTTGTCGTAACTGAGGCAGGCAAGAAAATGAGTTCTACTTCACATTAAATTTTGGTGTTCTCAAATTGAATTCCATTTTGATAATCTAATTTAAGGTACTGAAGAAAGTTTGAGCACGCATTTAAATAGACTGAAGCTGGAGTCTTTAATCCTATGCAGAGCTGAGTAACTCGGAGTTCAAAATGCCCTTCTCTCAGCAGGTGTGGAGGCCAGCACAGACTGGAGTCTGGCAGGACTGTTCTTCGTAAATAGGGGAGGCTGCCCCCAGCCATGCTCTGCTGTGACTGAGCAGCTTCTGCATGGTTTTATATCACTGCTTTGGGTCGCTTCTTGGAAGTGACTCCCCCTTTGAGACAAGTGAATTGAATGGAGTGACTCTGCATGCCTTTGCTAATAACTGAAAAAAACAGCATTGTACCACATTTACATTTTGGGGGGTCATCCATCTCTCCAGGTGGGACAGTTTCCCATGCTTCCCATGTACACAGCAGCCATGAATGCCTACCAGTGTTATATCCTTTATAACGTATAGGAAGGTCCCGTAACACAGTATATACAGACAGATGTGTATCCATCCAGATGTTTCCTTAAAGATGCATGATAGCTATAAATACCTAAAATAAATTTATAAGCAACCTTCAAGATATTGACTATTAATCTGGCAAATTAACCATTTGCGCTGAAATTCACCTTCCCTTACTGAGGTACTGCATTCTTCAGCCATCGTGAGCCGAAGGTTGGACTTCAGGCTTGGACTAGATGATCTGCAAGGTCTTTTCCAATGTGACTGATTCTACGATTCTATGAATTTAACCCAAACACTGAAATACTAATTGGCACTCAGCACTGTTTGTCCATGAAAGGATTTGGATGCGAAAGATTTTCCTTTCATTTAAATTCCAACAATTTTAGATGTGCATTTTTTCACTGTTAAATACTCCCAGCGAGGACAACTGCAGCATTAATGGTAACAAAAATTGCCACTAGGAAAAAAATCTTGAAACTGAAGCGATGGTATTTCAGCAGTGAAACTGGTAGCTAGTAAGAAGGCAACCATCCTCTTACACTGAACAAATACAGTGGTGTGGATTTCTTCCTGCATTTAGAGCTCTTTCTTTGAAACAAGCCTAACTAACACGCTGACAGTTGTGTGACAGACAGAAATCCTACCAGGCAAGCTCACAAGCTATGTCTTTGTGGGGGCTTGACAGTACTTTGACTTTTTGTGGTACTAACTGTGTAAGTAAACATAATCGAAATAGTAGTCCTCTGTTCTCAGGTTGTTCAGTAAAAACATTTCCCTTAGACTCAACTACCCACCAGCCAGTGAAACCTGAAGATGGTGTTAAACACTTACTCTGATCCGCCACAGGTTCCTGAGTATCTGTGAGAGAGGAACTGGGTAGAGTACGGCAGTGATGTTTCAGCAGTCAAAGCTTAACACTGAATTAATTACCCAGCAATTTTTAAGGAAACACAGGGAATCGACCCTAGTACCAAAGGACTTTTAGCATCTTGGAATTTTTGGTATCTAAGGAAATGTATTAATTATTCAATGAATAGTTTCAGACCTTCTCAAGACAAAGGTTAAACCTCCATAGCCTCACTCTAGCAAACTGAAGGTTGAAAATGAAAGCTACGGGATAACACAGAAGTCCACATCTGCAGAAGAGATACAATGCTTCCCATATTCCAGAGTAAATTAAAAAAAAAAAAAAAAGCATTCTGAGGTAATTTTTTGAGACTTAGCATTCGCTATAAAGCTAAGAGCAATCCAGCACCACAGGAGAACCCTCACATACTGCAGGAGAGAAAACAGCTAGCCAGAAAGAAAGGTAGAAAGCTTCCCAGCCCACTTAGGCTCAGGGCTCATCCCATTTGCAGCATGCTGTAATCATCAGAAACTGCTGGAAAGTGTGTAATGCATTTAAAATCTACTGCTGTAGTTTACATTTAGCTGTAAACTGGGTTTAAGCTAGCTAACTCAGGACCACAGCAGCACAGAGGTCAGCACCAGCTGAAAAGCCCACACCAGAAGCACCTGCTGTTCTGAGATTGCTGCTGGCAAGGCAGCACAAAGCTTCTGCCGCTGCAAAAAGCCTCACAGATACTTAGGAAGGAAAGCTGAAGCCAAGTACAAGCTGTGTGAGAGACACGTTTTTGAGCAGCCTGCTTTGATCTCAAGGGAATTTAGCATCTCTGTAGACCACAGCTACTACAGGGTCATCTCAGGTAGAAAGGCCCGAGCCTTCTCAACTGTTGCCATCAGAAGCAATGCTCCCAATGGTCTTGGGAAACTGGAACCCAGTAAGTGAGAACATAAGGCTAAGGGCCATGGGAACTCCATGACACGTCAGGTAACAAATTACCTGGTCTATTTTAGCCAAGCTTCAATAGCAGAACGGATTCACTGTACATTAATTGGTGCAGGCAGATTTGGGGTTGATCAAAGCATGGAGAAAAGAATAACGCACAGTTTTAAGTATGCTTCATGATATATTGGATATATTATGTAGGAGAGAATTTGCATGCAATATGCAGTATATTTTTCTGTTTTACTTTGTGAAAAATGGATGTGGTGTATTTCACTTGACATTATTAAACACACAGAAATGCTTGATTTGCAAACTGTCTTGAAATATCTGCCTGGTCTAGTGAGAGTTGCCTCTGCCCATGGCAGGGGGTTGGAATTAGGTGATGAAACCCAAACCATTCTAGGATTTCAAGATGCCACTGTTTGACAACAGAGCCTACAAAGGAACTAGATTCCATGTGGTGGTGGTGTACGAAGTCACTTCTATCACAAACCTAAAACCTTTGAGAATTCACATTCAAACCACACAGATGCCTCTTTTATGGGGAGCCCAAATTCTCAGGAGGCTTCAGGCTTTTAATAGAAAACTCATATGTCTACATGCCAGAGACAAAGCCACAGTTGTGGTTTAGCAGCATAAATCCACAGACTTGCTCAAATTCAGAAAAATTTACAACACTTAATGGACCTGGTATATCTTGAGTATATAGTTTTATTTTCTTCACAAGAAAAATAAATATTTGACCTGTGTGCACATTTGCGTATGAATTTCCATTTGTCAATATTTGTATCTTCTGTCTAAACAAGGAAAGTGCCAAGTACATCGTGCAGAAAAACTTCCACCAGGTCAGCCTTAGCAAATTAATATTGGAAAGTTATAAAGTGGGACAATCAGGAAATACATTTTCAAGCTCGTCAGACTCCAGTTCAATAACCTTTTTAGTGAATTTACTGAATGTGTGTGTGTTTTTTTTCTTTCCTAATCTCATTCTACGTTCTTGAAAACAGGAAATTGCCTCCATTCTAAGCGATCAATTTGCCGGCATATAGCAAGATGCTTCTCTGTGGTTGCAGTTGTAGGAATAAATATCAGATGAGAAAGGTTTTCATTTTGCCAACGAATTTAGACAGAACACAGCCTACAAACAAAAGTCATGATGTGCACACACCTTAGGCACTTGGCATGGGCTAGCCAGGATCAAAACGTAGGTGCTGTTGCAGGGCGTGGGACACAGAAATACAGCATGTCCTGGGCAGGCAGTGTCATCACAGAGCACCTCTATGGAATGACAGAGGCTGCAGGACTCTGATGGGGCAGTTCCACATAGCATTGTGTTATCCCTGTACTTGTCTGCAGCTCTTTTGCAATAAATTAGTGTTGACGCTGTCGGAATTGATTTGCCCTACTCTCCCTCTGTTATTGGAGAGTCCCTCAAAGAGAAATCCCAGCAGAAGGACTCAGATCATTGCTCACGCTGAAATTTGGAGCTCAGTAGCTCCAAGCCAGAGAAGACTTGAGCAAATGTGGAGGTATAGAGATAACAGACATAGAAATACAGTGGGGAAAGGACAGGAGTGTACCAGTGCAACCAATTACACAGCTGTTCCAGGTTTCCCTTAGCAGTATGGAGGGGAAAAAGGCCTTCTTTTATATATGGTTTCCTATATAGGAATTCATTTGTTATATAATAACTAAAAAAGCCCTGCTTTTAGTCAATATAAAATCAGTTTGGGGGACAAATTTTCAGCAAATATTAAGAATTTTCATGTAATTTATTTTAAAAGGGGACCTGTAAAGGGTATTATCTGATATCCATAATAATTTCATCGTATTCATTCAAAACTTACACTTTTTAAATAATTTGAAAGTAATTTGAAAGTACTTGCATTTATCAATATTTTCATCTTGAACACATTTTTAAGAAAATAACTTCTTTATTAAGCCACGTTTGCTCAGTCCCCTTTTTATCTTAGGTTGAGAAGAAATCTCTCACCTACTTTCACAGAATGAATGGTATTTCTTTCCATAAACATTTTTTATTTTCTGTATAGAACTGAAATCCTTCTGTCCACTATTCCCCTGCCAAATGGCCTTGGGTCACAAATAGCTTTTTAATGAATAAATTTCCTGTTCTAAAATGTTTTCCATAAATTAATGATTTTTCAACAAATTTTGATTTAGTCCAAAATTGTTCTTTGGTTACAAAAATGTCTGGAAGAGTATATCACTGTAGAATACTACTTTATAATTTTGAGTACTACCTATACGTCTATATAGACTGCCATACTCTTGTATCTAGCACATGCTCTTCTTCTCTGAGAATGTATCACCTTGTTTTTTTCACCAAGTCTTATCTATAAAACCTTAACACTGAGGAATACAATTCCACACCAAAAGAAGAGATCTGCAAAAAATGCCAGCTGCCATTTTCTCTCTGTTGCAAATAATTCCTGGCTTACTTTTTTGTATATACAGCTGGAGAAAAGGGGCTCCTTGCACCACCTGTCCTTCCTGCAACGTGCTATGACCTGGCTCACAGTTTGCAGTGAAGATGGCAGTGGTGAATCCCACAATATGCAGAGCTTGAGGCTGTCCTTTCAATGCTGCCTGCAGGCCGTGGCCACTGCTGTTCTCCAGGCAGGTCTGAAATTTCCCGCTTACCTCCTGCTGTAACACCTTGCTTAATGTTTCCAACGCCTGCTCACCCCCGAAAAAGGAGGCTGCCTTCCCTCTGAGCTGCTTGTGAGCGCCGCAGTCCCCGAAGGCCGCACTGCACACAGCCGACTAGCTATGGCTTCTCTTGGTTCCGAGGGGGCTCCATGCATACCAAGGCCACACACCGGCTTTCTGGACTGAGCAGCTCTTAATAATTGAGGTGACACACAGACACAGGTCTGAATACTTATTACCACGTACTGGCAGCAGGAGGAAGAACATCAATGACTTTACACCTCCTTATCAACTCAGTTCACAGTTTGCTTCCTGTATATACACGCTTCTCTTGCAACTCCAAAGGAAGAAATGTCAATTAAATAAACTTTTGGTTCTCCTGGTTTGGGTTACATACTTGAGAGAATACGAAACGAACAGAACGGATGCTGTGGTAACTTCGAAAACAAACATCATTACTTCTGATGGGGAACAGTTAATTGGTACCACCGAATGTGTCTGAAATATTGATTTAGTTTGTGTGGATAGGGAAGTAAGTCCCAACATACTTTCATCTGTTCTTAAATATAAATGAAAAAACAATGCATTTACTGTAAGGTCACAGTGGGAACAAACAGGACCAGCTGAAGCATACACAGCTTGTGATTGATATTCTGAACCCACAGGCAGCAAGAAAAGAAAGACTGATAGCAGCATCTTACAATCAGCTTTAGGATCATGTTGCGCATCTGAGAATGCCAGCAGAGTCCATGGCTGCTTCCTTCTCTGCATTCTGCAAACAAGTCTTGTTCACAAGCAAACATTTGCCTTTTCCATCCTTCAGTGCATGGAGCCATATATAAATTCTATTTTACACAGTAGTTACAAGTTTGCACACACATCATTTTCACATTTTGGTTATCTTTTGAATGTCAGTTAAAAATAATAATAAAATTAAAAGCCTATAAGAAAAGAAGATGTACATGTCCACTGAATTCCCATGTTAAGTTCTCCAGGACTGTAACCACTCTTAAGCACATGGAGAGATAATTGAGAGTTTAGCTGTCTATTTGGGGAATGGGAAGGGCGCAAAATTGCAACAGCCATTGACAGGATGGAAGAATATTTTCATATAGTGCAGTGATCAAGTTAATTTGAGCGGTAACTCTGGGAGCTTTATGGATACTCAGAAGGCTTAGCCAACAAGATTTCAGCAAGATTGCCAGTTGCCTCTCCATCTGTTTCACAAGGAACTCTTGGCAAGCTTAACTCTCACTATTTCCAGTTGCTAGAGAGACACTTGCAGCCTCAGGATGAAAGTAACAATGGTCTTTCCTTTCAATTAATAGCCTTGTATGTTGAGGTTATATTTGGAAGCTGAATCCACAGATTTCCTCACTAAAACACTTAGCAGCTTATAAGACAAATACTGAAATTAAAGTAAGAAAAATGTTCAGAATTAAGCAGCCAAACACAAACAATCCACAACTAATTCATATGATCCTGTTTTTTTTTTGTTGTTGTTGTTGTTTTCTCATAGAATATCCTGAAGCAGTTTGTTGTGACCTCAGGCATATTCCCTTTTTAAGCTGTTTGCTCCCCAAATTTAGCCAGATTCTGAACTTTCTTGGCATGCTCAATACTCCCAAGTTAGACGGCTGCACAGTATTTCTCCTTTCCTCTGAACAGAAACGAAGGACAGCAATTGTGACATGCACACCTTCAAGTCTAAATTTAAAATTAAGCTTCTGAGAGTGCAGCCTCATAAAACTTTGAAGTGTATTCCTTTCCCTTTTCTCCCCCGAGGAACTTACTGGCAGAACAGAACCATGCGAATGATCATGAACAGGAGGGGCACGAGGAAAGCAAATTAACTCCATGTAGTTCTTTGAACTAAAAAGAAAAGCATTTGGCAAAAACTGGATTTAGGGTATGACTTTTCAGATTTACAAAATGGAAAAGAGCAGAAATTCAGCAATTCTCAGATGTGCTGAATAGAACATCCACACGATCATCACCCAGCACACTGAAGTAAGGATAATCTTGCTTGCTCAGCCATTGCTCAGATTTGCAATGTATAGGGCTGGAGGTACAGTGGCAGGAAGGCTAGTACAGTGTCCCTTTATTAGTGCCTGTCTTTGCCTTATATACGTTAAGCTGGAAAGTGTTTGGTCAGAAGTGCTGACCCTCTCAGTTCCCCTCTCCTCAGTCCGCTGGCCTTGGCAGCCCAGCCCAGCCCTGCTGCGGTAATTAAGGAGTCAGAGTAGAGAAAGAAGTGCATCATTAAAGCTGATTGCAGACAAACAAAATGCAACCCGCTTCCTGAGAAACAGCACGCTGGTCCCAAGTGTTTCAGATGCTGGCTCTGCCTGCTGGTTGTTACTTCCACCAGGCTTGACTCAGCGTGTTTGAGGATTATGAGTGCACACGGTTGCTTTTTTTGGCCCCTCTTCATAGGCATCACAATGTAGCCTTTCAGTACAGATTCCTTTCAAAGAAATCTCAAACAATTACATCATTTATCGATACAGCAGCACATAAACAGCTCTACAAAATGCAGCACAGCTCGCCTTCCTAGGATGTGAAAACCTTTATTACAAATAAAAGCCAAACTTAATTCAGTGACACCTAAATTTGCCTGAGGTCCACCAGATGTGCAGTGGCAGTCTTAGATAACAGAGGCACAGGCCACTAGTAATTAAAATCATATTGATTTTATTCTGTATCACAGTGGTGGTATGAATAATGCTAGCACTGTTATAATGGAATGGAAAATGCTAAGTGGCTACGTGAATAAGATACTTTCATTTTCTCTAAGATACCATCAGAAAGTGCAATAAAAAGATTTCAATCAGTCTGCTGAAATACACGTGTTTTTTAAAGAGACTTTGACTAATATATTTAAAAAGAATTTAACCCGATAAATACCCAGAAATAATCCTCTGCTGAGCCACCGAAAAAAGCTGGGATGTCTCAGTGCACTCAGGAGAGGAATAGGCACAGAGAACACTCATGCTGCTTGCAAGCTGTGATTTAAAGGAAAAAATATGCATGGTAATTCCTCCCTCCCTCATCATGCCATAAAGCAAGGACAGCTGCTTCTGTCCCTTTTACTGTGTTTTGCACTATCCTTTGCACTTAGTTGGTCACTGAAAACAGTCTACAAAGCCCACTACCAACGCTATAAAATTCCCCAGGATATTGCTGGGGGAAGGAACTTTATCTGGTGGCTCTTTAGTTGCTGCAGCATTCTTCAGATCTGCCAGAGGCATGAAGAATTTGCAAGTCAACATGTTTTAAAAGGGATTATCCTTTTCAGAAAATGTCTGCAGGGATGGTTTGGGGAAAAAAAATCCTTTAAAAATCTTGTTCCTGCTTTGCTCTTCACACTAAAGATGAGAAGAAATATTCCGAGAGGACTCCTGCATTCACAGCTACGTGGGGGGAGAAATGACTGGAGTTCAAGTCACATCCATAAGAAGGGTTAAATAACCTTTCCATTTGTTTTCATTTTCACTCTCTGGGAAAACACGCTTGTATGTATACATCTATTTATCTGTACACACACACTTATGTGTATACACGCACACATTGCAAAGACCTTTACCATCTATTTGTCCACCTTTACAATGACAAAGTTATGAGGATTTTTCGAAGTTCTGCATGGCTGCAAACCCCACATATTTCATAAAGATAATTAACCGCTGAAGAAAGCTCCCAGCAATTTAACAGATACAAGTGAAAATTTAATGCCTTGGAGGCATATCAAATATTGGAGGATAGCTAAACTACTGAATTATCCACTAACCTTCTCTTCCAGCTCTGCCTTGGGGATACTACAAAAGATGTTTCAAGAATGAGATGGAACAACCTGAAGCAAAAGCCATGTTAAAAACTTTTAAGGAGTGGCCCAGATCTTGACCTTATCTAAATTAGCTTGGACTTGCATAAGATGAGAAAAGGTTGATGTAGGGAAAAAAATGATGATAATGATCAAGTGCCTTGACTTGCAGCCAGGCAAGAAATCATTTTCATTGGACATGCCATGAATGATAAGAGAGGCTTAGCAGCGAGATTTAGTTGCTGCAGATATTGCATCGTCTGAGTTATCTGGGAGAAAACCACCTCCTTGCAAAGGCACCATCCTCTTAATTTGCAGAAATGTAAACAAGAGTCTTTCTCAGCATTCAATCACAAAAGAAAACACAAGCATCGCACCTTGTGGATAGCTGTAGTCAGTAAATCAACTCCAACTGCATTTTTTTCACTAGTTATTTCCGTAAGATAACGTGCTACCCTGCCCAGGGCTGACCTTTAGGATTAAAAAAACCCCTGTATCGACATCTATTGATTCTCCCCGAGAACCCAGAGAAGTTCAGCCTGTCAGGAGGAGAGGAGTTAGCTCCAGTGCAGGGCTGCTCCAGTTGTCCTGGGTGCAGCTGGGAGGATGCTGGTGGCCCGCAAGGGGCAGCTTGTTCTCCTGCCTCCCCACGGGGCTGACTGGGCACTGAGCTATCCTGCTGACGGTGTAAGGGGGAGTAAGTGTAGGCAGGGCACTGCAGTAGTCCTGCAGGATGCAGAGAGGGAGCTGTGGAGCGAGTCTGAGCACAGTTCTTGTGGTCAGCCACAGCCAGATCCATCATCCCTGATGGCAACCAGCGGATGTATCTGGGGACCTCTGTTCACAAGGTTCATTCTGCTGTCCTTGTCTTAACAAAGAAAAAGCCTAACTTAAGAAGACAAAATGAAAGAGCAATTCATTTTGGTGACCTTGGCCACACAAGCCAGTATTTTTTAAGCACAGGTTTTAAGTCTAATGATAAACTTTCCAGAGCTCACCTCCTGCTGCTGCCCTCTCCAGTCTTCACTGCTCTCGTGCTGCCACAGGAGAGGAGCCCGCAGCCTGAGCCAGATCACCATACTGCTGCCGACTTGAAAAAGCAGCAAACAAAAAACATTTCCAGTGAAGTTCAACTCCATGCACGCAGCTTCTGCAGAGCTGCGTGTGCATCCGAAGGCTCTTAAAACTTGTATTGTATGCTTTACAAACGTTAACTGCTTAGTTGTTACACTTCATGGGAGGGAAAGGCCTAAAGGATTCATAGATGAATTCACTTAATGTTTCAGTTTTTTTTGAGAAGGATGAGGAGGATAAAGGCTTACAGCTTACAAAAATGAGAACAAAAGATCAACAGTACTCAATCTACTAAATCATCTACAAGGGTTCCCACATGGGTGTGCAATGTGATCTGTGAACTGCTAATGAAAAGGTGGGTTACGACCTCTGCGACAGAGTATTTAGAAATATACATCTCCTCAGAGGCTTCTGACAGTGCAAGCAGTGTTTACTTCAGTATACATACTAAAAGGAAGTTTTCTGCACCTTCTTTTTATTGTTCCTAATGCCTTTCATTTGTAGGCTTGCAAATCGAGTTGTACTTGTAAAAAAATCTCAACGCATCCCAGAGTCATGTAATAATCTAAAGAGAGTTTATGCCTTACAGATGGCATGACCGTGTTTTCTCTGGAGTTCATGCCTTTCTCTTTTCCTCACTATATTCAGGATGTTTGAACCTTTGCCTCACCTCATTAATTAGCTCAGTTCCCCAGACACATTGAAAACTCCATCCTCTTCCCAGGTAGCCAGCCTCCAAGAAAACAAAGTACAAGTTCAAGCCCTTCTTTGAGGTTTTTTCTTAAAGGTCTGTCAATCTTCTCCTTCTGAGGTGAATCCTTCTGTCTTGAGGGGCTTCATACCTTCCCTTTTCTGTCAACCCTTTTCTGTCAACGTGCTAAACATCTCATCTATATCTTTCAACTATTCCCCTTTCATTTAACTCTCTGTTCCACTCAAAGTCCTGCCCATGCTCTCAAATGTCTATGTTACCCTCTAATATATTCTTTATATAATCTCAAATTTTCCTTCCTGAGCTTGGATTTGCTTAGTGTCACAACAGCCTGAACATGTTCTTGCAAGTGTTATGCCCAAAGTCCTCAGTCCCAGGCTGTGGAGCCTCATTCCCTGGGGACATCCAACAGGCACTTGTCCTCACTCGAGGAGCTGCCACGTGCTCAGCAGTGGGGGCAGTTTCACTCCTCCTTACTCTGGGCAAGGAGGTGCAGCACATCTCTTCCCTTCCTCTGCACTGCTCACAGCCTCTGGCTGGGGTCTCGGCTGCTGCAGGAACAAACAAGCCTTCTGGCACCTGCAACTAATTTTGAAAGGACAAGCACCATCTTCTCCCATTTCCCCCTTACACTAACACTGCTGTGCGTACCACAACATGCCAACCTCTCTCCTCACTTCTTGATTTCCAATGCCTGGCCATCCAAAGCCTTGAAATCACCTCTAATGGGTGGCATCCCTGCTTACGGCAAGGGGTGGAACTTGATGATCTTTAAGGTCCCCTCCCACCCAAACCATTCTGTGATTTTATGAGTTTGTAAGCCTTCTATGTCGAGCAAACTGGGAGCATGCAACATCTACAAGAAAGCGACTGCTCCAGAAGAAAACTCCTGAGAAGGTGACTGAAAGGCAACATCCTTCACTTACATCGCCCAAATAACACTTCAGACCTTTGCACTCAGAGAGCTCCTTTCAACAGAGGGGGTAAAGTCTAAATTTGCTTCCTCCCAACCTGGAAAAGGTTTCTTAGTGGCATTTCTTTTTAATCCATCTTGTGACTCTGTTCTTTATGAGCTGTTCACTACAATTCCCCTTTCCTTACCCCTCAGACATTTAATCCTTTTCAGTTGTAAGAGAAGTAGAAGGATTCCAAGCCAAGAACGAGGTGCATGCAGAAAGCACACCACCCTGCAATTACTTACACAGGAGCTGGATGTTCCTATCAGACCCTGAATACTTGGAGGTTTTACATGTTTTTAGATCTCAATTTCACAATTATTATCATCCTCTACTATATGCACGTTTTCTATGTTTGCACTAGGAAAAAGGTATTACCGATGGAATAAGGGATTTGTAGGAGCTTGTTGTACAGTCCTATTAATAATATAAAATCAGCCTAAACCACAAAGTAATTTTGTTGACTCATGGGACATTAAACATGCCATATTTAAAGCCTTTATATTTTTATTTCTGAGTTTTCCTTCAAATCATTTTTATTGTCTGATGTAGAATAATTCAACATAAGATATGAGTTTGCCAGCCAAGAAGCCATTACCAATTCAAACATCAAATTGGCTTTGCTTCCGACACGAAAGAAAGTGAACTTAGCTTGTTAAACTTTCTTTAAATTAGAAATATTTTAAAACCTAGAAAGAACAGCTCTGTCTTTAATACATGAAATCCTTTTACTGCTGTAAAACTTAGATGTTTTACTTACAATGTCTTTCAGGTTCAGATCATAGAACATGTAGATGCTGGATTTTCTGGCCATAAATATGGCCCAAATGCATGTCTATGCATTACCTGGAATAGCCTGACTGCATGATATCTTTAGGTAGACAAGGAAGTTACTTATACTTTTTACTGATATTGACTGCAAGTAACACTCGTAAACTGGAAGAGATTATATGTTGAGATAGATGGTTATCTTTCAGAAAAAAAAGAATACCAGGGATGTTGGTGGAGCACGTTCAATGTTAAAACCTAGTTTGTTCATAGGACAATGTAAACACTTCTCACAGAAACCACTTCCTTGGTCTTAAATGGAACTGCACACAGAGAGAGAAGAGGAATGAGAACTCATGCCGCAATAAGAGAGTCTAATCGTACAGTAATCTAGTCTTTTATTCTTAAGCCCTACCTGTCCCCCTGCCCAGTGCAATATGCCAAGTACTGGGCTCATTTCAATACAACACTGAAGAGCTGATAGGTAGGTCTATACCATCTACTTATTCAGAATTTCACTTGAAGATCCATTTGTCATGGGAACTACAAAACCATATCTTTTGGTACAGATCCTATATCCATAACACTGATGGTTATAACGGAGAGAGAAGGGAATGTGAATATTTGAGACAGTTCAGCCAAAAAGATCTATGACTTGCAAATGATTTAACTTTATCTTTCCTTCTACTATTTTTGCAATCAAGCATTTCCTAGACATACTTGCACACTGAAGTTTTTGAAAGTTGTCAGCATCTGTGGCAGTGACCTTCATTTTCAAAGGAAACAGGTGAGTATGGCAACACTAGCTTATTTAGCACTTCTCTTAATGACACAATGTATTATTTCAGAAAAATACACAATGCAGTCAGGTAGCTCAGAAATTCACCAAACAGGCTAAAGATCAGGATATTCATTATATATATATCAATACTTAGTACATTCTAGAAATGAGAGAAGAGGATGAAGAGGACCCTTCAGATAAACCTACTGGTGCTTCAGTCCAAACCTGCAGCACTGATGCAGAAGGGAACATAGAAACTGAACAATCCCATCTACATTCCAGAAATATAACAAGTGCATCGTAGCCTCATGAATACAAATGTAATTGAGTTGTGGTGGGGAAAGTACCCACCTTGATGAAGGGGAATCAGATGCCTCACACAAAACTGGACTGTCTGAAATTTTAAGGGGTTTTCAACAATTCTCTGAAGTCAAAATATGATAAGAATTTGGTCTATGTTATGAAGTCAGGAAAACTTTTTTTTTCTATGTGTTAGCTTCCTATTGCTACAAGTCTACGAAGAAAGTATTTCCAAATTGTCTCATTCACATTTTGGTTATGTGTACTTAACATGCAAAGTTTTTTCAAATGGGATTATTGGAGATAAATTGTATACATGCAAAAAGTCTTTATTCATGTTAAAATCTAACATGCATGTGAAATGCAGGGAAAAAATATGGTCCAGTTTCTTTTGGGAAGAGTTCTTCATATTTTCTTCAATCTCTGTAATAACTGCATACCATAGAAATACATATAAAAAATGAAAGATACTACAGTGAAATCATCATTATAGGGATATCATTTCTCCTCACAACTGAAAACCAATGGCAAAAACATTTGTTTTTAACATGCAAAAAAGTTAGCTTATTTTTAGTAACTTAACAATGGAATTCTTATGTGCATACCTATAAGCCTAGATATGTATTCTGGCATTAACATAGATTTATGCATTAAAGAACATCAAAGTTCCTTGAAACTTGTCAGGACATTTATGGTATTTGTTTGTTTGTTTAATATTTAGAGGCATGTAAGAACAACTTACAAGCGCAAATTTCTTTCTCATTTCATTTTTCTTTGCACTGCCATTCAGGTTTGTAAAGTATTTTTGGCTAGGATTTTAGCATGAATGGCCACTGGGTGCCACTGTTCTGCTACACAAAAAAAGAGCTGAAGCAACATTTTTGTTGTAGTAATAAGGTTTTTATTATTAAAGTATGTGTGCTACTGCTGTATATACCCATCTTTTAGAAATCACACTGCTGCACAGTTCATAGTGAGCTTTTTCATAGCAGAACAATAGGAAAAGTGGCACTAAGAGATTGGAAACCCTGTTTAAACTCAACAGGCAATATCACCTCAGAGAAACTTTCTTATAACAGTATATTTTCTACTTAATAAAAGATATACAGCAGCGGAGAGACAGGGTATCCAGGTTCAGTTTTGATATTCGTTTGCTGTATGACCTTGCAGAACTCACTGGGGACGGTTTCTGCTCAGCTGTGCACAACTGCTTTTGCAGTATACAAATGCCTATATCAAATGTTCGAATGTACATGGAAACAGAATCTAATACACCTAATTGGTTTCTAGAAAATACAGTATGTGTGCAGCTACAATGATTGTACAATGACATTGGCGCGTTTTTAAGAATACAGTTTTCAAATTCAACCTCTCTTGCCTTATTTTCTTCGGTTAGAAAATGGACTTAATAACACGTTTGTACCTTATGAGAACAGTAACACTACAGGGAGAGACCTTTATATAACGTATTGACAACACTTTCTGGCATGGGTAAAAATCGACCTCAGGAAGGTGAAGTCCAGGTGAAGCTTGCAGGTTTTGAAGCAGACAACTGTGCCTTGGAGTAGAGGAGGACAGAGGGGGCTTCTGTAGGACTCTGAGCTGACATGTTGGATCCAAGGGATTCTATCTGCAGTAAGAGCTACAAATTGTTTCTAATAAAAATTTATTTAAAGTTCTGAACAAAGCTCTCAGAGGTCAATGAAGAGACAAGTTCAAATGCTGCCAGTCTGAAGTATTAAGCAGTAAGCAAGAAAAAGGAACAGTGATTGAAACACTGTGTTCCTTGAAAGCGGAGAAGATATCTTTTTAAAATGTAAAAATAACCAGAAAGAACATGGCAGCCTTGAAGTAAATAATAACATCTTTATGCTCAATCATGAAGAAAGATGCTTCCAATGACATAGACAATTTTCAATGTTTTAAAGGAAAAAATATTATAATGTGAAGAAAAGGAATTTTTGTAAAGTTTCTTACAAGTTTGTCACATTATCAAGGCAATAATTGTCTTAAGGAGCCTTACCTAGTCTTTCTAATATGTCATACTGCCCAAATGCTGTCTGATAGTTATTCATTATATTGCTCAGGAGCATACTTGAAACAATTTCAGAAATGCCGAATGACCTTATAAAGAGCGACATTTTTAATAACAGAACCGGGGTAGTCTTCTTAATTCACTGCATAAGCAAAAACTCTACCACATTCCTACAGAATAATTTTCACAAAGTAAAAATGACACTGTTCATGTTTTATCGCCTATGTATGAGGTCAATCCAAACTTTTTCATTTTAAAAGCAATTCAAAACTCTGTAGAAAATACTGCGTGCATCTCAAGTATCTAACAGGACTTTGAAAAGGCATTTGGAAATTTCATTTTCACCCAGATAAAAGAATGGGACTTCTATCTTTATTATTCTTGGACAATATTTCCGGGTCCTCATCTACCAACAAAACATTTTGGTGGTGTCATTTTTACGGAGCTCTTAGGCACCCTGCCGTGCCCACCACCTTTGGAGGGGAAGACTCCATCCTGCTCCCTTTCAGCTGCTGGCAACTTGCGATTCTCTGGCTTAAATTTCCTCACCCATACTCTGCAGTGTTCCCAGCCCTCATAAAGTTCAACATAAAAAAGCACAGCAGGGTAATAAATAGTTTGAATGGAGTCCTGAACTCCACTGTAGGTAGCCAGGTGGGCAGCACCGAGTGAGACAGGAAGATGACAAGATTGTCTGCACTTCTTGCCTTTTGTGTTCAGAGTTTAATAGGAGGTAAAAATTGGTTTCTGTATGGTGCTGACTGCCTTCCCTCTCCTGAATTGACCAGCTCAACTACCGTATAGTGAAAACTGTTCCACTTCAAGGAACTGATGGGAAAGGGGCAGATCACAGCAAAGACAGGTATGACCTCAGGGCACTTCCAGCTGTCCCTGCTATATTAAAAGTTTTGAAAACAGCTTCTACTTTGAGACAACAGAGATCGAATTTATGAAAACCAACGAACACTCCCTGGCCTACAAAATTTGGGTGTGCCCGAAAAGGAAGAACAAACAATCTAGAAATTACAAAAAAATCAAGTGTACAGCAATATCCAGCAGACATTCAAATTGCACAGGGCATGCTTGGGTAGTTAGATGAACTGAAGTTCACTGGCAACAGATGGCAGGGAAATTTTTACAGTATCAAAAACCCGTTTTCCTTTGTGGTTTCCAAAGTACTCGTTTTGTGATAGAGTTGGGATAAATTTGCAGTTAGTTTTCTTTCTTTATATTCACATACAATACACAAACATGCCTTGGATATAAAGGCTATAGAGTCAAATGCTTCTCTGAAACAAACTATGCTGAGAATAAATGTAAATGTACGTCCAATTAATATTTGGATCTGCTTCCTGTATCCTAGTTGAGTGATCTCATGGCACACCAGTTGTTTTAAGGCAGGCAGAAGATACATATCTCCAGTAAGAGATCTGCACATTTTGTGCTTTGGTAGAAACAGAAGCAAACACATAGTTTTCACTTTCCTAATTTCATTATAGTTCAGCTCTTCTCAGCAATAACTGTCTCTCCCATAATACTTCCAAATGCCTTGAAATACTCTAAGTGAATTTGGTAACAAGCAAACTGCTGTGTTTTCCTGTTCATTAGCATGAACTGTCTTGTTTCACTTGCCTATCACACCAATGTGATATGGCATAATGCAGTGCTCCACGGTGTAACAAGTCAGAAAAATTTAAAAGGCCACATGTTTGTTATTATACTTAATTCCCAACATCCCAACTGTGCAATGTCCATTAAACAACCCAGGTAATTTAATAGTCTGGCTGCTAAAGAAGAAAGTGAAATGACAACTTTTTACAGGTTTGGGTACTTGTGGTAGTGGTGTTTATCTGTGGATGTCTCCCTGTATGTAGACATTTCTGAAATCTTTTTGTTTGGTTTTTGTTTGCCTTTTGTGGAAACTAATGCTCATATTTTTTTATGGCCTTTTATTAAAATTTAACACAAAATCTTACAAGGTTCAGTACAATTAAATATCCACACTCGCAACTGTTGAAGCTGTGGCAGTTGTATAAGAGCTGGAAATCAAACTTTTCTGTGGGCACACAAACACTGAAAAGCTACACAATGTCCTGCTCCATTTTAAAAGGGAAAAAAAAAAAGTATCAAGTCAGTTATGTTTCTGATGAAAAGGCAAATAGATAGCTATTACTACTTAATATCACATGATGCTTTTTGTGTTGTACGGATGTACTTGTCCAAGGCCCACCCAGAGTCTGGAGGAGAATCTGGCCCAGGACTTTTCCTGAGGAGAAGAGGAAGCACTGTAAGGAGCAAATTCAACTGGGGAGAAACCTTGCTGAGGATGGCAGTGAGGTTTCAGCCTGCCTTCTGCTAGAATACCTCAGAGCAGAGCTTATTTGCATCAGGAATGACTCCCAGCAGCTATTCTATATGTGCTAAAGAGGCGTAAAACAATAGAAAAATGCACCATGAAGAAGAATCCCTTTTTCCAAACTCAAGTGAGACCGCGTGCCCTACATGTCTTAGTTCTTCCCCTTTCCAAAGCAGGCAGCTTTCTCAGGAGAGAGCAGGGGTTGGATGTAGAGTACTCCTGGGGGTAACCAGATGTGGTTCCTGGAGGGAGAGCTGGCCCAGCCTGAATCTCCACCCACATGAGGCAGGAGATGGGCCGTTTTGTCACTGCCCTACATTTCCTGCCAGGCACCCCTGAGGTGAGGGCAGCTGGCTGACCTCACCTCTTCTGAGCCAGTAGGGACTACCTCACACTGTAGGTTTAACCGGCATAGTATTAGTCACGTTAAAAACTGAAGTCAAATACATAGATATGTATCAGAATTAGGTAACATAAAATAATACATCTGATCTCTTCATCCTTTTTCTCCCAACTTAGGGCATTTTTTGAACGTTAAAGCAGTAAACCCTGAATCAGGAGTTCCAGAAGCACTTTTACAAGAGAGCTGAGCTTTACCTGCCACATTTTACAGATCGGGGACCTAAGGCCCAAAGCACGTGTCCAAGGGCCCTCCTGCAGCACCGTGTGAGAAGCACAAGCGGAACAGCTCCGATCTCCAGAGCCCCAGAGCAATGCTCACCCCGCAGAGAGGACCAGGCAGTGAAAGAGGCAGGCAGGGCCTGCACACCAGCCCCAGGCACCTGCACTGGGGAGTACCAGCTTTTAATATTACTTATACTTTCACATGATTTCTTTCACAGAATTCTGGCTTTCAATTTCTGTTTGCTATGCTTGTACATAAATCCAGTATCAGCCTGAACGCGGGTTAATAAATTTCACCTTTCTACCTCAGTTTTCTTCTTGTAGCAATTGTTTTATATTAAATAAAAGTAGCAACATATATAAGGTCAGGCAGGACTGAACCTAGTATGATTGTTTTCACAGCATGGTAATAAATGTAATAAAACACATCCAGGGAAATGACCTTTAGTCCTGTAAAATTTAAACACTTAAAATAAGGGTAATTTGGTGCCAGCCAAAACCTATTTTACTTTGCCCTTTATTGAAAAGATGCACCAAATTGCATTGTGTGGCTACTTGATCAGGTAGAGATTAGAGGTCATCACAAGCTCTATAAATCACCGTGTTCCTGGATCGGAAAGGAACAAAGTTACTCCTAAAATCAGAGTAGCAATGCCCTAACAGTGAAAATCTTTGACCCTAAGTCCTGCACCTATTTACGCAAATAGAAAAATCTCACTGGATTTGTGTGTGTAGGACACAACCCTGGCTGCTGCTGCTGCTGAAGTACCCACATACTATTAATACTTCTAAGTATCTGTGGCACATACAGAAGCTCTTTGTGTTAGGGAAGGCATAAACTGAAACTATTGCTCTTCAGAAGGGCATTTTACCCTCAAATAACAATGCACTACTAGTTTTGTCCAAGAAAAGCTTTTGTTCACACACTGCAGGCACCTTCCTTTAGTATCTAACCACTCCAAACATCTCCGTGAGCCACATCCGAGACATTCTAGAATACCGTGAAGGCACGGCAGACGGTAATGAATGTTTTACTTTTAATTGAAATATATATCTATTGCTTGTAAAAACCATAAATCACACCAACAGACGAAAGAATGTTACATGAAGAATTTGATACACTTCACACTGACATAAATGCATCAACTATTAAAATAAATGTGTATATTACAGGAAAAACTGATCAATATCAGATACAGTATTTCATTCAACAAATCAGACACATCCCTGTTGAATCACTGCTTACTGAACACTGAATAAGACGCATCATCTATCAAAATAGATATCTCCTACAGTAAATCAAACTCACCATCTGATTCAAATATGTCTCCTACTGAATCAAAAATATCACCCAATACATCAGCTATATTGCACCAGATACATGGCATTTTAAAGAATTCCTGAGCAGAATGCCTCTAGATTTAACAAGGATAATGTTTAAACTGAAATTCATTTTGACAAAGAGATCAGTACTTCCAGGCTCTCAGGGCAAATCTCGGAAGGGGGACTGTTATGCTATTGATGCTTCCCACATCCTTCGTTCAAGGCACCCCTATGGAGGAGGTGCTTCCCCATCTCAGGGGAACAGGAGTGCTTCTCTTCTACTTTGTTGTACCCCTCCAAACCCGTAACACCAAGGATCAAGCTCTAAGCGGCCAAATGGTGTCCCCAGGTTAGCTGCCACAGTTCCCTAAAGGCAGCTTTTTTCTGAAGGGTTCAGCACACCACAGTCCATGTGCCATCAAATATAGAGATGCTAATACTACCAACACTAATCCAAAAATCCTGGACACTGAGCATGGGAGGTTTCTGCTCCCTGTACCTTGAAAGGGAACTGTTCTCTCAATTGTCAGCAATGCTGAGAAACAAACGTTTAATGTAACTCAGGTTAAAACTGACCACACCTGATACTGCAAAAACTGTCAGGATAAGACCAAGTTGCCTACAGTGGCAGAATGTTTCAAAGATGGTCTGCTTAACCAAGCCAGCTTGAATATTCTTTCAGAGGTGACAAAACAAGGTCTGTTCCATTTTGTTTCTGTTGGGATACTCCCAGATTTGGGCTTTAGCTGATTGTTAGTGTACGGGACTAGTCCTCCTTATTGTAAGCTGTTAAAAGGAACAACAAAACATGCTTCTTACAGATCTGCTGTTCCTTATTATCACTCTGCTCTGTCGATATGAACATTGATTATAATTGCAGTTTTGGCCAACTTAGATTGATTAGAATGTAAATTAACAAGAATTGTGCAATTATGTCAAAAGAAGTGCCTATTCACATGAGATACAGAGCAGTCTGCTGCCTGCTATACTACTTGTAAGTAGCAGAGACTTCCGTTTCACAAGGATCCAAATCCTACAAAGAAAAATACAACTCTATTCTGTATATTGGTACTCTTCACAGGGAAATATGCCATAAGGTTGGTTAGCATGCTCAGGACAAACCCAGTGTGAAGGGAAGAAACAACTGACATGTGGTCTCTACTAAAAATGTCTTGCTCTCAAATCTGATGCTATTAACCTGAATACTCACTGTGCATTTAGTTAATTACCAATCTGAACAGTATGAACACTTTCTAAAGACATGACCTTGCTGAGGTTCGTGTTTATCTTAGATGAGGATGGACACTACTGGGCCAGCACAGAATTCAGGCAGCAAGGTGGGTGCTGCTTTGTTCCACCCCCTCTGCTGGACCTTGGCATAGCTGAAAGCTGCAGAGTGGTAACAACTCCACTGCCCCGAAGGGCAGAGCCAGGCTGTCTGTGACAGCAGTGATAGATGTTCTGGCCACCAGCAGCAGGAGAGCTTCTCTTTGGTGGGAAGGCTTTCCAGGGAGGATCTCTGTTTGCAATCATACCACAACCTACTTTAGTAGGTGGAAGAATTGAAATTGAAAAATTCGTAGGCTTAAACTTCCTTCAAGAATTGCTTCCTGAACTAAGCTGGCAAAGATTAAAAATCAGATACAGAATATAAATTCCATGGGTAAGTACAACCACATAAACTATATATTTTCTTCTGAAACTCTTGTAGTTTTCCATACTGTACTCAGAGAGCTCCAAAACCAAAATTGTGTATAGGGCTATCTGCTTTGCTTTCTTTCTTTGTGTCCTTCTCTTTCAAAGAACATCTCATCCTACATATATTGGACTCTCTTTCTACAACTTGTCATTTAAATGAGCCTAAAGAGACTTAACTGATTTTATTAATGACATTTGCTGAAACCTAAGGCACAAGAAAAATATTTAAAAGGTAATAAACAGTTCAATGTTGCTTGAACATATAAATTTGTTTTAAAAGCATGGCTGTAAGATCTAGGGTTTTGTTTCCACAGGTTCAGCGTTGAAGAAATCCCTTATTTTTACAGAATATCTTTAAGAATTCCTATGTCAGTTAAGACCATATAAAAACAAAATAGAAAAATCTCTTAATATTTTTCAATTATGACATCTTTTTAAGTAAAATTTCATTAATAGAGATAATCCTTTTTCCTTAAAGAAAAACATATCTAGCATTACAGCAAAATACCCGACAATTTACACAAAGCCCCTTGTTATTTTATTTGCTTCCCAGGCATATTCAGGTACTCCTTTTAAAGGCTACCCATAGAAGAAGTAAATCAATTAAACTCAATCAAATCAATTACAAATCCCTGTAATGTTATGAGTAGTGAAACATTCTTGGTTGACTTCAATGGGAATCAAGCAGCTAAATTCCCTACTCTCCACTTTGTTTTGAAAAAAAGGACAGAGAAGAAAAAAAATCAATTATTTTGAACATTTCATAGGATCATAGGATTTGCCATACCATTGTTCCACCTACTCAAGTGTGTTCTGTCTGCAGGCAAAAGCTTCTTATGTTATCCGCGGCTAACTGTCATGCTGTACGTACATGGCAATCCCCCCTCCGCGAGTCCTCCAGGTGATCAGTTTTCATGCTGATACACGAGATTAGAACAAGCAATTGTTATTTTAATTCACATTGCTCCTGCACTATTAAAACTGTGACTAAATTAAGCTGCATTTCTAGTAACGATTCCTGACGGACTGTTCTTCTGCATTAGTACCCGTGCATCAACATTTGGAAAACCTGCAAAACTCAACCCCCTTGTGACCTTCTGGAGTCTCCCACTACATACAGCTCTGCCACGTCTCTGGGCAGGGCTGGCACAGACTAAAGGGCATGGCTGTGCCGACAGCACATTTCACACAAACTTGCACTACGCTGGCCAGTAGTTTTAGGGGCAGAAGAGATAAAACCTCTGCAGACGCTGGAGAGTTGTCATCTGATTTCAGGCATTATTACCTAAACCTGTTTGGATCAACACTGTATGCAACCTAAGTCCCATTTATTGTTTGAAAAGGAAAGACTTAAAATAGCGTCTTGTAAAAGAATCCTGTTTGGTATTCAGTGAAGACATACAATCTACCAAGGAACTCAACATGGCCAGTTGCTGCAAAGAAAGTCCTCCAGGCAATTCAACTGCTACATTGCTTATTTTTCTGGTAAATAGAATAGTTGCAAACTAAGGATCACAGGGAGGGACTTACATTGACAAGTTAAAGAGCACAGCAAACTCACCACACCACTATCCTCTTCACATCATGTAACTTTTTATGTTGTTTTTTTTTTACTTTAACACCAATCACAGTTTGTTGAAGAAGCATCCAAGAAGCAAGCATATTCAAAGGTCTGTAAACATGTTTAACTTATACTATCTAAGCAAACTAGGCCTCTTCCTAGTTCTCTAACCATTATCACAATGCTGTCCCATCTGAAACAAAAGACATCAGGCTTCTGAAATTTCTCTGAAGTAGACACAATCATTCATGGCAAAACCTTTGTAATTTCAAGTAGTGAAGACCAAAACTATAGAACCACTAGAAGCTATGCAGATATATTTTTGGTATCAATGAAAGTCAGTCATACTTATCACGAACCAGCACAACAATCAGGTCCATGTTGTCACTGGAGTTCCTCAATAGCACAGAAAATACACTTGCCTGTGATAAGAAGTGGCTAATTTCCATTTGTAAAAAAGTGAAGATCCTGGCAAAGTTCACTAGCCTGGATTCTAACAAATCACACATTTTATGTGCCATTTAACGGGCAATTTTCTTGGTAAAATGCTTTTTATCTGTCCCTTTCACTGACAAACCTTCCATCAATATCTTCTGAAGTAGCTTAATCTAAATCATTCTCCAATACCCTATAGTGACCATTGTAATGTCTGAATACCCCAGACACTACCGGAGGTGGATATCGATATTACAGAAAGTCATTAGGCTTCTTATTGTACACTTTAATAAGTGAGATCATATACTTATAGGGCTGCAATTTAATCTCAATTTTAAAGAAATGTTACATCTCTCGCAACTTTGTACAATGCATCTTGAAGGCTTTGTTGTTTCTTTTTTCTCTTAACTGTGTATTTAATGGGGGAAACCCATTATTCATACCTCTGCTCTTAATCAAAGCTGAGCATTCTGCAGAGAAGTAGAAAATTGAAATCGGCTCCTGCAACCTAGAGCTGAACAATTATGACTTGATTTACAAGGAGCCACTTTGCTACATATTTAAATGCAGCTCTGCTGCAAAATTTGGGAACTTCTCAGATAATCAAAATGCTACAGATTTAGCACTTTTAATTTTTGCTCCATCTCTTGCCAGCTTGAACTCTGATTGTAATTACCATTTCATCTTCCCCTAAATGACATTGTTTTATCAGAGGAAGACACTGTATCTAGAGTCTGAGTGTGATGATTAGTAAGGATCCAGCTTGCAATGGGAAACAATAAGTGTGCCCGGAAATGAACCGGGATGGTGTGTAATAATGTGAAGCTAGAGAGAATCTCAAGTCTCTCACCCATAAAGCTGCAACGGATGTGAGAACATACAGACTTGACTGTGCAGAGACATAGAATAGACCCCCAAAAAGTGTACTGCAGAGGATAGTTTTTAAGGAATACAAATGAAACTAAGCCTAACTGCTATCAGACTTCATTGCCATTTATCTACCCTTTGTGTCTCAAAACCTTTTTCTGCTTTATTGGAGTTATCTAGCTCAACGAGCTTCTAATAACAAAATCATGCAGGACAGCTTATTATTATCAAGATTCCTTAAGGCTCTTGGGTTTTGTTAGCAGAAGTACGCTGGAGAAGGGCACTTCAGCAGGGTTAGAGGACTACTGGATCAGCCCAGCTGATGGGATGGTGGAGGAGAGAACAGGGAGAGGTGCTGAGGCTGCTCCTGTCTCTGTTTCATTTGTGTTACAGACCTAGCTAATCAAGCAACGCTTCCTGCATGATAAAAATAAAATCACAGACGTGGTCAAAAGCTCCAAAATAAATGTAATGTATAGTGATAGTAAGAAACAGTAATAGTGTTCCCGTATCAGCAACATCTTTACATTTCAACTTGCAGAGGCACAGAGCTGTGGAATACAAGCAATGAATAAATTTAACTGTTAGAAAATCATTAAGCCTGGTATATCTGTAATATAATTTTCTTTTCTTCTGCTTTCAAAATTTCTTTTTCTTCATTAGAATGTCTTTTCAAGTAAAGAAAAAAAATCGCTGATAAAATGTCAGGAGGAGGAGTAAGAAATTGGCCAAGAACAGTGAGAGTTGTACCTTTGGTCGCAGCTGCAGTTAATTCTGATTGGAACAGGAGTATGAGAACAAAAGCTGTCCTGGTGCTCGCACCACAGACAAGATACCATTCCTGTGGCATAAAAATGTAACGTACAATTCATATTTTTCCTTAAAATTTGTGTTAGTAATGCTGCTCCCTTAGGTTCCTTTTTTTGAAAGCCTTCTTGTCCAGCTACTTTTATGCTGAATTTTGCACACTGTAAACAGTCTTGTTCTGGTCAAGGAAACTGCATATAAACTTTTGGTCCTAATGGCTAGGTTTCCAAGATAAATAATAAGATTACCCCTCAAAAGGGGGTAATGCTGAATGTACATTCAGTTATACCAGGCCTCCATTTACAGACATTATATTTCTAAGTGTACATTTTATGAAAAAGTCTTCCCTATATAAGAATATTTCACCTGGAAGAAATAATTTCAGTGTGCTGAAAAATCCCTCAGCTGATGAGAACTTCTGCTCACCTATTTCAAAATGATACAGTGAAACTCTTTGGAGAAAGGAACAGAGAAAATTCGTGGGAATGACTGGAAAACTGAATATATTTCACACATGAAAAGATTAAATTAAGTAATAGGAATCACTTTGGAAAAGACCCAATGAGAGGGAAGTAAAATTTCACCCACAACTATATAATGAGAACCGTGTAAATAGTGAGTGATTACTCACAATTTCTGCATATAAAAGAACCACGTAATGGCCTTTAAACTTTTCAGCCAAGAACTTAAAAAAATAAAACATATTTTTTAAAAGTTGTATTTGTTTTGTTTTTTTTTCCACAAAACCAACAATTAAGTTGTGGAATTCTGAATCACAGGATATTGTGAAGTAAAAATCTATTTAGACAAATCTTGGGATAATTTGTCCATCGAGGATCATAAGATTCAAAACCTGAATTCCATCGGTGTCTCTGTAAGTGACTGAAACAAGTTGTAAGACAACTGGCCAGAGTAAGAATAATGCCATAATTCTCTGCTGCTGCCAATGTGTCCCATAAATGCACTACTGGATTGACAGCACTATACGGTGGACTATATAAACTGACTCTAAATGATATTGCTATTTTCTTACACTGGCTTTTCACTACCTCATCTTCCCACCCTCTATTAAAAATATAACAATACACACTTTCTCTCTAACATTCACGGAGATCTGTGAATTAAAAGCTCTGTCTAAAAGCAGTCTGAAGAACAGCACTGTACACCTGTATGGAGACACCATCACTCAGAAAAAGAACACAAGATGAGCAGTACCCTGCAAACTAGCTGTTATTGAATGGCTGACACTGAAAATTCATGTAGAAACTTCAGTTCTATTTCTCCCCTTGGGTGGTAGAGTTGCAGAAAGAAATTATCAAGGTAAAAGATGTCCAGAAAAAGAGCAAACCCTCAAAATACAAGACCGTTTTTCTAGGTTTGTCGCCTGTGTAATCCCACAGGGTTAGCCTAAAACACCAGAAAGAATTGTTCAGCTATGCTGACTGGTGAAATGGCCACTGGACTGAACTTTATACATATTGAGTGCAGGATTTATGAAAAGGTGGAGACCGTTAAGGAAATAATTCAGAAAATAATGAGCATGAATAATGCTGATCTTAACAGCACTTATAATGTCGAAGACATTAGTCAGAACAAGGAGACAAACGGTAACTTAAGTCTTGTAAAGATAAGATCACCTATATTCTAGCTAAAAACCTAACCAAAGGTGTTCATGAGGTTTCTCTGTTTTCTACCAAAGCCTCAGTGTTTGAATAATGCATAACTGTGTCTTTTGGCTCAAAAGGAGAAAAACGCCTTTAGGTTCTATGTGGAAGGGGGTCTGAGAGGGAAGGATTTTCTTTTAAAGCAACAGTTCAGCAACTCCAAATACCTCTCAACCTATTGTACTCTCCCTAGTTTCCAAAAAAAGTGCATTTGTTATTTCATCTGTTAAAGCATAAGCCCAATGCAGGCTTCAGGAAAGAAGGCTCGCTCCCACAAACTGCAGCTTAATTTCTCTCACCGTGCATTTCAGTGCAGGCCATTCAGAGCGGACCCTTCCCTAAAGCTGAGCTTCACCCATGGTGAAAAATATCACCAGTTCAGTCAGTGTGGTTGCTAGGCTAGCATGCAGCAAGGGAATAAATTAGCTATGAAATAGTCAGAGTTTCAAGCTTTTGTGCACCTCTAAAATATCAATAACTTGCATTCTGGAGTTCTTGAAAAATGATGTGCTTGAAACAATGCCCTCAGGAGGCCACTGCCCCATACATTATGGAAGTCGTATCGAGCTCTCTTTGGCTAACCTCAACTACAGGCTTAAAAGGCATTTTAGAATAATACTGCCCTCCTGAAAAATGAAATTAAATGAAACGAAATGAAATAAAATTAAAATAAAATAAAATACTAAACAAAGAGAGACAGGTTATTTTTTATTTGTCAAGGAAATCTAACACTGTCTCTGTAAATTCAGGGCCTACTCACCAATACCAACCTGAGACGCTAGCCCGGGATGCAGCTTAGTAGACTGAATTTTCTCTTCTATGAAGGACAGGGAGGCTTATAGTTGCTTTGGCACCTGAATGATGCACAGGACTGTGGGCAGCAGGCTCACATAGACTCACTAAGGATGAGCTGTCAGGCTTATGATTTGAGGCTAGATCTACAGAGCGTGAGCCGGCCTCAAAACCCTGTAGGCTTAGTTTGCAAACGTGCTGCCATCCCCTAACTGAGGCAGGCCTTTATCACCAACCCGACTGCATCTGTTCAGCCTCCTGCAAAGCAAATTTGGTTTGGGTGCCTATTTGTTTGCTTTCCAGATAAAATCTTCAGAGATTCTGCAAAGGGAAATGACAGAGTAAATACGAAGTAAAGGGGAATAAAGGCCACAACCAGCAAACACAAGCTGCCCCTAGAAAACAACTCTACCCCACGCTCAGCCTACACTCCCTCCTCTGAGGACACAGAGCCTTCCTTTTCTTGCCTTTTGAATGACTGCAGGGAAAACGTGGATTGTAACTGCCATGGAAGGAACCTGGCACTGAAAGGAAGAGACAGGCCATTTCCAGTATTTCAGCAGAATTTTGCTCATGCTGTAGTCTTCAATAGAAATTTGCAACTTCCAGAACATCAAAAATGTCCTGAATTCTTTTACGAGACATCCCCAAACAGCTAAAAAGTTTGCCTTTTATCTTTTAGTACATGGGCATAAAGGAATAAACCATCGAAACATTTAGATAGAGAACATAAAAGAGTCGCTAACTGCATGCAGGACTCAGCCTACAGGCAAACCTCAGCATCTGCAACATTGGAGTTGAGACTAGCTCTACCCTCTGTAGGTCAGGTTCCATAGCTATCAGCTAGATTTAGAGCAGGAAACAATGAGAAGGCAATTGATTTTTTGATGAGAAGGCAACCTGATTTAAAAGAGGTAATGTGAAAACTAAGTGTCTTTCTAGATGTCGTCCACAGTAAAATACTTACTGGATGCTGTTCCACCCTTGCTAGCCTACAACTTAATTATTACAGCAAAGGAAAAAGCTTGCAGTTGTCATCATGACACTGGAAACTAAACTAACCATACTTTAAATGAAAATGCCAACAAAGATCCTTCTCCCAGCTTTTAACTCTTTCCCTGATAGATCAAGTCTCTTCTCTAAATGGTAACTTTGTTTTTGTATCTGTAGCATTTCAGTGCTGAACACAGAGACAGGTGCTCTAGTCACCAAATATTACAAATGAAAACATACGTGTGGTAGCAAACCCTGAAAGAAGAGCATCGATGACCTGTTCACTATTAGGGACTGGAAAATAAAGAAATGAGTCATGCATTATTTAAAAGAAAGCAAGCAGAAAAACTTGAGACACAATAACCTCCCTCCAACCCTAACTCTTTTTACTTTTTGGATTTTCCTTTTTTTGGGGGGAGGGGCGGAACACTTTTTTTTTTTTTTTTTTTTGCCTTGCCTGATGAGTTGTTTATGTCGGTGTAAAGGAGTTTGACAAACCTGAATTCAGAAGTCAACCAGAAAAAGCATTCCTCTAGTATCCAGAGGAGGTAACTGGCATATTTACAATCCCGTCACTGAGAAAGAAGCCCAGAGTTACTATGCAAATCCTTGCACTTTGAACGACTAGCAATGAGGGCAGCCAGTCGTCGTGCTGGGATTTGCATGCTCATAGTTATTTAGATAATCATTGTGATTATGCAAAGCAGACACTGCAGGTAAGAGCTAATAAAGGTGTAGCAAGAAGGGAAGGGACAATAAGGCATCAGCAACAATTGTGTGTCTTTGGCAATGCAACATGCTGCAAATCCTGTGCAGAGCTTCGACTGCAGAACTCTGCAGTTACATACCGTCCTTAGAAACTGACAAATATTTTCAAAGCTCTGGGTCATCACATGTCTGGGGTTATCATTAAAGGACAAATCTTGAGAGAGAACGCGCACAGCATTTCTGAGGATTTGGTCCTATCTGACCTGATCACATACGTCCAGCTGGCTGGAAGGAGTCTCTGAAAGCACGCAAAGACAAAGCTGATATAAAATGTATCAATAGTTCTCTTCATTATTTCATAATTGAATGTGTTTGCTACTATATAGAGAAAACAGGCTACTTGTTTATGTACTGAGCTGTAGCAGTACTCCATGCCCGATCCACGTGAACCTGAAAAATGTTTCAGAATGGAAGCTCCAAAACAGTACTTCGGATTCTTATTAAATATAAAAACTATGAGAAGCTTTTACTGTCTTAGATCCGAACCAGTTCCTGGCTCTCACTAAAATCACATCACTGAAGGCATGACAGATAACATGAACCCTTGATACCAGTCCAACTGAACCTTATCGTGTGTACCAGGATGAGAAGCATTATACAGGTCAATAATCTCTATCACTATATGGTGAGCACTTGCAGTGACTAGAAATCTAGAAGTTGCTTTGGGGAGCGGAGTTATTTTAACATATTTGAAGATAGACTCCAGAATTGTGTAATGCCATTAAGAAAAACACAGAAATTTCTTTGTAGCCATTGTTCAATCTTTATGGATTCTCTGGATCAAGCAAAAACATTCTTATTTTTCTAGTGCCATAAAATAGACAAAAATGACTGAATTAATAGTTTTACACAGCATTTCAAAATTACTTTTAATGTGTTCTAGTATTCTGTTTCCAACATTTTTACATGGGTGGGACCCCAGACCAAGGTTTAAAATTATGCAAAGCTGGGGAAATGATTTTTACATCAGACTGCAGGCTTGGCATAAGAAGAATGTTTTGAGAATGAAATATTATAGGCAATTGTTACTTGTATTTGCTGCTATTGGAATGAGTGTAATTGTTATTAATAAGTAGGTAGTTTCTAAAATTATTTCTTGTTATTCCAGATGCATTCAGGCATGAAGCCATAGCTTTACGTTGTCAGAGTGTATACTACATTTCTCGGTATGGATTTTTTAAATTGCTGTGTATGTGTGGATGAACGAGGGAGCAGCTTCCTGAAGAATGAGAGAACTTGGCTACACAATTGTTTAGGTAAGTAACTGTTTTTTGGTCCGTCCAAAGGCTGGTCCACTATTCAGTACTATTCCAATTATTCAGCTGTCATTCAGTAGCATTAATCCTGTGTTTAACATTACTCCTGCACCCACAATCTACAAAAGAACTCTTTTTTGTGTAAGAACAATTCACTGAGAGTCTTTAAAGTCAAAAGGAAACGTGATGCTCATTTTGCCTGATCTCCCAGAAAAAGATAGGTCATATTATTACATTAAATGACTTCTACTACAATTCCATATCCTTTTAAAAAGAGTTTTACAGTAATGACTTCAACCAATAAACTTCATTATGTTAAGAGAACAAAAAATCAATGCTTAAATCATTTTTACCGTTGTTTTAAGTCTATTTTTCTGTTGTGGTCTTTTGTATTTTGGATCGTTATATGCTACTGAGTGCAACAAAAAGGAGTTTGCTACAGTCAGAAATCTCTTTCCCAAGGAAAAAAATGCATAGAGCAAGCAATACTTAGCCTCCCTTTTTGTTTAATTTTTCTTCGATGAATCAAGACTTCAGATTATAAATGTCAGGGGCTTTCCCATATTTCTTCAGAAAATAGCACATTTAAGCCCATGCCCGCCTTTCATAAATTCTTATTAAATTTAGTATATACATATGACAGGAAGCCAAATGGCATGAAAACACTCTGCATTCCTTTTTTCTGTTTTATATAGAAATATTTATGGGACAACATAACATGAAATTTTGTTCTCTGTTATGCATCTTGGGCCTAAAAAACTCTTAGAAGAGCAAATATCAAGTTATTTAGGGCCCTATGGCATTATAAAAATGCAAAAAACATGATGCAGCACCAAATACATCTAGAACACATACAGACATTTATCAACAGTGTCATATAAATCCATTTTTGCAGAAACCTATAATACTTAACTTTCAGTATCACATTGCTCCTTTGTAAAGAAAGAGAAATGGACACAAAAAGATTTTTTTTAAATTATCTGATTAAAAACAAACAAAAAAAAAAGTGGCACACTAAATAAGTCTCTGCTGATGACCAGTGCTATTTTGCTATTTCAGAGATTACTGAAACCTTAACTTCTGTGCTTACTTTGATCAAAATCTCCGGACCACTGAAACCAGGGCAGAAGCTGAAGTAGAGTTTAGGACTTTGGAAGCAGCCACCTTTAAACGCTTCAGCATTGCCAAATGAATCTGTAGTAGTATTTTCCTAACATCACCAGTCTAAAGGGGTTATGGGCAGCCTAATCATCCAACATAGTACAGACAATACATTTTAGGGTCTTTTATTGATGAAATGATAAAAATAATAAAAACATGTAATTAAACATAGCCAGTTCAGCAGAATAAGTGATTTGGTCGATTAAAACCATGCAACATCCCTTGTGAAAATATTACCTTTGAATCCGTTTATTTTATATAACTTGTGAATTTGTGAACCTTAACTGAAGACATCAACAGTCCCTCTGATACAAATGTCTCAGTGCTTGTTAGCACCCTATGATGCTACTACTATGATGCTACCATGTGGTTAGCATTTTGGCAGTCGGCTGTTCATGGATTATGTTCTCCACAACACTTCTGAATCCAGACTTACTTGCACTGGCATTTACACTCAGCCTCACTTACTGAACACACACAAATGCATATATATATATATTTATGGCAGTTCATTTGTGATAAAAACATTTACCCACTTAGCCATGTTTAACAGGAAATAAAATGGGAGTCATTTAGAATGGTAGCTATTGCTTTAAGACGTGTTTTTATTCCTGCAGTACAGCAGATGGATGGCTATAATGCCATCACTTGATACCATGCCGAATTGTGACTGTGTCATTTTGTTAGAGCCTGCTGATTTTGTATAGAAATTTGCTGTTGGATTAGGGTTTTTGCCAATCCTGGCAGAAGAAAAAGGCTATTTAATGTGTCTTGAACTGCCATATGGTGTGGATAAAAGAAGTACTTCCACGGCAGTCATGAAATCTGATGCATATGAGCAAGTCCATGTGGCTTTGGTACATTCCCTGTCACATAATGCACCTGCTGCAATCAGGTAATTTAGATGAAAAATCTGATTGTCATAGCTCGTGATCCTGGCTGTACCTCAGTGTCAGAAAGCAGCACCTCCTTCTGATGTTCTCAATCCAACCGTCTGAACTGGGATGTGAAGCGAGCCGACGCCCAGCTTATAGCACAGCTCATTCAAATTATCCTTCTGCATCATGGTCACCTAGCAATTCACACTTTATGCAGAATATTCATGCAAAATTTCATGACATTTTATTGCTGTACCTAAATCTCACCATTCTCTTTCAGCGTAAACAACATACTAGAGAAAGAACTGACAATAGCACAGCCTCCAAACCAAAGAGAAACAGATGAGCCTCAGCCTAATTCTTCCCGTGTTCAGGTGTGATAAACCACACTCTGCTTCTTCATCCATTTCTTCTGCCAGCATCTGTTTCTTCTGCCAACACCGTGAGTCTCCCTTTCCTTCACTTCCCTTTTTTCTCCCCTTACTCCTACAAAAACCCAGAATAAAGCAAATGGAGGCAAGGACATCTTCAATCTATAACTACAGTTTTCTTCTCTGTTGTGTAACAGGAGAAATTCTGGCTCCACTCAAGCTTCAGTATTTTATTCAGTATTTTTAATGCAGCAGGCATTCTCAAAGATGTTTAGCACTGAACAGTTATCCTTTAGAGGATACACAAATGTCACCATCACACAAGATCCTATACAATTATGTCAATGCTAAAACCACTAGAAAATTCAGCTTACTGTAATGGCATTATTCTTTTCTGCATTTGCTTCATCAGATTTACTATTTCTAATTCTTAGCCTATCACACTGCAGCACCTAATTTTTGGACTTTTAGCTTCCAAACTGGCATCTGGAAACATCAGTCTAACACCTATTCTCCCCCTACAACATGTACACAGAACTGAGCACCCCAGAATGGGATCCATACCAGTCAAAATATGCTTCAGAATGAGGCAGCTCATAGGGAGCCAGCAGCAATGGGTCTGCATACCTTACTCTAGGTTGCAAAGAAGGATGTTCTGAGGTATGAAGCTTGTCTTCTTAAAAACTTTTCAACTGACTGGCACAAAATCTTTCTGGTGAAGGTGATACATCACATTTTGTATACAACACTCCCATGAACAGAGTCCCTGGGCAGAAAATGGGAGAAGAAGGTTCAGATCCTACTTCTGCCTGAAAGAAATCAAACAGGAGTTTCCTAGAAAATGCCTGAATTACAAACCTATGATATAATTAGGGGACATCAACCATCCTGTATTAGAAGCCAGTGGGCATTAAAGCTTTGTGTCCAAAAGGAGGTTCTGCCAGCACACTACAGTGTTTCCAGCAGCCACCCGCAGAGGAGCACCAGGTCCAGCACAGCGCAGTCACGAAGCAGACGCTGATAGGCCCTGAACAAACAGGGGCACCCAAGGGCTGAAGCTTTCTGAGGAATTTCAAAGAAAATAATGACTAGTCTGTAGAATTAAGCTGCCTTCAGCACTTCTTGATAGCTGAGCAGAAATTTTCAGGACTGTAGCTTGGATTTAAACTCAGTACCTCTGCCTAAATCCCACTTTGGGATGTGCCTCAGTGTAGCATACAGATTAGGGAAAACCCTACTTCTTTAGCTACTGCCTTCCCTGCAGAGATACTTGAAGCCTTCTATTCATTTGTTAAAAGGAACAAAAATTCAGGCTGTCTGTAGGATTGGGACCTGGTCATATTTAACCACTTCTGGCAGGAATGCTTTGTCCTAACATTTACATGAAGACCGTGAACGACTCCTCGATTCTGAATAAGGCAGCTTTCTAGCACAGAAAGCACGGGGCAGTACGAAGGCAATGAGACAGCTGGAGACAGAATATCTTTGTGTTTATTGTACACCAGAGCGTGGTACCTCAGCCCAGCTCCAGAGCTCAGCGAGCAGGGCCTCCCAGGACCTGCATCCAAGCCAGGCAGCCCCCAGAGCTGGCCTGGCAGGCACAGCCTTGGCCACACAAGAGGTCACATTCTGCTAGTTTCTCATCACAAAAATCAGTCACTTCACCCAACTGCTTCTAGGAATGCTCCTTAATTGTATTCAGCCAGAATTAGCTTTGCTAGCAAAGACCAAATGAAGCTGCTGAAGCTAACCTAGCTCACTGCGACTCCAATAGGTACAGGAACTTCACACCAACACACCTCAGAAACAACACTGGGCAGGGCACAGCAATCGACTGCAATCAGAAAATAACATACACATAAATCTTAACACACGTATGCCTTTTCCTAGGCCTCTTCTGTCCACACAGCAGCTATTTGCACTAGCTGGTACATCAAACTGCTGCTTAACAATGCTTCACATGACATTGTTTTGCATAGGAAAGATATGAAAAGTTAATCAAAAGACACCACCTCCCATTAGAATACATTCAATAACCTGTCACTCACAATCTGGGGTTTGCAGAAATATCCCTGACTTCAGAACACACATAGGCAGTGCCGGGTTACACAGGTTATCTGTGTCGAACACCACACGCAGCTTTATCAAATGGCTGGGTCCAGCCTTAAGCATGGACAGAATTTTTCTCCGCTGCAATGCTTACTGAAGTACTAGTTACAATGCTGTCAGTGTAATAAACAGCAAGTACTTTCCTGATGGCATCCCTTTAAAGAAGCCAACAGATGTCAGGAGGGTTAAACATCCTAATGGTGTTTGGAGAACTATGCTGACCAGGTGACACCGGTGCCGTGGCTCAGGGCGTGCACCCTGGTGCAGTATGAGTATCCTGGTCTTGCAGAGCTCTAGTCCCACAGCCTTTGCCTAGCTTCAGCATGTGCTGAATCTATGGATATTAAATTACAGATCTCAAATAGATTGAGAAAGGTGACTTACGAAGAAATAAAGAGAACACAAAGAAGAGTTTGCTCAGTCTCAGTGTTCTCACCACACAAGAAGTGGGTTAGAGTTCTTCCTAATACAAAATCAGATACTGAAAAGTTTATTCTTCTGGCACTAATGAATGTAATGGGCATTAACTTTTTTCGTGCTCTTTTTTAAGGTATTAGAACTTCTTAATATCCAGCATAAGCATCACTGACATCTTACCATGACAAACTAGCAACAGCTCCTTATGTTTGTACTTAAGATACTCCTCCAGCCACTCACCTGCTCCCACCCTGCTCAAAATGTCTTGGAGGCTTTTACTACTTCTCACCACTGGAAAGGTCCATTTTATACCATAAAACAACACCAGCCATCTCTCAAGATACATCTGCTCTTACTGCTACTAGGATTTTCTCATCTATGGCTTTCTTATTTCCAATGTGTTGGATTTAGTTTAGCAAACAACTTTGCTGGAAATTGCTTTGTGTGCACTGCATGTTTTGCTAAGTGATATTTCCCCAGAGCTGGCAGCTCACTCCATAGTAGCAGATGTGCGTGTTTTAGAAAATCACTACCATAAGGAATAGCATAATTATATTTACTGCTGTTTGTTACAGCACTACATATTGAATAGCAGGGATACTGGTACAATCAAGACTCGCAAAGAACTTCTTTTTTTCCTTGGCATAACACATATAACTACCTTTATTTCTCTAATCGCACCTAAAGATTACCTGCTAACTAATAAACTTTTCTTAAGTGTAAGCCCAAATGAGGGCCTGCAAAAGCCAATGGAGGACGTGTCTTAAGTAAGAGAAGACTTCAGCTATATCCTTCAGGTTCTCCACTTAAAATTTCACTCTGATACTGGCTTCTAAAAAGGTTAAGTTATTGTAATAGAACGTGTACTTTTGACAGACTATCCTGCTAAATTCAGTGATATTTATGAATAACTTATCTGCTATCCAGAAGTTACATGATGTTCTACAAGTATTTAAAGCTTACTATTGAAGATCTGACTGAAAAAAGAACAAAACGCCTTCTGCATTATTTTTAAGTTCAAAACAAAAGAGAATTAAAAATGCAGGAAATACTGTACAGGGAATGATAAAATTTCAAAAAGATTTTACTGAAAACATGCTGCCTGAAATGTTCCAGAAGCTCTTTACTTGATAAGTGTTCTTATCCCTTTTTGTTTCATTTCTGATTTGAGAATACATGTCGATTTCTGCATTCGTTATTTAAATTTCAATTGTAGCTCCATTAGTCCTAGATACATTGAGATTTTTTTAGCCTTTTGAAATCTTATTCTATTCTCCAAACATAAATGAGGCCAGAATGGCTGTTTTTAGATTAAAAGAGAAGAAAGAGAAGAAAAAATACTGTAGGAAATTAAGATTACTTCAGTTCTCAAAATGGCAGTGCCACCTATCAGAACATCCTCTTATGAACGTGTAGCATATCCTTCAGAATCCAAGAACACAGATGACAGTACAGAAACTTACGACTGTGAGACTGCTATAATTACTGTTGTACTTCTTAGATTTTCAGAGGAGGAAGAAAAGGGTGCGTGTTTTCCCAATGATGTTTTTTTAAGGTTAAACTATTCTGTACATATGTTTTCAGTATTAGTTACATTTCTGATTAAAGACGTGCTATAATAGTACCAGATAATCATATGAGTAAAGAGTAATGATACCTATGACCATGCACTGGAACACTGATGCGCAATCTAACCTGGACTCTGCACTGCAAAAATATTTCTAATGACTTCTGTACAGACTGATTGTGAAGAATTAAGGGGAGGGAAGACTTAAACCCGCTATAAAATGTAAGAACAATGAAAATAAAGAAGCCAAAAATTCAATTATTTCTGGCTGTAGGTCATAGGTTCAAATCCATTAAAGGTATTTGAATTATAATCATTAGCATTTTACAGCATTAAGAGTCTGCTCTTACAAGTGTTACTGGCTGGTCCAGAAAATATAGGGTTTAATTTGTTGGGGAACTGGGGAAAACCAAAACTATCTATAATTATTCCGATCAATTTCTATATAACTTTAACCATATATCTATAACCATATAACTATATATCTATTGTTAAAGTATCTCAAGTTTCATATCATCTTCTGAGATAGGAAAACACACAGGAGAAGATGGAAAACAGATTTTACTTGTGGGAAAACTAAATCACAGAAAGCTCATATCACTTGTCTACAACAATCAGAAATCCTTTAGATGTGAGGTTGAGACAAATACTATTGTCACTTGATCATCTCTCATACCAGCTTTTATCAGCTGGATTGTGAATAATATGGGGCAAGATGTACTGAAGACTGATAGTCGTACGGTGCGTGAGGCATTAAACCCTCTGTGTCTCTTGGAATGACCCATGGGTTTTTCCTTAACTAGAGGGCAATTATTTGGTTACATTAGTCAACTCTTTAAAAGACACAGTGACTGCTGCAGCTCCCTCAAAGATTCTTTCAGTGTATTAGTGCTTACATGAGGTTAATAATTGAACAGTTAAATATCTACTAATGTAATGCCATGGCCATGAACAAACAGGAGCACAAAATACTGGTAATAGAACTTGACTCCATAATAAATCTAACAGATAAAATCAAGGCCAACCATATTAAGTCTACATAACATAGCATTCATCTTTTTGATGCACATGTTTCTGACAGGTTTTAAATTCCAAAACAGACACGGTTTTATTTCAACAAACAAAAATATTGCCTACCACACTTCTGAACCACCAGTATCTGAACAGCAAGGCACCTCAGAATTTCTAACACACACTTTTCCTCACAAGTGTTAATGAAGCAATCAAGAGCTAGTATCTTCCTTTAAGGCTGGACCTCTAGACGCGTATTCCACACATCCTTCCCAGAAACACACAGACAGTCTATGTCAAACAGGTAAACTTTGATTCTGTGATTCCTCAGCACATCTTACTCACTATACTGCTCTTCTTTCTGTGACAGCCTTTATGTTCCCTTGACAGAACTTGAAAAATACAGTCTAAGTAATAAACAGCAAGCATACCCTCCACTTTTTCCCTCAAAATCCAACCCACTAAACTACAGCCTCTCCCGTCCTAACTCCTCCAGAGCTTCTTTATTCAAACACAGGAGTGTTACCTTAAAAGGTTAAAGACAGGACTAAGTGCAGAAAAGGGAAAAACAATTAATTTCAAGCCTTCTTAGACCTAAGCAGCAATGATCACCCATGTACACAGCAAAGGAAATCCAGCTGCAGGTTCCTTGCTGACCTAAACTACAGTGGTGTCCCACTAATGGATCTGTCACTGCATAAATACAGGGATTTCAAAACCTCTCCTTGGTCATCTTCAAAGGCCTTACACACAAACTTCTACTAATGGCATGCTAGTAATCTTCCCTTCACTTTATTTTTGCAAGTCTCCAAATCTTTGAGGACAAAGCTGAGGAAAACAATACCTGGAATTTATTACATCTGAAGAAAAGGATAAAGTTGATCTCATATTCACCGGCAGCATTGTCACTGATACTGGAAAAGACTTTGAAACACTAGTCTGTGGAAGTCCACTGAAAGTCTTTCCTCAGCTAACCCATGGGCACTGACTGCTGTGGCGAGCTGTTCTCTCACTGAGCGGTGAGGTCACTCACGGCTGTAGTGGCCGGAGGGCCACTACAGGAGCTCAGTTTGTATCCACATGAAGTAACTCCCTGCATTACAAATAGCACAGCCCTGTTTGAACCATTTACTGGAAGTTGTCCTCAGCCTGTGTAATGAGACCTGAAGAGATCTCAGGGAATACGTGGATAGCGGCTACCTGGCAGTGGCCATATTCAAAAACCGTGCCCAAGAGCAGACAACATGTTAACGAACAAGTGCTGACATGCCAAGCACTCAAAGCTTCTCACCAGCGATTTTAGTGTACCAGTACAGAGGTACCATGTTGACCAGGGGCGTCTGAACCCCCCCGTTCCCTCAGGCAACTGTGCTCCGGAAGACAAGAAGCAAATATTTTATCCCACACCAACTATCCAGCATATACTTCACAAAAAAAAAAACAACTCTTATTTCATCTCCTTCTGTAACACTACCTTCCTACTCCTGCTGTACTATGCAGTCTGCCATACACCGAAGTTTACAAAGGTACCAACTACTGAGTTTATACAACTGATGACTACTCTACAAATAAGAGGTTCTGTAAGCCTGCAGATTATTAGCCGAGGAGAAGAAATCAAAGCAGAAATGATAGAGATGACAAGTGATGAACAAAGTAACTTTAAAAGAAAAGTTCTTACTCGTGCCATTACCCTTCCCAAGGAAGTAGAGTTACTATCCACTTTCATCTTTTGTGGCATTCAATTTTCTTTGACTAGCAGCAGTATCAGCAGCATGACAGAAGGTGATCCTCTCAATAATTAATGTGTTTTTTTTCCAGATAAACAAAACTTGCACAAGACATATACAAGAAATTGGAAAAGTTAAATCAGATTCTTTTCTTCTTTAAGTTTCCAAAGGTTTCCTATTCAATAATTGTCTTGTCATTCTGACTTGCTTATTTATCTGTATTTTTCTATTAATATTCTATTTTTAGAAAATGTTTTACCCCTCTGAAAAATCTGTGTTCTTTAGATAAATGCTAACATGACACAATGGGAAGTAAACAAAATGTACAGAATTAATTCCAGTTTTCTCTATCATAAAACCTTTCCAAACTTCCCAAAGACTCAAGAATCTTAGAAGAAACTTGGGGTCATTTTGATATATTTTTATTTTTTATTTATTTTTTATATTAAGACCAAGTGAAACTCAAGAGCATTCACTGGGTTGTTTTTATCCTGAAACCTTTCTTTTAACATAGCATTTACCCTCTTATTCAGAGCCTCAGTGCACTGCTACTATTGTAGTATCTCAACATCAGTATCATGAGAAGAATGTTGCATGGTAGAATCTCGAAAAGCAATTTATATAAATCTGAATCAATCTCAACCAAGACGAGATTGGTCTGAACAGTATTTAAACTTTAATAATGGGCTTTGGTTTAGTCCCATGAACACATTCTTACTGCAGCAGAGAACACTGCATTAGGCCACCCACCTCTCCTCTTCTTCCTGGTTCAGAAGCAATGACGCACAGCAGAAGGTGTTTGTTCAACTGATGGAAGCCCAGCCAGAAAATCTGTTCGCATGGCTGAATTCAGCGAACTTGGTAATGAGTCAGAAGTCAGTAATGCTAACAGGTGTTGGAGCACTACAGATTTCAGCTATCTTGAAATGGCAGCGGTACTCAATAGACACAGCCTTCCACCTCCCTAACCAACTTGATTTTGATGGGACTTCGATGCACTGTGACCCAAAGCTGAAATAAAATGAGTGCTTCCTTGGCTTTCCATGGGCTTACAACCAAATCCAAACTGAAGATCACTTCATACAATTTGCGCAACATTCAACCAAGAGTTATACTCTGATCTGACAGTCTGCAAATACAGGAATATAAATATCCTGAGTATAGGAGTATTCTGCAGGAAGGGTGCTGAGAACCTTTGTTTTGGTCCTGCTGCTCTGAACAATGCGAATGGCTTTGCGAACAACAAACAAAAACAAACACTGCTACCACGTTTTTATCCCATATACTTGTGGACTCAGTGCATTCAAAATTTAAAATGTTTAAAAATCCAATTTTGTTAGTCACACAATTAAAAGATCCAATAAAGTCTAATAATTAAATATAATGCATATTGTGTTTTGACAGTACAGGAGTTTGATTTCCACATACTTTTTTTACTTTTTTGAATCAGGAAATGAATTTTAATATGCTGCAACTCAATATTTAATTTTAAACTGCTTTTATTGTAATACCCAGCAGCCTTTTTTATAATTTTGTGAGAAAAATTACTTATTTAATACTTATTCCCTTTATTTTATATCTTTAAAGCAATTAACAAAACAAAACATCTACTTTTAAAGGGTGTGTTCTTACAAGCAAAGGTAATGGTGCTTGGGCATTTCCAGAATTCTGACATTGGTAACCTTAAACTAAATGAAATAGTTTTGGAAAAGAAAATTCGCATTAAAATTTGAGCCAGAAGCAGCTTCACTTTTTAAGGAAGTAGCCAGTTAGCAAAGACTGGGGAAAGTTATAGATTGTTTACATAGATAAAGAGGTTCACTCTTTAAAGCTCTTATCAAAAAAAAAAAAAAATTGTACGCAATGTATCTTCGCAACGTTGCTGCAACAATTTCCTTATATGACAGCACATAGAGAACTCTGCAAAGTTTAAATACTAATCTAAAATTCCCAAATATTTCAGCTAATAGAATGACTCTACCATTTCCATTTCCTTGCTCTGCAATGAAAATGAATTACAATGAAAATGAATACAAATAATGATAATAATAATAAATCCTTAAATGTGGCCACAGTGGTTAAAAAAGGAAGAGCATCATGTTTCTGACGTCATTAGCACCCAAACCAGCAACACTAAACTGTAAAAAAGAATTAATGAATTCTTCAAAATATTGATTTTCTTGACAGAAAAATGCCAGTGTTGAGGGTGAGACCAATTTTTTCTCTATACTAGAAAACTTTCAACATGAGAATAGTTTTAGCTGTCCTTCAGCCGTGCTAATGTTAGTAACAAATACATGTCCACTATAAACATTCAAGTAGCGCTAGCAGCTATACTTGAAATAAATTCACACAAAATATCCTACTTAACTTGCTGCCCTTATAAAGAATGTGTGTGACTCTGAGGCTTGCAGAAGATTTACTCAAGCCACTGGCAAACATGCAGAATGCAAAGAACCCTCTGCTTTTCCTAATTCTTCTTCATAGATGGACATTTTATTAGTAGCAACGTATTAATGCCATTTCTGACTCTTCCAGTAAACTGAACATAAATAACTGACATGATCGTTACTTGAAGGAAAGAATGGGGCTTTTTGAAGGAAATAACTGAGAGGGGGCAAATATGACCTCTGATGATTAGATGTCTAAGAGAGATCACGACATACAGGACTCACAGCACAAGTTACTCTTTACACAGCAGAGACAGTGGGAGTGGAAACACCTGGACCAAGTTCATCGGCAGAATTTTGGAACCCATAGAACAGAAAGAAAACATAGCACAGCAAAAAGATTCTCCTTGACTGACATCCTCCTCTACTCTTGTCCCATCCATTTCTGGTTGTGTTTTCTTCAACCACCAGTTCCACTACTCTGAGCTGCTCATTCAAATTTTATGCCTCCTCCTGTCTATGTCACCTCAGTTTTTCTTTTTGTCTTATGGGTATTTTTGTTGTCCTTTCAACAAAATCACCCAGGCTGTGCAGATTTCCAAGCAGATGATAAAAGGCATTTTTCTTCTCTCATAAAATTTCTAGTCCTTGCTCTAAAATATAGCAGTACTATAAATTTTTCAAAGGAAATCTTTAACAGTGAAAAGCAATGACTTTTCCCTTGTCTCATTCTGAACCTTTTTTGCAGGGCAAAGTAGACCTGATACAATAATGGAGCAGACCACAGATATAGAAAATCCCATCCCCAAGCGGCTGACACTGGTAAAATTACAGGCAATTGAAAAAAATAGCACAAGGCAAGAACACTCAACAGTCTTTGAATGGGGCAATCTGCTGCATCCCTTCTATGGATAAATCTCTCTCATATGTAAGAAAGTATAAATTTGATATTCTATTACAATTTGAAGTCTAAATGAAGTTAGAAAAAATACCAGGTAGCTCATAAAATAAATTGGTCAGGTAAACCCTTATTAACGTGTTTTTTTTAAATATATCTATCATAGAATGGCTCAGGTTGGAAGGGACCTTAAAAGACCATCCAAGTTCCAACCCCCTGCCATGGGCAGGGATGCCACCCACTAGATCAGGTTGCTGACGCTGCCTTGATATTACACTCTACATCAGAATGTTTTTCATGTTGGAATTTTCTTGAAAATATACACTGAAGTTCTTGACCAGGCATACTATTGAGATAGTTGCATCTTGCTTATTCAGAGCAGCCCAGAACACATCACCTCCTGCATTCTTGTGCAGAAAAGAAAAGGAGGTGGCAGGGCAGTCCAACCTCTATATCCTTCCTTATGTTAAATCTAAAATCCATCATGCTTCCAACCCATCAATTCAACACTTTTAAAAATGCTTCAAATAAAAATCAAATTTCTTACCTTCTCTGTGAAATAGCCAGGTTTAAATAGGACCTTCTTTCAGAAAGACTGCATAAATTTTAACATGATTTAAAAGATGGAAGAAAATCATTTAACCCCCTTCACTCAGCAGTGTGACGGGGCATGTGAGAGCTGCAGCAGTGGGTTGCTGTCTCTTTCTCTAAAATTGAGCTCATTTCCATGACTGTACCTACACCAGCTGTGTAAAGGTAGATGTAAAGCAAGTAAGCAGGTATGGAAGTGATGCAGCTTGACACTACTATAATCCTAAATGATACCTGCTAATAGAATGCTATAAATAGGCATAATGAAGAGAGTGAAAACATCCAAGAATACCCATTTCTCTCTCTGTTCATCAGTTAAACGACTACACTTGCAACAATCTTGCTGATCTTGACCTTGATAAGCCTGAGAGGTGGGTCTGTGCAAACCTCATGGGGTTCAGCAAGGCCAAGTGCAAGTTCCTGCAGCTGGGCCGGGTCAATCCCACGCACAGCCACAGGCTGGGCCAAAAATGGATCTAGAGCAGCCCTGAGGAGAAGGACCTGGGGGTGTTGGTTGACGAGAAGCTTGACTCGAGCCAACAGTGTGGGCTTGCAGCCCAGTAAGCCCCCCGTACTCTGGGCTGCACCAACAGCAGCGTGGGCAGCAGGCAAGGGAGGGGATTCTGCCCCTCTGCTCTGCTCTTGTGGGACCCCACCTGCAGCCTGCGCTCAGCTCTCACTTAAGTCAAGCAAGCTTGGGTATCAAGACACAGAAAAACTATCATGCGTTTCAGTTATTTTCCAAATCAACAGCCAAAAATGATAATGCTTTTGAACATAAGTGTGTATATATATATATCGTATGTATGTTCTTCTCTCCAAATTAGCATTTCTCTATGGGAATTCCTGCAATATGCAGCATGTGATAATAACATAAAGTGCTTACTAACAATAAAAAGGCTACCACAATTTTCATCTTTTCTAAGAAGAATATTTATATATATATTTATATACATCTTCATCTATATTTTATCATGCTATAAGAAACTTTTTATAGAAGAGATAATTCATGTGACCTCTCAAGAGGCAACCACACTTCCATAGTGTAAAGATAACGACACCTCAGTAATTGCAATGCTGTAATAGCATACAAGCAGAGAAAATCGGCATTTGAAGTAACATTTTGCATTATCGTTTCTATATTGCAAACGATGAATTTGTTTGAACTTTTCTGTCATGCAAGTACATAATTTGCCTTAAATTTAGAAACTGTTATTGTCAGGTGACTGGTCTTCAGCCTTCAGATCACAGGGACAGTCTGCAAACTTCTGGTAAGACATGGTAGCATTTTATCCATTGATCTGTTGCCATTAGGAGGAGTTAGAAAATAATCTTTCTTTTGGCTGCTTATAGGTTTTTGAGTCAGTATCTGTCCAACAGCCGAGAGCATTTGCATCTTACTTTCCTATTTCATGTAGGCTTCCTATTGGTTTCCTCTTGCTCTTTTAAGTACTGCCAATCCTATCTATCCCAAGCCTACTCAAGCTTTCCACAGGCCAATTCCAATTTCTAATTTAGCTTATCTCAATTAAAATACCTCCCTCCACTCAGCATAATACTTAATGAGTACAGTGAGGAATTCCACTTGTTAAAATGATGCAAATTCAGCAAACATGGGAACATCCCTCACTCAACCATCAGTCTTCACTGCCATGTAAAGCAGAAGGTGCTCCTCCCAACCTCAGGAGATGGCTAGCCACTTATCTCACCTAATCTTTAGAAGTGAACTGCAAAATCACTGGCCATAAACAAAGAATGAGAATTAGGCAATAAGAATTGAGACCAAAAAGTTATCAGCCTCAGAGGAAATAATTTTCAGAACAAAATAACAATATACATTACTGACCTAAACCACTCCTTCTGGATGACAGGTAAGTTGACAATTTCCCTTGATATCAGCACAAATTACACTGATCCCTTCATGTTAGAAAAAACACATTAGGGATGACAAGAAAAAAAAACCTGGAAAACCAGTCGTTTCAAAATATATATAAGGGGAGTTTAGGCAGCTCATGGAATCCCTTGAGTAGAAGTTTATGTCTATCTGTAACCATAGGAATATGCATTTACCACAAAATAATAAGTACAGTAGGTAAGTAAATAAAAGTAACACAGTAGCTAAGGAATCATTATCTTGACAGGTTATGACAGCCACACAGCAATAGACTTCCTGCCATCAAGAGAGTCCCTGATACCTTCCTCATTCTTGTGATACACATTCTCTGGAAAAAAAAATTAAAAAAGACAAGCTAATTTCCAATTGCATAAGTATGCAAGATTTGGAGGTGGGAAATCTGCCCAGTAACTACAAGAGTAGTAGCTATATATAACAAATTATAAATATCTGTAATTCAGCTGCGTATCTTTTGAATTCATACATAATACAATTCCTTAGGTATACAGCACATGACAACCTAATTCACAGGGCCCGGACAAATCACAGAAACTGTGGCAAACTGCCTTCTGATTTTATCAATGGGTTGCTTCAGAGATTATCTCTGTAACACAGACGAGAGCATAGCAGGCTATCTGCATCACTGCTGCCCACCAAACCACCCGCACGGCCCTGCTGAGAAAGTGCATTACACGGAGCATTCTGAGCTTCACTACAATGGAACGAACTTCCATCTCAAATCTTCAACTTTCAGGAACAGGGAAGAACAGTTCATGTAGATATTCATTTTTCAGAAGTCAGCAATGAAAGCAAATCTGCACTGCGAAACCACTGAATGTCATAGCTGCAGTTTCACAGGCCACGCTATGCCCAAAAGCTGAGGGACAGTGATTTATGTGTACATGCAGGTGCCATATAACAAAGACGGGAATGAAAGCCTATTAGAAATGGCTGTTACTGTCCTGGTATTTAGATCTCCTGGGACCTGAACGGTGATCAATTTCATTAAATGATCATTCTCAGCTGCATATAAAGCTTCTGTTTAAAGTAAATACACCCAAACACCAAAACGGTCTGGATGTGAGACTTGGGCGTTCACATTTAACATGCAAAGGTACCTCACACAGCTGTTTGCACTGTACCATCTCCAGTAGCCATATTTGATTTCATACTTAACCTTGAAGAACAAAATGTCTCTAGCTGCTTTATCTGCTATGGAAGGTAGAGCTTCGGCATGAGCAAGTCTCCCCAAGGGGCTGATCCGTCCCGCCTGAGGAGCCAGAAGGCCCCGTGCTGTGCCCGGGGAGCTGGGTGCCTGCACAGACACCTGAGCTTCAACGCCTCCTTGGCCCAACGTGGCCATGCAAGCACCCTGTTCAGAGTCGTAAAGACGGCATGCCCAGCCACCACAGGGACCCAGTGCTTTCTACTGATGAACGTTTGCACAGACATTGCCTGAAAGCTATCAAATCTTTAGCATGTACCACCTAGACGAAGTCATACTGATCTGGAAAAGGGGCACACGAATGTTTTTCTGTTAACAATGAACGAGCATGGTCCACAATGAGACCATTCAAGTAGAAGTTAACACAGAAGGTTTCACTTGCCACCTGAGCTGTCAATTCACTGCAGAGACACTGACTTAGCAAGATATCCTTGCTTAAAACAGCTTGAGTGCTTAAATAGGCATGAAACTTAATCTATTTTCCAAATCTTTAGTGAAGTCCTGTAAATCTCTTTTCACCCATTCTTTCAGTTTGCCTGGGGAGTTGTCCATCTATACAGTATGAGAAGACCTGATGCTCACTTCCAGTTGTTCTTTCTCCAGCATTAAAAAAGCTGCAAATATGTGTAAATCATCTTTGTGTATGCCTCACAGGCATAGTAGGTACACTACGTATAAAACAAACAAAATTCAGCATAGGATGTAAAACCTATTTATCATTTTATTCCAAATTTTCTTAACGAGAAGGCATTTCACTGCCTTCTACCTACAATTCTCCTCTTACTCTTTTATCTCGAACCACATGTCTAATTTCATATTCCTGTCGACATATGCATACCCATAAATACACAGACTGTAACCCTTATATGTTGGCACTTTATGAATACTAAAGGGAGACAACAATGCAGAGGGATTAGTGAAAGCTGTTGCTGTTATGAATACAGAGGTTCAGTGCTCTGTGCCCACTTCTGTACTTGTTAGTTTATTTCCTTCAAAGAGGTGAAGAAAGCACAAGCACCCAAACACAGCCTGTATGCAACGTGAAATCAAGAGATGAGCAGGAAGATGCAGTGCCATCGGTTTATTCATTCGCTTGTATTTACAGATGAAAGCTGTAATCTTTTGATCAATGCTGAATTGTAGGCATTTCATAATAAGCTTACACCCCCACACCTGTCAACAAATTAATGTTGGCCCTTGCTGGCAGTTAATTCTGGGCAGAAATGCTGTAGTAAACCAGACAAGATAAATGCATATAGCGAAAATATTTCTAGCTTTGGGAAACAAACATACAAAAACCATTTGCATTCAGATTTAAATGCATAAACAACCTACAGAATTATAATACTAATAGTGCCAAATGAACTGATAAAATGCCATCCATTAAAGCTGGTGGTGTAATATTAATACCATAACATTACATTATTAAACCATGACATTAGGATAACATTAATATCAATACCATTCACAGGAGATCCCAGTACAGTCTCCAAAGTGTACAACTATAACACAAAAAGCAAAGACAAGAAGCACTGGATGTCCAGTGACATCCTTGTGATTGTTATGTGCCAAAGGGCAAGGTAAATCCAGCACTAACCCACCTAAGTGAGAGAATAGACATATTTCTGGGCCTGTTAATGTGCTGTGGCTGTGAAACACTGATGTTCAGTCTTCAGGTACACGTTATTTGCGGAGAAAGACTACTAGTACAGACCGCAATGTATTCTTGCTTTAGCCAACAGAGAAAATATGCGGTTGCTCCTTTACTATATGTGATTCCCTCAGCAATGTCATTTTAAATTTATTTTTTTAATAATTACCCTGTTTTGCCATTTCTGCAGTCTCAAGGCTGTGCCTTACCAGTGAAGCACAGAAAATGTAAATACAAGCCTAAAGAAATTATACACACTATGTAGGGTTTCAGTCATCATTATTTAACCTGAGTACTCTTCCTTGATGGACTGACCAGAGTATTTCCTCTGCAGATTGTTTAGGGTTCACACAGTCATTTTTACATGTTCACTTAACTACAAACTCCACTTGCAGGACAGCTGACAAACTGAAAACCAGACTGTATGCAGGCAGCAGCACACCCAGACAGCAATCAGTTTACCAAACCACACACACGAACAGGTGTCATTTTCAGTGTAAGATACAATTTTCTACAACTTTTCAAGACTAGTGTGGTATTTCCTACAGAAAAACATGTTTCAACTTGAAAACGGAAACTTAGGTCTAGCAAAGAGCATTTCCAAGATCACTTCTGTATTGCTCTAGTCAGCTGCTCCTCTCCCCAAATCCCCATTTCTTTTCCATGATTTTCATATGCTTTTGGTAGGGCTTTCTCTCCACCTAAGCCCACTGAATAGCTTATGTTTTCTTCTTTCTTTTTTCAATCTGTTATCTCCATAAACTTAGAGGAACTGAATACTTAAATTCCAAAGACACAGCAGAAGGCAGTCATCTCATTGAAATTCTGAGCTGCCAAATTCTCTCCCACTGAGTCACCTGGGCCCAAAACTCCCATCCAAACCTGTGTGAAACACCTGTCAGCACTGTGTTAAGTTCTTTCACAGAATATCTTTCCTCCCTCAAGAAAGCCCATAAATCCCTCTCAGAAGTGCTCAACAGACTAAAGAGGGAAAGGAGTGTGACTTGCAAGGCACCTGTTAAATTCCAGCCTGCTCGTTTGCTCACTGCTGCACCTTTACCCCAGTTTTTATTTACGTGTTGCTTACTTTTTGTGTAAGCAGGGACCTCATTTTCTTATTTGTGTGTACAGCATCTGCAGGAAGGCATTCCATACAGTACAAATAACAGAGTAACAGCTTTGTAAATTCCTCTGGAAAGTTAAAATTGAAGAATTATCCTTCTGCATGGGAGTTATGCAATTTTTTTTCCCACTCTAACAGAAGCACCTTTCATTAATGCCTACCAACACTTTCAGTTCATTAATTCTGATTCTGTAAATGAAAATGAAAACAAGTTCCTCCTCAGAGACCCCTTTTAAAGGCAATATCTCAAGTCTGTGACTATGTGTCAAATTAAAATCCTAGAGTTGTGAATCCATTTGCGAACTGAAGCCTTAGGCAGCACACATGCGCATCCCTGTAGAGACCTTACACAGCACACACAGAGTCCCCTAGAAGGATTTTTAGCAAAACAGTACTGCCCAGAAGCAACTATAGTATAGCTCAGACCAGAAGGCTCTTCCTAGTGATTTTGACACTTCTGGCATCTAGCTGGACTCTGATTTAATCAAGACCTTAATTTAATGACATTTAGGGTGGAATGAGCTTGCCTGAACGCACGCAGCCAGTGCCATGTCAAATACCTTATGTATCCCACCTACCACTCCAGAAGGCACGGGGTTACTGCCAGCCCGGTGCTGCTGGCCCAGCAGGGGTGTCCTGGTGCATCAGGCATCCTATGCGGCACCACAGCTGTGTTTCAGCACCTAAATCACCCCTTCAGAGAAATAACAACATCATGTAAATTCAAATCAGAGAAATAAAGTTGGGGCCACTAAATACATGTGACTTGCATTACAGATGTCCCACGAAGTTCTCAGTGCTGCCAGTAGGGTAGGGTGACCCCAAGAGCAGCAGAAGCACTCCCTTTGTTATGCTGCTAGCAGCTTTCCTGCCAAGTCGCTCTACACCTTGCTGTGAATGAGGCTGGCAAACTGGGAAGGCAAATAACCGACATTAGTAACCCACTTGGAGTAAGCCACAGAAATAGCTGGAAAGAAAACAAGGTTTCTTCATTCTGACTAGGTACTGGAAAGCTTCAAGATTTATTTTGAATCGTCTCAGTTCAAACAGTTTGCTGCAGTCTCTTCAGGTTTGTTTGCTGCTGGAGTTTTTTATTATTATTTTTATTGCCCTTTTTGGCATGTAATCTTGATGAGGGATTTTAACTGTGAGGTGATTAATCCGTGGAAGAGTAGAGGCTGCAGATCTCATAACCATAGCAGCAACATAAAAGTCTGGCTGGAACAAACAAATTCGAAGAAAGTTCCCCCCCCCCCCCCGCCCCGATCAGGGTAAGATTTATGGTGTGAATTTCTGCAATACATTTATGGCTATACTTTCTCTTTCATATATGTACGCTTTACTACTGAAGTCCACAAACTTGAGAAATGGAACATATTTGAGACCCAGCACAGTTCTCCTCTCTCTCTCTACCTGAATTGTTCATCTTGACATTTTCAGCAGGTCTATTACAATCTTTCCAGTACACAAGTTATCACACGTGCTCCAAATATACTGTAGGACTGAAAAAAACAGGGGCACTTATCTCTGAAAGAGAATACAGTAAACTCAAAGCTTCAAAATCTTACAAGGTCTAAAAGCAGCTGCATTTAAAAATTCTGGTACATCATAACTCAATGTACCAAAGTCTAAGAAATCACTGTCCCCCCAAAAAAAACACTTTAAGTCTTGAGGCAAAATTTTAGTAATTTCGTAACTGAAATTAAAACTGTGGCTTCAAATCCAGTAGGAGACGTGTATGAATTTCATACTGCAAAATCATAATTACCAAACTTCATCAAAAACAGATGCCAAATAGACCTCTTTGCAATATTATAATCCAAGTTGTTTTTCCTGCAGTAGTTCAGTCTAAAGGTTTGCAAGCTCTGCTCCAGGAAAGCTCACAAATACATCATACTCTATCGAATCCTGCAGAGAATTGTGATTAGAATAAACCTATGAAGTGAGTGTCTTCATTATTACAGTAAGTCATGAACAGCTGGTTTTATGCCCAATAGCTCACCAGGAGTTTAGCTGAGAAAAGCTTTTGTTTTTCTGAGCATTAGCAGTCTGCATTATTTTCTTCTTGCACATATCAAAAGAAGGCTCAGCACATTTCGTCCCAGCTCAAACTCCATCTATCACGGGACCCCTGGACACTATCAGGTCTCTACTAGATGCACTTTGATTATAAATCTTTGTTTAGTGAGCTTGTAGTTAATTCTGACTGTTCAAGAATTACTGATCACAATCATTGAGCAGCTCTACCAATTATACACTACTGCAAAAAATTTGGCCCATGCTCTACTTTCCTTGGAGGATGTAAAGCATGGGGTTTATCCTGCACCACATTGACTGCTGCAGAACTCATTTGCCACTTAGTCACAGTTTGCATCATCACAAGGAGGTTGTGAATGATTTGTGTTAAATATTCAGTAAAACAGTTTTGTGGTCTGAACACCCGTTACAGTGAGGATGTTTTTCTCTCACTAACATTCAAATAAAATTCACACATGAGTAACTGAAGACTTCAGGAAACTGCATGGCATGAAAACATGAATGCAGGTCTAAGAAAAAAGTGCAGAGCCTTTCCCCTTTCATGTCACTCTTTGGTATCTGTCTTGCTGCAGTTTCATTGATTGCTGCTGAAAAGCCCACAATGCGCACCAGCACTATCTGATCTGGTTGCTTTAAGTGCAAGGAAACTGCAGAATTTGCCGTATAACTGCATGCACTCACACACACAACAGAAACAATGAACAAAGCGTATCACCTTTCAGGTAAATTTGTAAGCAACTATTACGTCTTTCCCTCTAGGACATGATGATGGATAGCATTAAGTTGTAAAACTCAGAGACTTTAGAGGGCTGACTAGCGTAGTGAATTGTTATCCAAGTGCTGAAGCACAGTTTTTCCATAAAAACTACAAATGGGCTTAATTTTCTGGCCCATTTTAGCTGCCATATTAATGGTTTTATTCCTGGTACACTATTACACATCTTCCTTACTAGCAAGAACACTATATTCCTAGCAAACTTCTACCTGCTGCGTTACATCTTAAAATAGACTTTACATCATAGCAACTTTTTTTTTTTAAATTAATCAGTAAAGTTTGATTCTTTTATATGTTTAATTGAGCTCCTTTGGTACAGGAAAGAAGTGCAGAACAAAATGAGCTCTCTGCCTCTGAAATGGTCAGAATTCTGGAAGATAATAAAGCACTGGTCTTTCAGTGCTGAGAGATGCAAATGATCTAAAAATAGAAAGAAGTGACAAAAATGAGTACTCCATGGAGAACTTTGACTTTCCTGACTTCTTCCAAGCCACTGGACTCAGCAGGGATCAGAACTTGCTACCTTTATATTTGGTGACCCCTACGAAAACTTCTTTTGCAGATTTACTAGTTGAAAACAATGATCCAACTTCTCAATTGTTGGCCTGCACAATGTAAGAGGTCTATGTCCTTAGCTTAGGGAAAAATTACTAATTGAAACAACTTATCTGATTCTGGTTTATCGGTGTAAGACTTCAGTTCAGTGACCTAGTCCTGTAAGAACACTTGAAATGATCAAACTGATCCATCAAACATTTGTACACCCAAAGCTTCACATGAGTAAACTGCATGAATTCCAAAAATCCTTAAGCATCCAGCTTTCACTGAGAATATGGTTAAATATTGGATTCTACTTAAATTCCCATTTCTGTACCTCTATAAACATACAGTCAACCCTGACTCCTTTAGCTATCAGTCAATTCCATAGTTTAACCCCAATTACATGAATAGCCCTGCTCAGAACGTCCTGAAAGGAAACCTCTGGACAACAGATTTCAAACCTTAGGTCCAGATTTCCTTTTTGAGACCTTTTATGACCAAGGTCACCTGTGACCAAGGAGTACAGTCCCATGCAGGCACTCTGTAAGCACAAAGCCTAGGAAGCTTGAGCAGAAAACCTAGTGCTTGGAAGGAATGCTGAACCTAACTACACATCTCCCACATGTCCCAGCCAAGGACATGCATGATAAGAGTTGATCTGATCATGCCTAGGAGATGTGTCTTTAACTTGCGGACCTGAAATTCTGGATTGACAATTTGAGTCTACAACCCTACTCAATGTCATTTCTATGTGGATGCAAACATCGACAAAAATTAAGGTGTCAGAAGACCCTCAGAGACTGTCAGAAAAGCTGAACTTACCACCAAGACTCTCAAAGGAACCAGGAATTTTGGCTCATTGTTTCTGGTTGCTTCTTATTTCCTAAGAACAGCAGTAACAGAGTGGTCAAGGATTGATTTTTAGATTTCTCCACCAACCCCAAGATAAACCGTTAGGACAGTGCCAGGAAGCTGTAGTGATAACTCTACTGTCAGCCTGATGCATTCCTTCAGCAATACATTCTCATTTAAGAGATGAATTGGAATCCCATAAGGAGATATTGCTAATTATATTTTTGGAGTATAATTTTATAACCATTCTTAAATCTAAACATAAACAGTTTTCATAAGATCATCAAATATCTGAGCTACAACTGGAATCTGTGTCACCTTCAGAGGTGTTCTTTATTATTTATGACCAAATCTCTTCTACTCATACATCACCGGTACACCACTTGCATTTTCATCACTGTTCTGAAGCAACTATTAAATCATGCCCGTATTTCTCATACCATTCTCTGTTCTCGAAACCTGAATTAAATGTGAAGAACAGAAACTGCACTCATGCATTCTTAAAAACCCAGCACAATCATAACTCAAATACTTTCTTCCAATTTTTCTATTAAAGTCAAACTGGCAAACTTGTGACTCATCAAAGCAATTTTCTGATATGGTGCTCTGAACCATTTCCACTGGGGGACTGGACCATGGGATCCACCACCAGCAAATGAGGATGCTGCCCGCAAACATATCGGTTAATGGATATTTAATCAAATGGAAGCACTTCTCATTGGCATGTATGGTTTTCTTTTTAAATCTAAAAGGCTGATTTGTATCCCCATCAGCCCTCTGTCAGCCCGGCTTCCCTCAGCGGGGCCTCCTGGAGCACAGACCACTGCCTGCCCCGGCACCTCGAGGAGCCCCCACGAGCTGCGGCCTTGCACTGCTCGCCACCACAGGGCCTGCTTGTAAACAGCAAGCACCATTCAGCATAATTTTTGTCTCACAGTCTATTCGGCTCAGGCCCTTCTCCAGCTACACAAAGGGAAGTGGGCTGAAAGAAACAAAATGGTCACCATCATTTGCCTCTAGCTTGTTAGCAGAGTACTGATTGCCTCGGCAAACCGTGGCCCCAAGGAAACTTGCCAGTGTGAGCGTTAAATACTGTAATGGTGACTGCATTGTCAGGCAACAGCTGCCCTGGTATTCCTGGGCCTATAGTGAAAAAAAAACATTTAGAATTTGTGACAAGAAAACAGAAGACAGAGAAGTTGGATATTCAGGGCAGCTTTTCAGAAGTTAGTACCAGTGCATACCTTGCAAAAATTGTACAAAGACTACATACAAAAACACTGTTCACAAGGCAATTCATTATGTCAGACCAGAAGAGATGTGTGTGCACATTTGGTGTGTATTTTCATTAGGCATCGGCTTCTGAAAATCAGACATCTGCTGAGCAAGCTGCTCTTGACATGAATATTATGTATCTACTAATATATCAATTCACCACCCACATTAAAATGCATCGCATTGTTCATCTCTAAAGAGGACTCGATGGTCACCCAAATAGGAACCCGACTTCCTAAATACTCTTTGCTTTTCCTTTCTGAGACCTAGTAATCCACTTCATTCCACAGGGAAGGCCAAAACAGTACAGAACTTTGAACAGTCAGTTATAGGACTTGGAGAAGAGTTTATTGCTGCTGAGAGTAAGAACTGAACTGGGAAATTATTTTTTTTCCATTAGAGAAGGATCTAACAAGGACAGCTGAAATCAACCTCTTCCCAGTACAAGGAAGTAAAACAGATTCAGGAGGAGAAGGAAAAAAAATCCCCCAAAGTTACTGAAGCAATATTAAACACTTTTACTTAAGTGTTCAAGATAATTTAATTTAGATTAAATGATTCACTCATTTTAAGTTCATTCAATATCAATGAGTTGTAAAAGTGCATCAAGTGCAAGTTGTAGAAGCCAGTGAAAGAAAGGTGTGTTCCTCCCTGTGGGTCGCTAACACCACCCGGCTCTCAGACCTGCCCACTTAGAACAAAAGGTCTGTGGGGAGAAAACGACCCAGAAGTGGGGGCAACTCTTGTTTTGATCACCACCACCACCATTACAGCTGGTGGCAAAGCAAAACAGAAGTTCTTGGTTCCTCACACAGAGCAGCAGAGAATGGGCCTCAGCTCCTGTTAGGCCGCTGTCAGATCATGGTGGAAATATAATGGACAGGCTGTAATACAAGCTGCTCTCCTGCCTTTTGTTTCTCCAGCTGTTCAGCTTTATCATAGCATATAATAGACTGATAAAATTAATCTCTGGAGCCAACAGATGGTTCAAATCCATATCCCGTTTTTGCTGCAGCAACGCACCTCGCTGCTCTCCCTGTTCCACAGATGAGCTGCCTTTCTTTGACCTTGCTCCCACGCCAAGCAGCGCTTCTGCCTCCCTGACTGTTTGGAGAGAAGATCTGCCACCCAGAGAAAAGACCTTGAGAAGATTCACCAAAGTCCCTGGGAACTGCTGCTGCAATCTTGCTTTGTTCACTGCCATTTCACGGCAGGTCACTTAGAATCACAGAATCATTCAGGTTGGAAGAGACCTTTGAGATGACCTGGTCCAACCATCACCCTACTACTAATGCTACCCACTAAACCATATCCCTAGGGGCACCACATCCGACCTCTCCTTGAACGGTCCAACCTCTCCAACGTCCAACGTCTCCTTGAACGTCCAACCTCTCCAGGGACGGTGCCACCACCACCTCCCTGGGCAACCCGTTCCAATGCCTGACTGCTCTTTCTGAGAAGAAATGTCTCCTCGTTTCTAACTTCTCTTTTTCTACAGTTAGTCTCACCCCTGCCCCATGGCTCTAGAGAGGACACAAAGTGCTGGGGAATTCCAGCTGAGCTCTCATGCTGCTCTTAAGCAAACAGATCCTAAGGTGGCACAAGAGTAAGCACTAAGGAAGAGATGAGATGGTTTCAGTAGCTTTTGTTCCAGTACTTACTTCTTTTACCTCAGCCTTCACACTTATCAACTACACTAATCGACTCTCATTTTTACATGAAAAAAATTTTTGGTGAACTATGAGTAAAATCTACCCCCATTTTGCACAAATGGACTTGAAGAAGGATGTTATATGAGACTCCTTGTTCCAGGACTCTTACATCGCCAAGGGCCTGAGAGTAAACACAGGATTTACTTGTTAGAAATCTCATTTAAAGGCTGTGGTCAGGCACTGTTTTTCATATCTTTCTTTATTCAAGAGTTTTAGCAGTCTTGGAACACACCCTATGAAGTTTAAGCTAAATATAAAATTATGTATGGACAGCAGAATACATTGTTGTTATTTACTACCAGGATATCTATCTTCTTAACAGAATATTTTTACAGTGTTCTAAGGAAGGTTAAAGAACTATCTGCATACCTTTGATTTCAGCAAGAGGAAAAGAAATGTAGTTGTGTTATAATAGAAGAATTACAGTACAACTATTACTCCCTAATTAATTCTGTCTGTGAGTAAATCAAAGCTCTAATTATAGACACAAAATATGCTCAATATTGTGGAATATTTATGCAAAACATTATTCCTAGCACTTATCAGCTAAAATATAATGTCTCACCAGAGCTGAAGCAGCAATTTTAAAAAGAATGTCATCCTGTTTTTGCCACTTCTTTATAGCTCAATACATGGCGAGTGCCTGATGAGAGGACAATTTCTTTTTTTTTTTTTAAGTACTTTGTAAATCCCCACTGACAACTGGTTCAATTCTTCCTTTAAGAAACATGTCTTCATTAAAAGAAAAAAAAATCCTTCTGAAAATCCCTAAAATTGCATTTTTCTTACTACTATGAAATTATGCCCTTTAATTCCAAAGCTGTCACCCCACTCTGAAAAATGCTATTTGACCTTCTTCCCTGTGTGCTGTACAATGCACTAGCATACCTGTCATTCCTACTTCCATTACATCATTAAACAATAACTCCCCCCAAGCCCTCATAATAATAGTTAGTCTAACTAGGAAGACTAGAACCTACTCTGCTGAACTCAGTTGAAGTTACTCAGCTTTTTTGGCAAAGACAGACAGATGACTTGTTCACAAGTTGCAGAGCTAGAGATGGTAAACAAAGGGGTTGGGATACAGACTCTTTTGCTATGGAAAGCACTGCTGTTATTCGGAGAGCATTAGGTGATTCTGCCCAACCAAAGGACAATTACATGTCACCAAAGGGCTAAGTGATGTAACTGCTGGGTGATGGTGATGGCATTCATTTTAAAAGCTTCTGAGTGGTGACTAAGTGGTTCTTTGCATGATAGGTAACAGGGTCATTCTAGCAGAATTAGGCTCTGGGTCTCTAAACTGTGTAGATTTTGGATTTATTTCACCTACCACTTGAAAATTAAATAAAATTCTGGAATAGAATCTTAAATGTCAGTGGATCTATTTAATGAGCTGTGCAAGTAGATGTAGTTCCTTTGTTTCTTTTTTTCTGTTGTTGTTTACTTTTAAACAAGACTATGACAATTTACTGTTTGCAGGGAAAAAAAAAGGCTAGTTAGAAAAGCTAGTAAACTTCACAGTCACCATCCATCAGAAAACCTAATTTATTCCATGGAAATTCAGAGCCAGCAAATACTAAACAGGCTACTAACTCTGACATTCACTTTTATACAAAATTTGTGGCAAGCATCTGATCAGACATCATAATAAGCCCAGAACAGAGGCAGAATGCACTAAAAAAACGTATTAGCAAGATGGCATGAATCTGTTTTTTCAAAGGTTAATGAATATTTCCACCAGATCTACATCTTCCACAAAGGGTAATGAGTATTTTCAGTAGATCTGCATCTTCCTTTAAAAGAAAGGTGGATACAAGTCACTGCTAACCTTTAAGGTAATTCAAAGAAGACGTATCACAGCAACACAATGATTTTTGAAGCCCAGTAACAGCTACTGATGCAGCATAAAATACTGACGAGTATTTTAGGTTGTTTTAATCTGATTTCAGTTTTAAACTCTACAGTTTTTAAGTAGTGTGATACTGATCACTTCACCCTGAAGCTTCTTCACCTACTCATGGTAGTCAGATCTCCCATTCATTTTGCACAAACACCTAGAAAACATCAGTCTGTCTGATAACATTAGGACCAACATAACAACTCTCCCAGAGGAGTTTGAAGTAGAGGTGCATGTTGCAAAATTACCAGTTCTGGAAGATTGTGGAAAGGGCAAACCACAACAGAAATTCAGGGTATTCATCAGCTAGAACACACCAAAAACAAAACAGAAGAAAATCAGCACAGCAGAGGACTGCATTTTTCTGTTTCAACCAAAGGTACGGGGCCAGACTCTCAAAAGGCATGCTAGGAAATAAAAGTATTTCAGTACAACCAGCATGTTAGGAATCGTGCTAATTATAACTTCAGGGATCAGTGGGGAAATCAGACTAAGAGAAACCTTAATTTCACTGACTTGAAATATGACCCTGAGTAATCTTTGTCATCCTTAAAAAAAGGAAAATTTCTTCCTTTTTGCTGCAAATCCTGTGTATGGGAGTGGAGAAATAAATACAATGCTTACATATACATACACGTAAAAATACACAGAATTCAGTGCCGCTGACAGACAGGAAAACATCAGGCTGATATACGCAATCCCTTCCTCACTTTAGCAAAGGGAATGTAGCAAAATAACCGCATTAGAATGGTGAGAAAATTAGCTTTGTATACTGTCAGCATTCTCAGATGCCAGAGGCTGAAGACACTCTAGAGAAAGGGGGAAGAGTGAAACAAAGCAGTTTCAGCTGCTTCATCCTTTGCAATGGGATTGTATTGGTGCAACCCAAGATTCAAAGATGAATCTTTCTATTTTTGTACTGCCATCCTCTTGTACACCAAAGGAAACAAAAAGCGTTGCGCTAAATCTTGTAGTAACTTAATCAGTGAAAAAGCTGGTGGGCATTTGGGGTACTCATCTTACTGTAGTCAGTGTGCTAACTGCAGATCAGAAGCTTGTTTTTCAGACCACTCTCTGTTCCTTTCATTATAGTGCAAAGAACTCGTTTCAGAAAAGAGAGAGCAGATGGAATCCTTTTAAGAATATTTCAAGAAAATTGGGTTACCTAGCTGGGGTATTTAGATTATGAAATCTTTCTGACAACTTCAGGTTGCCACTTTAAGCCCAGCTAGAGATACAAGTGCAAACTGATGAGGTATCATCTCTATAACTTATGTATTTATTTATTTATGCAGTCCATATATTTAGCTCTCCTAACACAGTTAAATCAAGAATGTTAATGAACACAGAGAATCTCCTGAGTCAGTCAATCTTCTGAATGTATTTTCAGAGTTCTATCTTCTTCCGGTGTTAAAATTTCTGTTTATAGAGTAAACGCTATTAATTATGGCAATAATGAGGAAACAAAGTTATTTTTTCACCTTTAAATTCATAAATAATCTTAATAACATACAAGTGGTGATGAGTGATGTTTATCTTCTAGTACAAATTTGCTAATAGCATGCACAATAAAATTATATCAACATAAGTTTGCAATTTCAGCCTTTGTTCTCTAGTGTGAGACTGGAGTATTTTGACTCTTGTTAAAAGAAGACTAAGTACTTTTCTTGACTTTGTCATTATCTTCCAAAAATACTCACATTTTCAAAGTGAAGAATGAGGAGATGGGTCTGAGAAATAGGAATGGAAACAAAGGTTTAAAGGCAAGTATTTGGAAACCGATATGGGAGGATTAATCAAAATGCTGCTATGTCAAACATAGTTAGAAAATAATAGAGTTGGCACCTGGACAACTTCTGGAACTTCATTGGAGGCTTTCATGTTTCTGTAAACAGCACAGTGCTGGGATGGAGCTCCAGCAGTGCTTCTTTCTCAAGCTCATTTTCTATTCTTGTAACAATGCACCTTAATTCCAATTTGATGAGTATTCCTGCCAGCAACACATTTTCATTTTCCTAAACCTCTGTCTGGGGATTTCTCAGAGCTGACGTTGCTGTTTTAGGGCCAGCTTCTTGCAGTTGTTGCTACCTATTCCCACCCACATGGCCTTGCCAAGATGCACAGCTCGTGCTATGGTTCTGTCCTGACTGGGTCTTAATTAATTCCTTCTATTTGAGTTTTGCTGGTACAGCCTCAAATTTTAGTAACTATCTCCCCAAGGAACTTTATTATGTCATCCATTCTGTTATGGGGACAAAATTAGCTTTACTTCCCGAAATTTCCTGAAATGCTGATTAAAGCTTCTGAGGCCTGACAGTTAGAAAGGTTATAAGTTGATTTTAAGTTCATTTAAGTTCATGATCTTACATTAAAAAGTAATTAAGAGTAGTAAAACTTAAAGCTTAATAAAATTAAAATAAATAAAATAAATGCTGCTCAAAAGATGCTTTCAGCATTTTAATAGATGCTGAGTTCTTTGTCCTTGTGTACCATAAAATTCTCCCTGTTTTATAAACCTTTCTTCATATTCTGTCTTCCTTACTGCTCTGCTCTTGCTAGATTTAACATTCTGATACTTGGTTCTCACAGTGCTCTCCCAATCCCTGTTTAATCTCCCTTTTATTTCCACACATTTCTGCCAAGAATTGCAATCCTATTGATCCTTGCAATGCCTCCTGCATGTTTTCACTGTATCAGTTCTCATTTCTGTAATATCCTTAGACCAGCAATACTTTGCTCAGGAAGACAATGTTCCCCAGGGACGATGCCCCTGCTTCTGCCTTCAGCAACAAGCAAGACTTGGTTAAACCCACAACTTCAGCTTTCAAGTCTGCCAAAGACCTCAGAAAAAAAAAAGTAAAATAATGTATCCTTTCAAAAAGAATTGTAATAAAAGGGCCATTTTCCAACTGGCTGCACTTCTATGAATGTATAGATATTGCTTTTTAGAATCACCCTAAACACAGAGGAAGGCAGTTACCATTACTGATTAAAAGGCTCCACGATCCATGAGACAGGCTGTCTGATGGCTGGGAGGTGTCAGTTGAGAAGATTCCTAACATCCCTTCAAGTGGCCAGAAGCCAGAGGTCAATCAGTACCGAGACTCTTAGGGTCAGCATCTGTCCGATGAACTACAGCTGAACAGAAGCTCAGATAAGGCTCAGGGCAGTAGGTGTACTTACCAAAAAAAAACCAAGAAAATATTTCTATGCATTTATTTTTACCAATAAAATCTTCAGCAGCTGTGGCTCTTAAAGTTCTGGTACGGTCTGCTAGAGAAGACATGGGCTGTATATCTGTGCACAGGAGGGAAGGCAGCAAGCGTGAGCCTGACGGGGTCTGTCCAACAACCTCCCTGTTAAGATGCATTCTGTTCAAATTTGCTACCGGTTTAAAACCGTTTTGCCTGTGGTAATATGACTTTCCTGATTTCCCGTTGAGAATATTATTCAAAAGAACTTCATTTAAAAAAAAAAAAAAAGGAAGAAAAAAACAAACATATAAATATGTCACAGCTAAAGAGCAATGTCTTTGTGTTCTTTGATATGTTTTTTTCAGAACACTGATTTTGAACATTGTTTCATTTTCCAGAGTTTAGCTACATGAAATACCATAAAACTGTCTAACATTACCCACCACTAATCCTTTTACCTAACTTTTAATAGGGTTTTAAATCTTTATTAAACTTTGATATTTAATATATTTGATATTCTGCTGGATACAAAATTTTTACTCTAATTATTTTACTGGCAACATCTGCGTTCAGTAAATTGGAATCCTCTAAATAGGGTTACAATGTATTAATAAGCCAAAATCTCTTGGTCCTGATGTTTAATTCATTATTTTTTATTACTATAGTTCCAGGAGAAGATTTAATTTGTATGTATTAAGCACACCAGCCACACAGCCTCACACTCAGGATGCGTTTCATTAAGCGTAATCCCTAGTAATGAATCTTTTCAAATCTCTCATACAAAACACTCCTCCCTCCTTTTCATTCCACCTCAGATGTTCTTTGAGAAACTTAATCAAATTTATTAGGAAGGAAGCTAAAAACTCCCATTGTGGTATTAGGTATCAGTCTTTGCTGGGTACAGATTTGCACTCTTCCCATGCGCCACCGTTATTCCTCCAGCAAGATTTTCGGTGTAAAGTGGGCTAAAGGCATGCTCTGTCCCCCAGCTTCAGTATCTGGCAATTGCTGCAGTATTTACAAGCAGATATGAGACTGTGTTGTGAAGTTCTCTCTCTCAGAGGACCAACTCTACCTTCATACTATTAATTATGTCTTTATTTCTTGCACATCGTGCAGCTGCAAAGGAGGTGCAATCTTAAGATAATAAGAAAATGATCTTTTAGGAGAAATATAATTTCTCACTAAGGCATAAATATTGGAATAAAGGAAATTAATCATCTATTTATTTACAGCACATGTTTAGCATTTCCATGGTTTTGTGTATCAAGTCTTGATTACAGGATTATCAGAGTCTGTTTTTAGCTAATCTGTTTTTAATGAATGTGAGCTTGCCAGGCTGGTGTCCCCATCTCCATCAATTTTACTTCATCTGCAATATTTTAACTTTACTCTGTGCCAAACAGTAGGGAAAAAAAAAAAAGCTCATAAAATCAAAGAAAAGTAGTGAAAGTATTTTGCAAGTCTTACTATAAAGCTTTAATTAAGGAAATCATTTAAGCATGTGCCTGATTTTATGCCAAGGCTAAGCACATGTGAAATTAGCCTTAAACATTATGTTGAATTGGGCTCCATGTACCATTAACAGTTTAAATTGAATCACAACAAAACAGTCATCTATGTCATACAACTTTTGTCTTCGGTATGTCATTACTTTCTAAGTCAGGCACATCACTGCAGCTAAAACCCCACTAAACAGTCAAGACAAATGTTCACCACAATAAGATGTGTACTTATGCTCACTGATGGGATATCTGGTATACTATTTTTCATAATAAAATGTCAATAGAACAAGAATTCCTTGGGGGATTCCTGAGGATGACAGTACACTGGATTCTAAATCGAACTGAAGAGCTTTTGGTGCTATTCCAGCAGCTCAGTACACAAACAGAGAAGCCGATGTTCAGTAGCCTTTTGTTCATCTCCTATTCTAGAACCAGCTCTGTGCCAGCCCAGCTGCCAGAGAAAGCCTATTGTACCATATCTAACAAGTCATACAGTGCAACTAAGGACTCTCCAGTCACGTGGGAAGCGAGACTGGTCCCCAGGCCATCAGAAATCCTCTGGTAAAAGCAGAGGGCTGCAGTTCCTGGGAGAAGTCCAAGACAGAAAATGTTACAGTGGTTATTTAGGCCAATTTTTGGGAAACTAAAAGAAGAACAGAGTAGAGCTTAACTTATCCAATGTCTCAGAAAAACTGAGATCAATGTCTTGACACATCGTTCAAAACAGTGTGGCTTTATTGTAGATGGTCAAATGATCAGAAAAAAATAATCCTGATATGGTGTCATCTTTGAAACATGTCCACATTTTGCATAGCTAATTTAGCCTCTGTGTTAGTCTCCTCTCTTCTACAATGAGGAGGAGGGAAAAAAAAAAAAGGCAATTTTTTATTGAGAAAAGACAAACTATAGGAGTAGAACATGGGAGTTATGCAGCCATGAGAAATTTTAATTCCAAGTCTGCAAAAGTCTGCATACATTTGAGATTATTAATTCGAGATTCTGTGGTTATACACCACAGGCTTCTGAGACAGGTTGGGTGGAATAAAGGGCTAATATGAAACAAGTTACAAATGTGTTTTTCCCATTGAGAAGAAGCCCTTTAAGGTGGAGACTAATAACTGTTCTGAAAGCTGTTGGCCTGCGCTGGTATCATCTCTCACCTTTTGAAGTTAAATTTTTGAATTAATATTTTAAATGTTTGGTTTTATTTCACATTCAAATCACCCAACTATGTTTGGTAGATCCCTTATAACTTGCTTAGAAGCTTATCAGGAGATTCTATAGAAAATTACTGGTGTCTGGAGGCCACCTCCAAAAGGCTCTCGGTCAAGCGAAGTAAAACTCAAAAGCACTCGAGGCTGTTTTTCTGGTAGTTGTCACAGCCTGACCAGCAGCAGAAATTAACCTCAATTGCAAGCACTGTTTTTTACTTATTTTTTAATCATATCATAAGCTCCAAGAAGACCACATCAGGACAAAAGCCAACAACAGGACCTGTACCAACTGTGCTACCAACTCCATCTTATTTCTGCCAGGAAATGATCTTTATGACAAAATCATATTTTCTATCTTTTGAATCCATTTGCTCTTTCACACCACTGCTTTCATTTTCAGTGATACAACAGCAAAAGAAATTTATTGATAAGCATAGGATTATAATCTAAAGATACATATTTATGAAGAAAAATCTCCAAAATGTCTAGCTCTTCTTGTGACTTGTGAAACCAGGGTAATCAAATCAGCCATTGTCAAAAATCTAACAATAATTCAAGATTCAAATTCATTTGATTTAAAACATTTAATATACTTTTGCCTTTACACATTAGAATAAACTTAGCAAGTGTATTTATTAATTCATAAAGGAAGCACTTAGATTTAAGAGGCATATGGCTGTGCCAAAATATGGCAGATCTGATGACCTGGCCTATGATTAAAATGATGAGCTACATTTGTTTACACTCACTCTGTCTTTTTTTTTAAATAATAAATCTTTTGTTAGGAAGACTAGAGGTTAGCTTATGTACTCAGAACTGCATTATCTCATCTAGAGGATGAAGCAAAGATACAAGCGAAGGAAATCTTAAATTTAAATGCTGAGTTATGTAAGTAAACTACTTAGAGGGAACTCTGCCTGGCAATTCATACATGTGCGTATTTTCTACTATAGTGCAATTAGGCTTCCCCAGCTTCCTCGTACTCTGCAGCAGAAAGAAAAGGAAAACTATTATCAAACTGACTACACTATCTTCTATTTAATGCAGCAGAACATGATCTTATTTGCCCAGATACAATTCCTGGGCATCTCATTTAAATAAAGAATCGCCAGATTAATATCTGTGTAAATGACCTCAGTTTCACATGCTGCTTTTGCTACGCTGCAAAAGCTGCTGGTAAAATAATATGCAAAACAGAGAGGTGCTAACTGACAAAAGCTGGTGTAAAAGAGGGAGTAGGGAATTAGCAGCATTCAAGAGGTATGCTGAGCAGCGCTGCTGTGCAGCGTGTGCATGGCATGGGCCCTAGGAGCGAGGCCTGTGGCCCGGGCCCTAGAAGCGAGGCCTCCTGCATGCCAAAGACACCCGGGGCCCTCTCAAGGGGCCGAGTCCTGGTGACTTACTCCCACTCCCTCCTGAGACGGCACCCCTGCGGGGCTCTGTCCAAGGGGAATAAATCGCAAGGAATTAGATTTATGAAGGGAGAAAATATTTAGGCCTTATCAACAAACCAGCCAGCCCAACAACAACAACAACAAAATCAGTATGTAAAATGTCAGAAGCCCTAATTAAAGCTAAGTAATTAATTCTACTGTGACAGATACTCACTGCCACTATTGGTAATGCACTGTGTTAATTCTGCACATGGCACGAGTATACACATAACATATACATCCCATAAAGTTCGCTTTCTTTTTATTTATTTTTAAGGCCCTGTTCCTTTTTCTTCCTAGCAAGATAAACAACAGTGAACATTTATGAAGGTTATACAAAAAAAATCTCTACAGTTTCAAACAACATTTAATTGCTTAAGTCCCTTCCTCACCTCAATGTTAACTGCTGCCTGTGAGGACAAACATAATCAGCTTTAGGCTTCCTGGCTTCCTCTATGATTTGTTTTGAAAATAAAATTGAGTGTAATGTATGCAAAAACTACTAGTTGGCGTAGCCTCTCTTGGGAAATACAGCCAGGCCCTCACCTGTCTCAATAAGATGGGCAACCTTGGGTGGAAGGAGGTCTCGCTCAGAAAGTGGAAGGGAGTGGAAGTAAGGGACACTTCCAGAGGACAGCTGTGGCAGAGAAGCCCCATAAAGACAGCTGCCCAGTTTTTAATGCTTAACACTGCTAAGTGTGAACCAGCAGAAGAGCAGGATGCCACAGCCTACGGTAAGGAAGTGAGAGGGAAGTGACAGGGAGCCACCAAACTCAGACTGGAAAAAACAGCTGATGCGCAGGGCGGGGGTAACGGACAAGGAAGGAATGCATCCATGAAGACGTTATTTTGTCCTGAAGAAAAAAATTCCTCAGAAATTCTCATCTGTGAGTGAAGTAAGTCAAAATGAGAAAACTGCACTAAAATATGTTTCAATGATCTTTTCTTCTCTGAAAACTTCTGTAGAGTTCAAATCCATTTTTATTTAAAACAATTTTTTAATACGACCATAAAGTGTTTTTCTTACTAACACACAGTGAAGTTCAGAGGATTAAGTTTTATTCTGGTAGCTTGCATGGAAATTAAATATCTCTGAAAGAACCTAACACCACTGCATATATTAATGAGATACATCAATGTTGAGGGAAGTTTTGCCTACGTAAGATAACAGAACATGCACCCATACAGAGTGAGATGTAGCTAACTCCAACACTATAAGCATTACTGGCACGGGAGGCACCTATGTTCTCCTTTGCCAACACTTCTCAGCTCCGGCTTGGAATGGAGCATCTATAATGTGAGATAATCATTCAACTACCCCATTCTTTTCCCCTGTAGAACAATTCAATAAAAGGTATTAATTTTCAGTTACAATGTTTTTTTGTTATGTCAGTATTGGATTACTTCCAATAGCTTGACTTCAGCCACATTCTTCAGATCAGTTCTCAGAAAAACTCAGTAATTTTTGACAGATAATAAATCCGGAAATAAAACTGACTCCAGCTGAAATCTAACTAAGACAAGTGTATTAACCAGTCTTTAACTTCTAGTGGACACTATTCTCCTCAGTGATAAGGGAGGTTCTTGCTGCTTGTTATTTAATGGGTAACATAAATCTCTTTCAATAGGGAAAAAAGAATCTTGCATGCAGTGCCATTATTCAGTAATTGAAATGCTTTTTGCAGTCCAATTTCCTTTTAATTTTGCTTCCAAATAGCATATCCTCAGATGAGAACGCCAAATTCTGTCACTAATTTAGCATTTAATTCAAATGTATTCATATTTGCCACGGAGTTGAAACTTTGCGAAAGAAATAAATTCTGTTATTTAGCCTTTCATTTAACAAAACAGTAATAATTGCATTTGAACACTCACAGTTACGAAGAAAAGTACATAACCTGAAGTTGATGCTTCACGTTTTAGCTTCACTTCTTGCTGATGCTTAAGAAACTATCAAGTCATGGATTTACCCCACCTACATGGAGGTTAACCCCATGGAGGTTTACCCCACCTACATTTGGAGGTTGGACTCGATGATCTTGAGGTCTCTTCCAACCTAGAAATCTGTGTCTGTGTCTGTGTCTACATAACCTGCCTATTTAAGTTACTTGTTATTGTCATTCAGTGTGGGCAAAGACCCAGCTAACTGGGTCCTAAAGGTGAAAAAAACTTTAAATGAGTATTTTCCCTTCAAAAAATTCTGCAATGAATTGTCAATACAGAAATTTCTAGCACCTTCAGTGGTCAAAAAAAAAAAGTCAGGACACTGATGCATATTGATTCAAGAACAACATAATGGCTTAAAGACTACTTAAAGATAGCACTTTCAGTTCTTATTAATTTCCATATAAAATCTGTTTGCTTTAATCTTCCAAATGTTTCCATACATTTTGCGGTTTACTATATTGTTTTTACTGTAAAACTTGGGTCCAGTTTACTGTGACATACACTGAATCTTGATAATCACTTGTGATATTTAAAGCTCCATATCATAACCAGTGGCCTAAAACTAAAGGACATCGAATGCTTCTGCTGCATAGCTAACAGCTGCTAACAGCTAACCTGGAGTTAGCAGGGTCAATAGGCTGGGATCAATTAGTCTGAGTGTGAGGAGAAAGCAGAACCACAAACTGCCAGAGCTAGGAAGAAACTACAGTCAAGTCATTTCAGAATGGTCCATCACAGTCTATGTTATGTGCTCCCCTGAAATACCTATTCTTTGTCAGAGATGCTACAGATGGACACATGGATCACCGGTGTGCTCTGTTGGTGTTTCTTTCACCCCCATGCACACCGGTTGTTCCACCACGGCAGCACATATGAACTTGCTGAAGTCACGGGCTGGATCAGGAATGTAGTTCTGCTGCTCCTGTGACACCACTGTGGCTTTCTTTACTCCTGTTAATACTGCTAGTTACCACAAGTTAATGCCAGATGTGTTTTAATGTTCAAAGATGAATTAGTAGAGAGAATATTTTTAGTCAAGATAGTTTTGAAGTCTAACTGCCATAAGACCCAGTTCATTTACAGAATCGCGAGGAGATTCTCACTGATCTAACCCACCGCCCAGTGCATAAACTCGTCCAAGCTTGGCACTGGCATAGGCAGACAGTTCATTAACAGGAGCTACTGGAGCAGATCTGCACCAATCACATCAGTAAGCCACCCCCCATTAGTTCCATAATTACACTGTATGTGTCCCACACACCAAATACTGTGTTTTTGAGCTATTAAAATATAGCTTTCATTTTCTGAAAGGCTAATCACATTAAATCATGGAAGCCAGGAGTAGCACTCCCTTAAATAAATCATAATTCATGTTTGACATTTGAACACCTTTTTTCTGAATGACACAATTTAGCAAGGTACAGTATTGCTGATCTTCAGAAGTTACTTGTTCTTCATATTCTAATCATTAGGAAAATGGCAGCTGTGACAAATAGTTTCGTTTGATCTAAGCAATAAAACTATTTTTTGGTTTGCATACCTCCTTCTAGGTGCCATTATTCTTTCCACTCTTTGAGAAAAGCTGGATCCGCTCTTAAAGTCTAAGTTGGTTAGACTTTGTCTGATCAACAGACACTGATAGCATGTTTCACAGACAAAAGGTATTTTTCATGCATCTTTCCTGGGACCTTATATTTCCTTAATTTCTTTAACAAGATGCCACTGGATATTGCACCGACATACTCTTCAGCCAAATACACACAAATTTATTTTTTACATACATAAAGCAAGTAGTCATGCTGAGATGGGCAGTGTACCCCACCCGGCAGCATCAGAGGAATCAAGCAAGGGAAGATGGAACCAAGGTCTGATATGGTTGATCCTGAGTAATTCTGAGCTACTAAATGCACAGTGAGCAAGTCCTGTAAATACTGTGTATTTAACATAGCTTTTCTGAGAGAGTACTCTATCTGAGGAAAGCATCATCCCAGACATTCAGCTAAACCATGAAATGTACACATGGATTAATTTGTACAATTCAAATAGACTACATGTTCAAATTGCACACAATAGGAAGGGCTGTATTTAGAGTATTTAGGATTTTTTAAAAACATTTTTTCTTATTATCCAACTTTTGTACATTTAAATTGCAACTTTTCAATGCTGTATAAACTTCCTACACAACAGTATTTATTACTTGCGCATCCTTCTGCATCCTTCACGTGCTCCTGAAGTTATCTGTAGGAGATTCCCTAACAAATTACAGTATTACTTTAACTGTCCATCATATCTATTCTCTCAGACGTGAAGTAGAACAATATGTCACTTCTTGGAAGTGTTTATATGAATGGCTCAACAAAGAAGTTTGCAGAGGTATGTAAATGTTATTGCATCCCAACTTTTACATTTTATGGGACAAATTGCACACTGCCCTGGCCCAAATGAGACAGAACTATTATATACTAATACAACCACCACTTTATCTTTTAAGAGCATCTAAAGATTCTCTAGAAATCCAAAGATGACAATCTTAATTGAAAATTAAGTGTCCTCTATCAAGTAAAAATATCACTGTTATCAAGTTATCCATTTGGTTTTCACAAAGTACAATCATATCCAGTCTTATTTGAAGCTGCAAATGATTTAGATTCAAAATAGCCTACCAGTACAATATTTCAGTTAGATTTTACTTCCTTGGCTTCCTGTTTTAGGTAATCCAAACTCACACTCCCCAGACTCACACAAACTTCGAAAAATTCAAATCCTCCTCATTCACTTTAAAACTCTACTTTTATGACATTCTCTATTTTTTTTCTCCTTTAAAATTATACTGTGCGAATACTTTGGGAGTAGCCTGCAATATGGAAGACTTCTCTTTTAGAAGAATAATGAAAATGAATTATTGAATCCCTTACTACTCCACAACTGTGAAATGTCATCAGCAGTTCTTATAAGATCACCAGCTGTTGAAGGTGGCTTGACTTTCTGCACTGACCTTTAACATTTGTAAGCTGTATGAGGAACCCTGTATTTTTATATCTACTTAAAATGGATCATAGTGAAAATGAAACTAATGCTAAAAACACCTCTCAGAAATTTACATGTGTGTTTGTATGTAGGTAGGTGTCAATAAGGACTCACCTGTCCATAATACTCATTCAAGGCTTCCACTGAATACTTTGTCATCTCTCCTTAAATTTTATTTTAATTAAATTTTAAAACTAGGAGAATTTATGATATACTTTGTGAATGTGACATTTAATGTGCCTGTTTTTTTAAGAATGTCATCAGGTAAAGGATAGGATACCTGGTCATAATCCTGATGTGAAGGAGAGCAGGATGAATGCAGGATACACATGAAGGATGACAGAGAATGATTGGTTATGTGTGAGGGCTGTTTGCAGCCAACTTTGGCTAGTTTTATAGGCCACCTTGACCGAGCCCCATGCCCCCTCTACATTCCCAAAGCAATTCTCTCTTAACTGGCATAGCTATGATGTGTCTGTAGCTGTAGATCTGGTTAAGTTTAAGGCTTGAGACAACTATTACCTTGTCTCAATCAATTTATTTGTCTGCTTGCTGAAACTAAGTGTAACTTTGACAACCTTATCATGAATTTCCTGTAAGAAGGGAACAGACCTTAATGCCTAAATCAGTCTCATGAAAGCGAACAATATAGATACTTGTTTATACAAACTAGAAAGATTTTAGAACTCTGAAGATGCTTTGTCTATTAGTAGAAGTCTTTCAAATATCTCACATAGGAGGTAGAGAAAACAAAAGTCCTCCACAATGTGTCCTGAAAAAATGTTTTGCTCAAATGCTGTCTTTCTATAAAGAAACAAAACCAATGTTGTATATGTGCTACTAGAAACCACACTGTACACAAGGATAAGGAAACAATATAATACAAAGGGCATCTGAGCTCATTTTTATGGCACCTTCTAATTATTTGCAAGTAATCATGGTATTTGCTTTATGCGTGCCTCTTCCTGAAAGATCCTGAACAAGAAAATCCTTCATTATGTTAATGGTATAGGAAGCTCTTCAAAGTGAGCAGTAACTTCTATGTTAGAAGATAGGTGTCAGAGAACAGAGGAGACTTTGTTAACTACTGGTAAACATTTTGTGATGTCCATCTGTGAATACCAAACTTGTCTACACAAAAATGAGGATTAAATCTTTAACGGAATAGATACCAAACTTACTAGATCTCAAAAAGATAATGCTGCAGTCCAGAATGGCCAGAAGCAAAAGCTAGGTCTCAAAACATCGCAACTCAATAAACAAATAAATTACAGCTAATCAGTCAGTAAGAAAACATGCCTATTAAAATAGAAACAGAACCACCTTTTCTAGTCTTTTCTAGATATTTCTAACAGCTTAAAGCAAATATGCAGATTAAGTTTTGCAGTAAGAAAACATTTTACCTGCAACCTATCCCTGAGCTATGGCTGAAAGGTAGAGAAATTATACAACAGGCTCTTAAACAAACATATAAGAGAGTCATTAGATTAAACTTTCTGGTGTTAGTGATAGTGACTGCTACATTCCAGAATAAGAAATTGAACTGAATGCATTGAATGGAAATAGCATAAAGCTGAAACAGCATTTGCTAACAGTTAAGGAAATGTGAACTTTCCTTTCTGAAAGAAGCAAAACCAAACAAATTTAATATCATTTAAAATCATACTGATTTTACCTTTATTAAATAAATTATAAATACTTTTATAACTCTACAATGTAGAGATGGTACATAATATGTCCTTCACATTTCAAAGCTACTCAACCTAAGCAATTTGTTTCCTCTTCTTTCATACTTTACTGCCTTTCATACATGGCAGAATTGTTTTGAACTGCGGCTTTTTTTTTTTTTTTCTGCGTAAATTTAGACCTATCTATTCTTGAATTAACCTGTGCTGCTGGCCTGCTGGGAGTCATTTTGTTTGAACATCTGGCTGAACCACATGTTTCTGACTGAAAATAAATCATCATTTATGAGTTTTGAGTATTAAAAGAGGGGCAACGAAGATGGGATTGCATATGTTCAGTGCACTATGAGAAAAGATTATATAAAAGTTGTGTTTGGAAAGTTTATGGAATACACTGAAAATGAGATGCTTATCTGTGTTGTAGCAAGGTAGTTTATAGTTTCATAGTTCAACTGGGTCTGCATATATTAAAAGTTTGACAGTGCCACCTGCACATAATCGATATTAAATTAATATTTAACACCTCAATTTACAAAAAAAAAAAAAGAGATATGATACATATCTGGCTAAGGAGCCTCTTGGTGATTATTCTTCTACAAACTAAAGACACTGTGGGCCTCTCTTTAGCAGGTAATTGTGATCTCAAGAGGGTCTTGAGGCATCCTTGAATTGGTGAGGGACTCCTAGGTGTTGTCCTTACATCCGTCCCTGAAGTACCATTTCTATATGATAGACTGGAAACAGGTGCTGTGGAAATCCACTACTCAAGTTGTACATCACCTGAACATTCAGACCTGTAATACACAGGAGTCCTCCTTTTCCATTAGGTAATAAATCAACCTTCCTTTAAGAACCCTCTAGCTTTTATTTACAATATAGATATCTGGCAAACTCAACTAATGAATGGCGAGTCTACCAGTCTCAAAGCAACCTTATATAGTAGTATTTCCCTGCACAGATTAAAAGAAAACAGAAACAGTTAATTTGAAAAATCATTTTTCTAAAACGCCAGGAGCCCTTTAACCAGGTTAGAGAAGTTCATGCAGGAAGGGCTCTCTGCTCTTTGACATTCATCGGCTGTAGAGTGACAGACCTAGGTTTTGTGCAGACAGCACTGCAGTTGGAGATGGCTGCAATTACATAGCTCTCAGCCAATGCTAAAAGCTCAATTTTCTAGTCAAGGAAGCACAAACAGAGAAACTGATACACAATCCTTTGTAACCAATGCAGCAAATGATGAAAAATAATATAAAACTTTCTCTCATATTTGCCTTCAAGGCAGGTGACAGGCAAGTAAACTGGCAGAACTCCACGAGGCCAAAAGTTGTGTAAGCACTTACACAGCGTGGATGCTTCTCTCCATCTCTTTGCACTCCCAAAGTGAAGTAAACTTTATCACCCCAGCAATGAGTTTTCCCTTAAACCTTTTTTTTTTTAAACTTTCCCATTGCCATCACATCTATATATTGAATAATTTTCTTCTCAGGTGCTAAGTTTAGCTAAAATACATAGGCCAGGATGACTGAAACTTCTTTAAAAAAAAAAGTTTGAAGGGTTTCATTGGTGTAAAAGGATTAAGTCCTTGATGTTAAACTTATTATAGACCGTAACTGTAAAACAGGTCTCAATCTTATGTAACAGGCTATGCAGAAAGTTTTATTTCATAACATTGGGGGTTGGCGTGTTCCAAAACTCATTGAAACCTGTGATTGCACAAAAAGACTAATTTTGTTAATGAAAAACAAAAAATATTCGTAGTTGTAGCAATTATAGAGAAATGCTTGAAAAAATGACTTTAGATGAAATAACCAGAAAACAGACATGGAAAACATTCCCAAATTCATTATTTTGAAATAAAAATCTTCTGGGTACCAAGGTATGATTCTGGTATGATTCAAGGTATGATATGCCTGAGTAATACCTCTTCCATATCCTCACACTGATTAGGTCTAATACATACCACAAGACTCACTGCACCTACATCTTTAGTGCTATTAGAGGGTATGGAATAAAAGCTTAACAAGGGTATGCATCATGCACTACAGATCCATATTATTGACTGCATAATAAAAGTCAATTAGAGCATCAGTAAATGCAGGCAGAGCCAACCCATTTCATCTCCTTGCTTAGTGAATTGTTTGAATGCCAAGAGGGTTCCTATCGTAAAGTCATTGAGAAAGAACTAGGACACCAATTTTGAATAAAGTGACATGATCATCTTTTGATTGACAATCTATATGTAAGCAGTAAATGAAATACAGGTATTGAGTACACTGCAGCTACATATAGTTTCCAGAAACTACTTAAGATACAACTTATGCATCTAAGCCATGCTAAAGCTTGAATGGTCAACCCACTTCCTTTTGAGCTCCTGACCCAGCAAACTGGTCTGTGCTCCCCTTGCATCAGCACAAGCCACGTGTAAGGAGCTTATTCCTACTGGATTAATTTTCAGCTAGATCTCTCGGCTGATCCAAATTCCCCCACGGTCACAGTACAGCTGGTGCTGACACAGAAAACGTGGAGGGAACATGCTGGAGTGGAACAATAGTGAGGGGGCAAGGATCACCCACTTCAGCAGCAGCTCATGTTGAAATCTGTTTAAGCATATCACAGAAAAACTCTCTTCAGGTCCTCTCAAATATTAAAAGGATCCTAGCTGCTAACCAGGAAATGTACCTTGTACCCATTTTGAGGTTTTTATTCAACATAGCTTTTCAAGCTGAATACAGAAATGACTTTGAATTAGCCCAGACCACTACACTTTTCAATTTTGTCCATCCACTTCAACACATGTTTTTCATTATGGGCACAGTCAGCCAAGTTACTCTCACTGCAACCTTATCTCAGTAAAGAAATTACTACCTCAACCTCCTCCACAGTGTCTCATCTCTCTTCTTATCTACCTCACCATTCCAGAAGGTGATCGTGAAAAGCCTGCATTCAAACCTGCAATTTGAACCTGCCTCCAGCCCTTAGCCTGGTTTTGCTAAGAACCAGTTAAGGGAGAAGATAGATAAAGAAGGTACATTGAAGATTGGAATCTGCATCAACTACACTATGTTTAATCCTGATCCAAGCCCTAGGTTTAAAACAATCTTTTTAGATGAATAACTTCTTCATGGGGCTACAGACATACAACTAGTACTACTACTTTGACTGCTTAAAGCTGTGTGTCTAACATAAGTCTACCATCTAGGCCCTCTGTAGTCATCTAGGCTCTCTCTAGTCAATGGAGAAAGGAGGGAACTTCCCAAGGCTATTCATAACCCACATATTAAACTGCTACAGCTAAACTGCTTTCAGAGCTGCATGCCTACCTCCATTGACTTGAGTCAGTCCTCTCTTCAGAGGGGATCTGCAGGGCCAACTTATAACAACCTGACTAAACATAAGTGAGATAAATACCATCCTTCGTGTCTAAACTGAATTGCTACATTCAAAAACAACAAAGTACTGAAAACAAGAAAGAAAATAGAAGTAGAAATGTAAATAAAATATACTGCATGAGAGAAAGTTTTAGATGTAACCTGAAACTTCAGAATTTCCTGAATTTCATGCTCTGGGCAAACCATATTCACCTTTTCTCAACAAAATCCTTTGTCTTTAAAAAATAAGTTATCAGTGTTGATGAGTTCATCTGTTTGCCCTTTCCTAGATTTTTGTATCAATACACTTTGAAGGTGCCGAATGATTCCATTCTCTGAACTATATTTCAGTTAATTAAAAGGTTGTATTTTTCTTCAAGAAAAAAAAAACAGTTGATAATAAAACTTGAGATTAATGCTTTCTAAATGAGAAATCCTTTGGGTTAAAGCAAAATGGGTTTTAGAACCCATGTTTTCCAATCAACCTGATGGGTTAAATATTCCTGAAAGGCTTCAAATTTGAAGGGAGGGAGTGGAAAGCTGCACAGGAAGACAAGGAACTGTTATTATTTTCCTTTCTCTAACTTAGAAACAATAGAACTGGTAAATACATGGGACTATACACCCAAGAATGAGTGACAACTCTGAGAATACCACACAGTACCACACAAAGCACCTGTACGTTCCACAAACAGAGCAACAGAGAAAGGCTGAGCTTATAGAGTGGTTCGTGTATCACAGAAACAGGAGAACAGAAAAATCATATATTTATTATTACATTGAAAGGCCGTATTAGAAATATCAAGGGCTTCTTAACTTTCATCTTTATGTATACATAAACTACTAATTCAGGTAGGCAGTAAAGAAATGTATTTTCCATATAAATGCATTCAGCTGAAAAAGCATCCAAATTCTTATTTTACATGAAAAAAAAACACACACATTCTCAAACTGTTCAGTGCAAACCTTAAAGTGACAGGAATTAGTGGACCAGAGCACCATAGCTCTTTGAAAAATGCCACTGACAAATACTGGGATGTAATTCCTGGAGGTGGGATGAACGTGATGAGCGAAATCAATGTGCATCTCCCCAGGGACCACAGCAGTAGGCATTATTCCTGCTGTGACAGAAGAAGACAAGGGACAATGTAAAAACTCTCACTCTCCGCTACATGAAGGGGCTTTCTTGGTTGGAATAGGGCTGACAGCCCTCTCATTTCCCCACTCCAAGACCAGAAAATAACTTTAAAACACATTCAGGATATGGCGCTCTGTACTATGCTCAGTTTTTTGGTCCTGAGACACTACAAGGGGCCATGACAAACACACAAGTTTGATCACATTCAGTACAAGCAACATATCCCTGGGTGGTTCCATAAGATTTTGGGCCAAATATTTGCTCTGCATAAGCTGTCATTGTTCCAGTGTTCATTGTGTCCATTGTTCCAGTTCTAATTACACAAAGTGAGCTTTATACTAAATAAGCATTTCCCTCAGACATTGCAAATGTGATTCCTACCATGGTTTCACAATGGTTTCTGATGACTTAGCTCTGTCCATTGGGGTGCTGAGGAGACCTGGTCATGGACTAACCAAGGATCAAAACTTCTCGTGCAGGTGCGGATACAAAGCAAACTCCTATTTCCAACACACTGCTTTGCTTCACCTCTAGGACATTGTTTTGCTGTAATACAGGGCACAGCCTTCTTGTATCACTGTGTTCATTCTGGGACCATATGGAAGTCCCAAGTCTGTTACAGCTGTGCTAAGGTACACACTGCCTTCAGGAGTCTGCTGCTTGTCTTCTATCAATTTTCTAAGAAAAGGAAATTGCTGATAATAGAACTCAAAAGTCTTATGAGGTTCTTTGTAAATGCACTTACTGGTTGCCATCCTGGGTGCCTCATTGAACCCCGACTCCCTTCAAGCACAAATATCCTGGCTACACCCCAGCTCACCCAGCCCTGTAGCGCATGGCAGTCCGGACAGCATGAGCATCCCTGTAGGAACCATGCAGGCAGTACCAACATCCCAATACGCACATAGTTTGCTCTGAAAGAGCCAGATCCCTCAACAGGTGTTTCTCCTCTGACGCCACTGGACCCACACAAATTTGTATCAGATAAGGGAGTTAAGTCAAGATCTTGGTGGCTCTATCCCAAAGGTGGCTCCTGCCCAGGGGCCTGGAAGAACAAGAACGAAATACCAGGCACTTTCAAACTTTCTATTGAATATTCTTTTTTTTTTTTTTTTCCAACTTTGGTTCAAGTTCTGAGCCTGCAGATTTTAGACAATAACTAAATAGCAGATTTGTCATGTATTTTGAGTCCGTACTGTTACTCAGATCTTACCTTTCTCTCAGTATAGCTCACTACCTGCAGAATTGCTGTTTTCCCTACAGAACAACACCACTCTTTGAAAAAACACACAAACAGTTCCACAGAAAGTCACTAGTTTCTTATAGATCATGCAAAAGCTCATCATTTACTACACAGAGTGGTCACATCTTCTCAGAACCAAAACAACCCGACTGAAGAAAAGTTACAGAAGTCCAGGCAAGCAGGCAGGATTCACCCATTTTGAATTCTTCACATTCTTTCAAGAAGTCATTACTGAATAAAATCCCCAGACCACATGCACTGTGAGAGCTGGTGTGAATTTCACTTTGATTAGCAGTAATATGACAAAGTTAAATTAGAAACTACAGAAAAACTCCTTATTTTGAAAGTACAGAAAAGCCTGTGCATATGAACTAATTGGATAGCAACGGCTCTAGAGTGAAAGTCTGCTAACATGTGAAATCAAAAATAATAGTTACAAATCAGCAGCAAGTATCCGAGAAAAGGTTTATTTACGCCCTTACTAAAAGAAGCGAAAACAATTAACGTTCGATGTCACTAGACCACATTCTATCATCCATCCTTTTTCAGTTTCTTCAGCTCTCTCCCCTCATCCTGTAACACTGATTCATTTGGACTGTTTTTTTTCTTAAGGACAAAGAGTTCCAAAAATGATATACAATACACAAGACTAGACCCAGACAGTGCCTAAAAAACTACCATTTTATAAACTTCGTAAAGATGAAACCTTTGCCAATATATATGTTTTTCAGTTACTCTCAATCTCCAAGTATTAGACAGACACATGATTGCAGAGAAGACTGGTTCTAACTATGTGCCAAGAAAGTGCTTGGTTGTTACTTGACTTGATAAATACAGCAGTGTTGTTATTTACACAATACTGAATTATAATCAAGTCAGGTTTTGTTTCACATATTTTGGCATGGATTATATTCCTGGTATTATTATCATGTTACTTTCCTTACTTTTACTGAATTGCATGTTGACAAAACAACCCACTTGACCATAGGGAAAAAAAAAACAAAACACATGTCATGTGCAAAAACTCAATCATATTTCTGCACATTGGATAAGCATCACTCAACTCTTAAAACTATTCAATTAGCTCATTAGCTGCCTAGGAATATGTGCTAGAAAAGTTAATCTAACTGGCAATCTAAAACTGTGCATCTGAACAGAACAGGAAAGAAATTCATTCTTAAAATGTTATAAATTCATTATTAAACATCATATAAAAACACTGAGATATCTCAAACCACATTCTATGAACATATTACTTCACTCAGAACTTAACTTTTAACTGTACAGTTCACAATGATATTTTATGTTTTAAAAAATAAAAAATTTAACATGCATCTTTTAAAGTATATTGCAGATGTTCTCGGGAGTAAACTTGCTCAAAGGTAACATAACATAAGGACAAATGCAGTAGAGCTCTAAGTGCTCAACGACAGCCAGGCATTGTAGTCAGATGTAATATCTGTTAACTTACGTTAACAATGTAGAAGGTGACACTTATATAGAAATCTCTTACCTGCCTTAGTTGAATCTCTCCTGATAAGGTTTATTCTGTGAAAGATGCAAGTCTTTACATATAAATCAGAAGCAAAGGTGTGCTTGGCACATCCAGTTTTCAGCAAAGCTCAAGCATTATATGTATAAGTAATGAATTGGCTTCTCAAAGTAGCTCAGACCATATTAATTAGAAACAGTTAGAGTCACTGCTTGTAATGTTGCTGATGCTGCTCCTTCTGCTTTGTGCCTTTGCAGAGAGCTAATGTATGAAAAAGCCAGAGAGCAATTCCCTTTCTCTCGCTTTCTCTCTTTACCTTTCTCTCTTTCTCTTTAATGGTGAGTTAGAGTTCAGTTTATTCTGCAGACGATGGCAGAGGACAGGCTGACAGGCAAGACTGTTGTTTCCTTCCCTGCAGAGACACACTGAATGTGTTGTGAATAAAGACAAAGCCCTCTACCAGTGCACCACATCACTCTGTAGATAAGAGCTGCAAGGATGTGCTGTGCTGTTCCTCAGCATGCAGACAAGCCTTAAACGCAGCCGGACAAACTCATCATGCTTTCCTCACTGAAGACTTGCTCCAATAACTTTTGCTGGGGACCACACCTCTCCTGTGAGGGCACCTCCGTCTCTGCAGCTGGCAGGAGTTCTGTTTTGCCTTCTGGAACTGGCTGTCTGTACGGTTTTGTTATTTTTCTAAATCACAAAGGCCAATTTAATTCTAGTTTCTCCTTCTGGCTAATGGGTAACTGAATAAAGTGCCAGTTTCTCCGTACAGTTAATTAATGTAAAATCCTTACTGTGACTTCAGTTTGGGGGCTTGTAATGAAGTTAGGCCTACAGGATACTTGCTAAGGTGTTTTGCACATGAAAAACAGCACTTTTTCCCCTGTTCCGCACCCTCATCCCCTACCTCCACCCCCCTCCCGCCCCCCTTCTTTTTTCCATATATCAACCAGTGTAAACTAGTAATGATACCATTGGAGCAAGAATGAAGCTGCCTGTATATAAATTGAGCGATTCCAAAAGGAATGCAGAATACATGGCAAACACATACAGTTTCAGGTTCACTGACAATGGACCTACAGCAACTTTAAGAAGGTAAGTGTTATTTTCCATGCTCCTATCTGTAAACACTGACTACTGGCAGGCAGAAAAGGCTTAGAGCAATGTTCCTTAAAAAGAAGAGCAATTTTTTGTGTTTTTCAGACATGCATATAGATACATATACATGGCTATACGCAAACTTATGCTTGAGTGCCTAACATGCAACCCTATTACTCTCCTTCCTCTACACCAAAGGCAACAAGCCTTTCAGGGAGGAAAGGGAGAGGGAGAGGGAGAGGGAGAGGGAGAGGGAGAGGGAGAGGGAGAGGGAGAGGGAGAGGGAGAGGGAGAGGGAGAGGGAGAGGGAGAGGGAGAGGGAGAGGGAATCTTTTTTTCCCTTAGGATACCCTGTACACTTAGGAAAGAACTTCATCCCTCCCCCTAAGCGATTAAAAGCTCATCACTAAATACTGCCCAGTCCTTGGCTGTGAAATTCAGAAATCTCAAAGCCTCAGAGCACCAAGGTGCTTAGACAGAGAGAAAACGTAAAGTAAGAGAAGGCAGGGTAAATGATTACTGAAACCATCTCTGTGGCCCTGCAGAAGCCATATTGGATGGGTAGGTACTTCTAGAGCCACAAAATATCATATGGGAACCCAGCAACTGGACAAAGTCCTGACTTCACAGCTAAATGGCTCTGGGGTACCAGATTTCTGTAGCACCAATGGCTAAGGAACGAATCCACTTCTCTCATGTTTGTGCACAACCATCCATTGCCTTGCAACAGTGGATGAATGAGCATTCATCCCACTGAATGAAGATCTCTTTCCTTCAGCATGCCCTCTGCACCTTTTATTGTTAATAAAAGTCTCTTTGGTCACTTCAAGATCTAGGTTTGAATAAAAGAAAAAATATTGTGAAATTTGAATACACCTACCCAATTTTGTATAGTTTGTATGGTTTAAAAAAATAACAAGCATTAAAATAGCAAGCATTAAACACTGAAAAAATGCATTTTCTCCCAGGCTGGAATTTCCACTGAAACTGATCCAGCTGTCAAACACATTGCTACTGTTTTAGTGAACTTCAGTAATAAAGAAGCAAAGAAAGCTAGCACATGGCAGCCCATGCCACTGTTATGAGTACATGTACAGAACGGAGAATATTCGGGACAAGAAACCTTTGGAAACAGTGATCAACTTATTTCCCTGAAGATATTCCTCCCCAGTGTGTTTCATCTGCTCATGGGAAATTTGATTTTATGATGAAATTGCTGTTCCTAAGGGAAATGCTAAGCATTTGGCATTCAACTTTGTGTTTAGAAACTTCAAGGGTTTGGGAAGGCTTGAGAACCACCACAGGTATGGAAGCCTTTTTGCCTCCTCCCTCCTACAAACGAAAAACCTGAACCCTGATTCAGAGGTCTCTTGCTTTTCTGCTAACGTACAGCACATAGCTGTTATGATGTAATATGGCAGTAAATTTCACTGGGAAGAGAAAACGCACACACAAAAGATAAATTTCCCTCTAACACCTCTCGGTGAGCCAAAGGCTGCTCGGTGCTCAGTGTTTCCAAGAGGCAGCTCTTGGTTCCCACCAGTTTTCAGAGGAGCAGAGCGCTCTGCGCCTTAGAGCCTTGCTGAGCAACTGCAGAATCACCTTCAGTGTAGAAATGTGACCTAAGTCATAAAACACGATTAATCCTCTACTTATATAGTCAACGTCCCAAGGGTTACAGATAAAACTGTAAGGAAGGATAAGCAAGAGATTATTAAAATGTAACCACTACTCTAGAATTTAATCTAAAGCCTTCATTACTCTATATAAATGTTTCTGGCTTTTTTCGTTCGTATTACTATTGGTGTTTAAAAATAAAATGCATCAAATGCTCTGGCACAAGACTACAAAAGAAATTCCAACTCTTCCCAGAATTTCTCAGTATTTATTATGTGCTAGGAGCAATAAACCCGTTATGTACTAAAGAGCAAGTAAGTGCCCAGCCCCGTGCAGCATGAAGGCGTTACTCATGAATATTCAGAGCCATGAAATTACCTCCACAAAAATTTGCGTGCAAATAAATCATCACCATTATTAGAGGTATTTCAAAATGGAAATATTTTTACCAGCCACTACAAAAATCTTTCTTCCTCATCCTTCCAATAATTTATGGCATAACAATTAACGAATAATTATCCAACAACAAAAGGATTGCTTTTTTGAAACCAAGTACTCCAATCAAGGAATGGAGAAAAAAAAAAAAAACCTGAAAAACTGCTGAAGTTCGGTTGCTAAAGAAAGAACAAACAGCTTAATTCTCAGAAATCAATCAAATTGTTTAAAAGCGGAAACTAAAAACTGGTCAAAAGTGTTTGAGGATGAGGTTAGCCATGTCATGAATTTTGAGAGTTTGGGAACACCACAGTATTCTCCTGTGAAAACGCCAACACTTCTGCCACAAAACAGTGCAAACTATGCAAAATCACTTATAAGGGATTGGGACTAAAATTGTCAGAATTGTGAGATCTGGACTTAATTCTTCATTGTTAATTATAAGCAAGACAGCTAGATTTATACGTATAGCTCATGCAAATAGATTCATCTCATCTTTGAATGCGAACGCGTTTTCTGAACACATTTAACAAATGGACCCTTATCTGAATAACATTACAATGAGAAATAGTTATGTTTGAGAACTGAAGAGCTCAAGCTTTTAGCAAAGAGCCATGAGATACAGATTCTCTCATTTGTACAGCGCTGTTTTAATCTGATATACTACGGTGAATTATAATCACCACCCATTACAGGGTAAGGGACAGATGACCTCAAGGTATTTGCACTGCAAAAGTGACACTGAAGTTACCCCCTGCTAGGGATTAGTGAACAAAAATGACTGTGGCAATGAATTTATGAGTCTGTATTTTTAAATGGTACAGAAGAAGATGTGGGGCTTTTTATTGGTCCCCTCCCTTCAGTTCTAACATTAAATGGGCCATGTCACTGCCAAATTTCAACACTAATTCAGCCTGGAAGCTACAAGTGAGGATGGAAAATTGCACTGCAGATGGTTAGTGAAGATGGTGAAGTGGAAAGTAGCTGAAAAAAGGTACCTTAAGATGGCAAATATAGCAACTTAAATGAATAGGTGGAGCTAAAAAGTCACCTTTGTCACTGACCTGTCTTTTTCACAGCATGAACAAACAAAACCAAACCTTTCACCATTTAGGTTTGCCCCTGATAGGCAGCTAGTATGACAATAAACAGGAGAGCTTCCAAATCACCATGCTGGATGCATCATTTCTTTCTAATCAGGTTCTCTCACATGAAAGAATGATGCTGCATATATTAATTGCATATTCCATTAGATCTTCACCTTCATCTACTGCAGCATGGTAGCCCCTACCAGTTCCTTACTATTCTTGGGTTTATAAATGTAGAATGTTTCCTTACAGTTTGATATTCTTCGACTTGGATGTCACCATCATATTCAAGGAATATTACGAGAGACAGAGTGAGTAAGAGTAGCAAAGAAAGTAAGGAACAGCCTCCTATTTACTGCTAGTTGAGGTACCCCCAGCAGCTTTGCTATACTCTGATCTGCACTGCCTCTGCATCAACTGGGAAGCTAATTAACTGACTCCATGTGATTTCTGACAGGTATGAGTAGTGTGCTGATTCATGTGTTGATAGAAAGAAGGCTTGACAGTATTCTAAACTTTCAGAGCTGGAGGCTCACTAAAAATGAAGTCAAACATCAGGCAGGAGAGGAGGTTCCCTTTCCACTTGGGTTCAGCTTACTTACTGAATGTAGTGCTACAGACCATGTCTCCAGGTTACCTGACCCAGGCAGCAATGTTGCTGTAGCTCCAGCACTGTAAATATTACTTACGACACAGGTTCTCAGTAACCAAACCAGTTATTTGGAAACTACTGCTTACAGTTGCAAGGACCAGATTAAACCATCTCATTTTTTCCCCAGAGGTTGCCATTTAAAAAAAAAAAAAAGTATTCAAGATGCAGAATTTGCCTATTTTTCTGGATTTTAAACAACTCAAATGCTGGAGATGCTCTCATTCAGAATGGGGGGTGCTTTACACCATCCAGAGCTATTGCTGCATTCAGTCAGAGCATATACTGCATTTAATCAGGAGGTGTTCAGGAGCAGCTTTAATTTCCTCTTTCCACAAACTCTTTTTCTCTGTTCTTTCATAGATCTTTCAGGTCTTTTCATAAGCATAAAGGTCATTCTTTAACAAAATAGAAAACACAATCAGGCCGTAAACTTTTGTCAGATGTTACCTATACGAGATTTGTAAGGGATATCTGAGATGTAGTAGGATGGCAGAGTCTTAAATAGTCAGTTTAGGAATGATTGCTTGTCACAAGAGGGGAACAGAATTCTGGCCAAATCCTGCATACTTCTTGTACCTACAATATTCAGGGACTTAAAAGGTTACTTGGGCAGATGAAGAACAAATAATAAGTACTTTCTTTTGTACATTTACTGATCCATTCAACCAATTGTATCTGGCCTTTCAGATGCTACTCTACAACTCAATATTTTTCACTTTGTAGCGCAGCAATTTTTTCATAAGCCAAGGGATATTAAACTACCAGCCTCACGTATTTCAATAGTCACAAGCATAACAACTGGCTAAATTACACTTGGTATACTTCAAATAGTATAGTATCCAATTTGAATGATAGCTTCAAAAATCACTAGGGATGGAAATTCTGAAGTTTAGTCTAGAGGAAGTTGACAGCAATTCCCTCCACATAGCATACTAGTTTTGCAGCACAAAGTAAGGTAAACACATTAAGCCTAACAAAATGTTTCTTAACAAAGACAGAAAATTGTCATTTGCTTTTGTGATGTTCCCTTTTAATAAAGAACAATGCATTTGATAAAAAAAAGAGAACGTGTCAGGGGAGAAACACTATGCACATAAATTTTACAATTACATAGGTCGCCAGATAACTTTTAAATAGCCTGGTTATTCCTGGAGTGTAAAAAGACGCAGAAAATCAAGAACAATTCTGCCTTTGAGCTACTGGGATCCTTCACAGGCATGAAATGTTAAATGCACTCATTATGCATCATTGCTTTATTACGATCTAAATCATCTGTGTATTAGCTCAAATAACTGCACCCCCAAGGGAGTGCTGGAGCTTTTGGGGACTTTCGTCATTTCATACTGGAAATAAAAAAGTGAAGAAAAGCAAGAGATCTGTTATCAAATATCTGCAAATAGAAAGAGAAAACAGGAGTTTATATGTGTTGCATTTAGTCTGAAAGTAAAAATAAAACATTTTCCTTTGTAAAGTATAGATGGAGATTACCATCTCTGAATTTGAAGTGACTTTGGCATATCTAAAATGAAGGACAATTCAGAATGAGAAGTGTGTACACTGAAACGGGAAGAAAATCAGCCACAAAATCTCATATATTGGAAAAGTATGTGTGAAATCCTACAGAAAATAAAAACAAAGACAAAATATTCACCGTCTTCATGGAACTAGATATCCACACTAAGAAGCTTATAGAGATCAGATGAAAAATAAACATTTTAAAACATTTAAACATTTTTAAAATTAACATTTAAAAGAATAGTGTGTGACCTCATCTGAGGTAATTCAGCACATCTGTTTCACAGTATTTAGGAAGCGAAATTCCAAGGTGCCTGGACATAATCTGAGCACGGAACGGGTCTGAAAGGCATCCATCCCGTGGAATCCTGTAGAGACCCAAGATGGCTGAGAGAGGTTTAATTTAAACCTCAGTGCATCAGCATTAGTTAATCTGGCCATTAAACTTTAGAATTATCAACTTCTGAATAGCTCTGCTCTTTAGGTGATGTAATAAATCAAAGCATGCCACATTAACGGAAAGCTAATGATGGCAGGTTAACCTGGCTTCTCCACCTGGCTTTCACCGCTCCTTGTGCCCCATCAGCCTGTCAGCTCCAGCCATTACCCAGGAGATGGATCCAGTCACTTTGATGGTCCGTCTCTGGCCCCAGCCTTTGATTAGTTTTCAGTACCTTCTATAGAGCCTCCCAATTCTATCACCAGAAGAATATACTGTAATCTCTCCCCTGGTTTAGTAAAGGCTGGTATCAAAGCAACTAATCCTGGATCTCTAGCAAACAATTTGTCATGTCCAGGGCAGCTGGCAAACAATTCCTCCAAATTCTTCCAGTGTCTTATGTTAAATTTAAGCTTCTGAAACAAAAACACTTGATCGTTACTATGCACAGATTAGTAGACAGCTGTCTGATTTTTTTAGCATACCTTGTTTCCTTAACTCTGTTTTGTTTTCCTCAGAGGTTTGATGGAAAATTGCTGAACATCAGGCCTCAGTCGATTTTAGATCATCAATTGATATTTTCTTTACGTTTATTCACTTACTTTCCAGGGGTGAATGTCATTTAATTGTGTATTAAGTCTCAATGTTTTACCATCTATATTTGCACATTTTCTCTAATAGTCTGCTAATTCAGAACAGTTGTCAAAAGATAGCTTACTGAACAGTTAAAAGAAAAGCAAGGTTTCAAGGATTGTTTCCCAGTGTTGCCCCCAATTATAATGGCTTTATACAGCAAGAGGGCAACAAAAGAAATTGTTTATTTTCATGTTAACAACATGTTAAATTAATCAAAAAAGACTTTGTTCATATGTACTGACTGAAATGCAGACTTCTGGATAATGTTTCTCCTTTTCTGTTTTATATGGTCTTATTGCAGCAATACCTGAGTATGGCCTTTGTACCGGATCTGGCTGGGATGGAACTCGCAGCCTGTACAGCGCCATGCTTTGCATTCCATCCCATTCCATGATGTGCTCAGCAATAAAAGCACAGGGAAAGGAGGAAGAAGGGGGGAGACATTTATGGTCTTCTCAAGGAACTGTTACATGTGCTGTGGCCCTGCTTTCCGTGAAGTGGCTAAACATCTGCCTCCCAGTGGGAAGCAGTCAATGAATGCCTCATTTTGCTTTGCTTGTGCGTACAGCTTTTGCATTCTCTACTAAATTGACTTTATCTCAATCCCTGTGTCTTCTCGCTTTTCTTCTATTTTCTGCCTGGCACACAGGACGGGGGGGTTAGCCAGAGGCTGGGTGGATATTTCACTGCTGGCCAGGGTCAACTCACCACAGGCCCAAATATTCAAAAATAGAATTAGCCCTTCCTTCCCATACTGGGGGGGGGCGGGGCGGAATGTCAGGTGGAGAAAACATTTCTGGAGAAATTAGTTGTAGCTGGCATAAGAAGAGTTTTGTTTGGGGCTTACTGCCCGTTACAGAGAACGCCAGTCTCCACGAGCACAGCTCTGCTGCCCTCTGCCACGGTCTCCCTGCTCCACAGGAGCTGGGAGGGAGCTCACAGCCCCACACTGAAATGCCACCTGTGGTCCCAAACCTTCAGACAGATGGTGTGTTCAGTAAGAAGCCAACATACAGAAGAACCAGAGCTGTCCCACATTTGTCCTCCTAGCAGAAAGGAGGCGCGGACTGGAGTCTGAACACATCTGCACTTCATCCTATTGCTGAATGTTAATTTCAACTTCAGTTAAGATAATGTTTCTTTTTTCAGGTTGTTAAAAACACAGTGTCCTTAGCCTTCTTAGCAGCTTTTTCTCTTACCGGTAGGCAGCCCTCTATGTCCCCACTTTGTGCTGAATTTCGAACCAGAGTCACCAAGCATCAAGCATGAAGAGAAAAAATATGGTTTAGTGAAATCATTTATTTTAGACAGTCACTTTCTATCCATCTAGAAACATCCAAAACGCAGTCTTCGCAGTCTTTGATGAGTTAACTGATCTTTGTATATGAATTTATTGACTCGGGGTATCCAATCAGGAGTTTTCCTCCTGATTACAGTGGGAGCTTTGAGTATTTTGAGTATTTGACTGTCAAGTTTCAAGCTGATATTATTTAGGAAGTGACAGGCACAATTTAAACTGTTTTCTTTTTCATGCTCTAACTCCCCCCATTACTCTCAGATGATGTGATTCATCTTAATTTAATCTCCAGCTGATGAAGATCAACAGTAGGATACACGGATGCATAGATTACAGATCTGTCCTGATGCTACTCCACTATACAACGAGTTGTTTATTCAACAACACAGATTCAGGAAAACCATGATATTTTTAATCACAGCTCTTCGAAAAAGAAGAAACTTGTGAACATGTTCTTTGTTCTTTTCCCTAACAAAAAGGTTTGGGTTCACTTTTCTTGGCTGTAGATGACTCGATAAATCCACTGAACTTGCACAAAGACTAAAATGTATATGAAGCAAGAAGGAATGCTCTTTTCTCTCCTCACACACCTGCCAACTCCCCACACTGGTAGCTGGTAGAATCTAGGGAGCACAGATGAAGTGGGTTCCCTTCCAGCACGCTCCTGCTTCTTTCTCACAACAGAGGAGGGGCAGCTATATCTGAATTAGACTCACTCTAAAAATGCAAAATGACTTGGCTCCAGAAAGCAGTAACAGTATGAAAACCTGTTTTTTTTTCTTTCATTGCAAATTAAATGTTGTAGAGCAGATTACGGTGGGTGTATGGTAATGCATTCATCTAATGGAAGAATGTAGCAGCAGGAGGGCTAAATGTCTCTGCTTCTGTCAACTTTCCTGAAACACACCATGTACTGCAGAAGCTGTTCCAAATTGGATGACTGAAGAGGGAGTCCCTGAAACATTGGGTGTAACACAGCCAGTAACTGCACAGGCCTAAGGGGCGTAAAGGACGGTGTGGGTGGGGAAAGACTGGCCAAACTTTCCTTGTGCGGACGGTTCTGAAAAATAGCACAGGGATTGAGATAAAACTCAGCCAGCACAGCACAGGCAGCATCAAACCCCCATCTTTGTGGGTAGCATGTGGTCTTTGCCTCCTTGCTTACTTCAGTGTTAGACGGTCAGATGGCATCAGAGTGCAGTCCTTACCTACCCTCTTCTCTTGTTTTAACCCTGAATGACAGAGGTGACGTGATGCAGGGAAGAAGACTAAAGAGTCTATGCTCTCTCTTCTTTTAGTTCTTCAGACCTCTTTGAGCCACCTTCCCAAAAATGCAGCTCTAGCCTTTATTTGGGGAAGGTAGAATCACACTCAGGAAGAGGCTGACTGTTCTCAGTATTTCCTGACCAGGTGAGAGGAAGTGTCAAGAGGTAAGGCAGATACAACACACAGAAAGAATTCCAGCCTTCTGCATGCTCCATGAGCTAGGGAACAGCTGTGTATCACTAGCATTCTGGCCACAACATCTGTTACACACACATGCACTGTAGCACCTGTATTCATAATCGTCAAAATAAAAAATTGACATGCTTTTAAATAGCCCTGTTTTCCACTGTTTGCAATATTACCCAACTTGAGCTGTTTGGACTAACATTTTTATTTACAGAAGCTTACCTCTTATGGAATTTATCAGAAAAATTGCATCACCAGTAGGATCTTCATACACTGAAATCTGCAAAAACAAAGGATGGCAAGAAATAAAGACAGAACAAACATGGACCCCGGATAGCTTGGTTTGGGAAGTGGGAACAAGGATGTGGCGAGAGGGGCACAGCTTGTACAGAATATGTGATGTGGAAACGAGCAGAAACTGGAGGTTTGGGGCCAAGATTTCTTAGAAGTTAAGAAGAAAAATTGATGTGTAAGAGACCAGCCCATGACAGGGAGACACTGGTACAGTCACAGATGAGAACAAAACTGACAGGATCCAAACCGATGGATGAAATCCATCCAACTTTGGCAAAAGGAGGTAGAAGAATGTTATTGGACAGACTTTGAAGACCAAACCAGAAATCAATAGCCCTTGAAATGATCCGTCCCCTGCTGTTACAAAGTACCTGTGAAACCCATTGCTGTAATTTCTTATTACTTTCCCTGAAAAGATGACAAAATTGGCTTGTTGTGAAAATGCATAACTGCATATTACATTCTGCAAAGTTTTCTTTCTCTACTGAGCGTACAGAAAAAAACTGTTTTGGGGATCAAGTCAGGAAGGCTATTAGAAAATAAGAACAGATTGATTAGGTCAGATGAAAAGTGTAATCTGACCTCCTGTCTCAGCATAGAGAGCAGTTTATACATGTAGAAAAAGTATAAAAACAGCAAATACAGATGATACTTCTGCCAGCATAATGCCCCAGCTTCTTGAACTAGAGTTTGCATCTGCATCGTTGTGTTTAATAGCCCTTGATGGGCCCATGATTTTCTCTAATTGCTTATTGCTCTTTTTATGCTTTTGATATCCTAAAAATCCTGAGTTCTACACTTGAATTATGCATGGCATGTAAAATACAGCATTTTGGTTTAAATTTGTTTTATGAGAGT